>NW_027411644.1:22385973-22497315 GCF_047663935.1 Musca autumnalis | reverse complement strand
TTATTGGGGAAAATATTTTAAAGAAATCCACGCTTATGGGGCCTAGGTTGTTGGGGAAAATATTTTAAAGAAATCCACGCTTGTGGAGCCTAGGTTGTTGGGGAAAATATTTTAAAGAAATCCACGCTTGTGGAGCCTAGGTTGTTGGGGAAAATATTTTAAAGAAATCCACGCTTGTGGAGCCTAGGTTGTTGGGGAAAATATTTTAAAGAAATCCACGCTTGTGGAGCCTAGGTTGTTGGGGAAAATATTTTAAAGAAATCCACGCTTGTGGAGCCTAGGTTGTTGGGGAAAATATTTTAAAGAAATCCACGCTTGTGGAGCCTAGGTTGTTGGGGAAAATATTTTAAAGAAATCCACGCTTGTGGAGCCTAGGTTGTTGGGGAAAATATTTTAAAGAAATCCACGCTTGTGGAGCCTAGGTTGTTGGGGAAAATATTTTAAAGAAATCCACGCTTGTGGAGCCTAGGTTGTTGGGGAAAATATTTTAAAGAAATCCACGCTTGTGGAGCCTAGGTTTGTTGGGGAAAATATTTTAAAAGAAATCCACGCTTGTGGAGCCTAGGTTGTTGGGGAAATATTTTAAAGAAATCCACGCTTGTGGAGCCTAGGTTGTTGGGGAAAATATTTTAAAGAAATCCACGCTTGTGGAGCCTAGGTTGTTGGGGAAAATATTTTAAAGAAATCCACGCTTGTGGAGCCTAGGTTGTTGGGGAAAATATTTTAAAGAAATCCACGCTTGTGAAGCCTAGGTTGTTGGGGAAAATATTTTAAAGAAATCCACGCTTGTGAAGCCTAGGTTGTTGGGGAAAATATTTTAAAGAAATCCACGCTTGTGAAGCCTAGGTTGTTGGGGAAAATATTTTAAAGAAATCCACGCTTGTGAAGCCTAGGTTGTTGGGGAAAATATTTTAAAGAAATCCACGCTTGTGAAGCCTAGGTTGTTGGGAAAAATATTTTAAAGAAATCCACGCTTGTGAAGCCTAGGTTGTTGAAGAAAATATTTTAAAGAAATCCACGCTTGTGAAGCCTAGGTTGTTGGGGAAAATATTTTAAAGAATCCACGCTTGTGAAGCCTAGGTTGTTGGGGGAAAAATATTTTAAAGAAATCCACGCTTGTGAAGCCTAGGTTGTTGGGGAAAATATTTTAAAGAAATCCACGCTTGTGAAGCCTAGGTTGTTGGGGAAAATATTTTAAAGAAATCCACGCTTGTGAAGCCTAGGTTGTTGAGGAAAATATTTTAAAGAAATCCACGCTTGTGAAGCCTAGGTTGTTGGGGAAAATATTTTAAAGAAATCCACGCTTGTGAAGCCTAGGTTGTTGGGGAAAAATATTTTAAAGAAATCCACGCTTGTGAAGCCTAGGTTGTTGGGGAAAATATTTTAAAGAAATCCACGCTTGTGAAGCCTAGGTTGTGGATTTAAAGAAATCCACGCTTGTGAAGCCTCGGCTGTTGGGGAAAATATTTTAAAGAAATCCACGCTTGTGAAGCCTAGGTTGTTGGGGAAAATATTTTAAAGAAATCCACGCTTGTGAAGCCTAGGTTGTTGGGGAAAATATTTTAAAGAAATCCACGCTTGTGAAGCCTAGGTTGTTGGGGAAAATATTTTAAAGAAATCCACGCTTGTGAAGCCTAGGTTGTTGGGGAAAATATTTTAAGAAATCCACGCTTGTGAAGCCTAGGTTGTTGGGGAAAATATTTTAAAGAAATCCACGCTTGTGAAGCCTAGGTTGTTGGGGAAAATATTTTAAAGAAATCCACGCTTGTGAAGCCTAGGTTGTTGGGGAAAATATTTTAAGAAATCCACGCTTGTGAAGCCTAGGTTGTTGGGGAAAATATTTTAAAGAAATCCACGCTTGTGAAGCCTAGGTTGTTGGGGAAAATATTTTAAAGAATCCACGCTTGTGAAGCCTAGGTTGTTGGGGAAAATATTTTAAAGAAATCCACGCTTGTGAAGCCTAGGTTGTTGGGGAAAATATTTTAAAGAAATCCACGCTTGTGAAGCCTAGGTGTTGGGGAAAATATTTTAAAGAAATCCACACTTGTGAAGCCTAGGTTGTTGGGGAAAATATTTTAAAGAAATCCACGCTTGTGAAGCCTAGGTTGTTGGGGAAAATATTTTAAAGAAATCCACGCTTGTGAAGCCTAGGTTGTTGGGGAAAATATTTTAAAGAAATCCACGCTTGTGAAGCCTAGGTTGTGGATTTAAAGAAATCCACGCTTGTGAAGCCTCGGCTGTTGGGGAAAATATTTTAAAGAAATCCACGCTTGTGAAGCCTAGGTTGTTGGGGAAAATATTTTAAAGAAATCCACGCTTGTGAAGCCTAGGTTGTTGGGGAAAATATTTTAAAGAAATCCACGCTTGTGAAGCCTAGGTTGTTGGGGAAAATATTTTAAAGAAATCCACGCTTGTGAAGCCTAGGTTGTTGGGGAAAATATTTTAAAGAAATCCACGCTTGTGAAGCCTAGGTTGTTGGGGAAAATATTTTAAAGAAATCCACGCTTGTGAAGCCTAGGTTGTTGGGGAAAATATTTTAAAGAAATCCACGCTTGTGAAGCCTAGGTTGTTGGGGAAAATATTTTAAAGAAATCCACGCTTGTGAAGCCTAGGTTGTTGGGGAAAATATTTTAAAGAAATCCACGCTTGTGAAGCCTAGGTTGTTGGGGAAAATATTTTAAAGAAATCCACGCTTGTGAAGCCTAGGTTGTTGGGGAAAATATTTTAAAGAAATCCACGCTTGTGAAGCCTAGGTTGTTGGGGAAAATATTTTAAAGAAATCCACACTTGTGAAGCCTAGGTTGTTGGGGAAAATATTTTAAAGAAATCCACGCTTGTGAAGCCTAGGTTGTTGGGGAAAATATTTTAAAGAAATCCACGCTTGTGAAGCCTAGGTTGTTGGGGAAAATATTTTAAAGAAATCACGCTTGTGAAGCCTAGGTTGTTGGGGAAAATATTTTAAAGAAATCCACGCTTGTGAAGCCTAGGTTGTTGGGGAAAATATTTTAAAGAAATCCACGCTTGTGAAGCCTAGGTTGTTGGGGAAAATATTTTAAAGAAATCCACGCTTGTGAAGCCTAGGTTGTTGGGGAAAATATTTTAAAGAAATCCACGCTTGTGGAGCCTAGGTTGTTGGGGAAAATATTTTAAAGAAATCCACGCTTGTGAAGCCTAGGTTGTTGGGGAAAATATTTTAAAGAAATCCACGCTTGTGAAGCCTAGGTTGTTGGGGAAAATATTTTAAAGAAATCCACGCTTGTGAAGCCTAGGTTGTTGGGGAAAATATTTTAAAGAAATCCACGCTTGTGAAGCCTAGGTTGTTGGGGAAAATATTTTAAAGAAATCCACGCTTGTGAAGCCTAGGTTGTTGGGGAAAATATTTTAAAGAAATCCACGCTTGTGAAGCCTAGGTTGTTGGGGAAAATATTTTAAAGAAATCCACGCTTGTGAAGCCTAGGTTGTTGGGGAAAATATTTTAAAGAAATCCACGCTTGTGAAGCCTAGGTTGTTGGGGAAAATATTTTAAAGAAATCCACGCTTGTGAAGCCTAGGTTGTTGGGGAAAATATTTTAAAGAAATCCACACTTGTGAAGCCTAGGTTGTTGGGGAAAATATTTTAAAGAAATCCACGCTTGTGAAGCCTAGGTTGTTGGGGAAAATATTTTAAAGAAATCCACGCTTGTGAAGCCTAGGTTGTTGGGGAAAATATTTTAAAGAAATCCACGCTTGTGAAGCCTAGGTTGTTGGGGAAAATATTTTAAAGAAATCCACGCTTGTGAAGCCTAGGTTGTTGGGGAAAATATTTTAAAGAAATCCACGCTTGTGAAGCCTAGGTTGTTGGGGAAAATATTTTAAAGAAATCCACGCTTGTGAAGCCTAGGTTGTTGGGGAAAATATTTTAAAGAAATCCACGCTTGTGAAGCCTAGGTTGTTGGGGAAAATATTTTAAAGAAATCCACGCTTGTGAAGCCTAGGTTGTTGGGGAAAATATTTTAAAGAAATCCACGCTTGTGAAGCCTAGGTTGTTGGGGAAAATATTTTAAAGAAATCCACGCTTGTGAAGCCTAGGTTGTTGGGGAAAATATTTAAAGAAATCCACGCTTGTGAAGCCTAGGTTGTTGGGGAAAATATTTTAAAGAAATCCACGCTTGTGAAGCCTAGGTTGTTGGGGAAAATATTTTAAAGAAATCCACGCTTGTGAAGCCTAGGTTGTTGGGGAAAATATTTTAAAGAAATCCACGCTTGTGAAGCCTAGGTTGTTGGGGAAAATATTTTAAAGAAATCCACGCTTGTGAAGCCTAGGTTGTTGGGGAAAATATTTTAAAGAAATCCACGCTTGTGAAGCCTAGGTTGTTGGGGAAAATATTTTAAAGAAATCCACGCTTGTGAAGCCTAGGTTGTTGGGGAAAATATTTTAAAGAAATCCACGCTTGTGAAGCCTAGGTTGTTGGGGAAAATATTTTAAAGAAATCCACGCTTGTGAAGCCTAGGTTGTTGGGGAAAATATTTTAAAGAAATCCACGTTTGTGGAGCCTAGATTATTGGGGAAAACGTTTAAAGAAATCCACGCTTGTGGAGCCTAGATTGTTGGGGAAAACGTTTTAAAGAAATCCACGCTTGTGGAGCCTAGGTTGTTGGGGAAAATATTTTAAAGAAATCCACGCTTGTGGAGCCTAGATTGTTGGGGAAAATATTTAAAGAAATCCACGCTTGTGGAGCCTAGATTGTTGGGGAAAATATTTTAAAGAAATCCACGCTTGTGGAGCCTAGATTGTTGGGGAAAATATTTTAAAGAAATCCACGCTTGTGGAGCCTAGGTTGTTGGGGAAAATATTTTAAAGAAATCCACGCTTGTGTAGCCTAGGTTGTTGGGGAAAATATTTTAAAGAAATCCACGCTTGTGGAGCCTAGGTTGTTGGGGAAAATATTTTAAAGAAATCCACGCTTGTGTAGCCTAGGTTGTTGGGGAAAATATTTTAAAGAAATCCACGCTTGTGGAGCCTAGATTGTTGGGGAAAATATTTTAAAGAAATCCACGCTTGTGGAGCCTAGGTTGTTGGGGAAAATATTTTAAAGAAATCCACGCTTGTGGAGCCTAGGTTGTTGGGGAAAATATTTAAAGAAAACCACGCTTGTGGAGCCTAGGTTGTTGGGGAAAATATTTTAAAGAAAACCACGCTTGTGGAGCCTAGGTTGTTGGGGAAAATATTTTAAAGAAATCCACGCTTGTGGAGCCTAGATTGTTGGGGAAAATATTTTAAAGAAATCCACGCTTGTGGAGCCTAGGTTGTTGGGGAAAATATTTTAAAGAAAACCACGCTTGTGGAGCCTAGGTTGTTGGGGAAAATATTTTAAAGAAATCCACGCTTGTGGAGCCTAGGTTGTTGGGGAAAATATTTTAAAGAAATCCACGCTTGTGGAGCCTAGGTTATTGGGAAAAATATTTTAAGGAAATCTCTAATTGTGTAGCATATGTTGTTGGGGAAAATATTTTAAAAAAATCCACGCTTGTGGAGCCTAGGTTATTGCGAAGAATATTTTAAGGAAATCTCTAATTGTGTAGCCTAGGTTATTGCGAAGAATATTTTAAGGAAATCTCTAATTGTGTAGCCTATGCTGTCGGGGAAAATATTTTCAAGAAATCCACGCTTGTGGAGCCTAGGTTGTTGGGGAAAATATTTTAAAGAAAACCACGCTTGTGGAGCCTAGGTTGTTGGGGAAAATATTTTAAAGAAAACCACGCTTGTGGAGCCTAGGTTGTTGGGGAAAATATTTTAAAGAAATCCACGCTTGTGGAGCCTAGATTGTTGGGGAAAATATTTTAAAGAAATCCACGCTTGTGGAGCCTAGGTTGTTGGGGAAAATATTTTAAAGAAAACCACGCTTGTGGAGCCTAGGTTGTTGGGGAAAATATTTTAAAGAAATCCACGCTTGTGGAGCCTAGGTTGTTGGGGAAAATATTTTAAAGAAATCCACGCTTGTGGAGCCTAGGTTATTGGGAAAAATATTTTAAGGAAATCTCTAATTGTGTAGCATATGTTGTTGGGGAAAATATTTTAAAAAAATCCACGCTTGTGGAGCCTAGGTTATTGCGAAGAATATTTTAAGGAAATCTCTAATTGTGTAGCCTAGGTTATTGCGAAGAATATTTTAAGGAAATCTCTAATTGTGTAGCCTATGCTGTCGGGGAAAATATTTTCAAGAAATCCACGCTTGTGGAGCCTAGGTTGTTGGGGAAAATATTTTCAAGAAATCCACGCTTGTGGAACCTATGTTGTTGGGGAAAATATTTTCAAGAAATTCACGCTTGTGGAGCCTAGGTTGTTGGGGAAAATATTTTCAAGAAATCCACGCTTGTGGAGCCTAGGTTGTTGGGGAAAATATTTAAAAGAAATCCACGCTTGTGAAGCCTAGGTTGTTGGGGAAAATATTTTAAAGAAATCCACGCTTGTGAAGCCTAGGTTGTTGGGGAAAATATTTTAAAGAAATCCACGCTTGTGAAGCCTAGGTTGTTGGGGAAAATATTTTAAAGAAATCCACGCTTGTGAAGCCTAGGTTGTTGGGGAAAATATTTTAAAGAAATCCACGCTTGTGAAGCCTAGGTTGTTGGGGAAAATATTTTAAAGAAATCCACGCTTGTGAAGCCTAGGTTGTTGGGGAAAATATTTTAAAGAAATCCACGTTTGTGGAGCCTAGATTGTTGGGGAAAACGTTTTAAAGAAATCCACGCTTGTGGAGCCTAGATTGTTGGGGAAAACGTTTTAAAGAAATCCACGCTTGTGGAGCCTAGGTTGTTGGGGAAAATATTTTAAAGAAATCCACGCTTGTGGAGCCTAGATTGTTGGGGAAAATATTTTAAAGAAATCCACGCTTGTGGAGCCTATGTTGTTGGGGAAAATATTTTAAAGAAATCCACGCTTGTGGAGCCTAGGTTGTTGGGGAAAATATTTTAAAGAAATCCACGCTTGTGGAGCCTAGGTTATTGGGAAAAATATTTTAAGGAAATCTCTAATTGTGTAGCATATGTTGTTGGGGAAAATATTTTAAAAAAATCCACGCTTGTGGAGCCTAGGTTATTGCGAAGAATATTTTAAGGAAATCTCTAATTGTGTAGCCTAGGTTATTGCGAAGAATATTTTAAGGAAATCTCTAATTGTGTAGCCTATGCTGTCGGGGAAAATATTTTCAAGAAATCCACGCTTGTGGAGCCTAGGTTGTTGGGGAAAATATTTTCAAGAAATCCACGCTTGTGGAACCTATGTTGTTGGGGAAAATATTTTCAAGAAATTCACGCTTGTGGAGCCTAGGTTGTTGGGGAAAATATTTTCAAGAAATCCACGCTTGTGAAGCCTAGGTTGTTGGGGAAAATATTTTAAAGAAATCCACGCTTGTGAAGCCTAGGTTGTTGGGGAAAATATTTTAAAGAAATCCACGCTTGTGAAGCCTAGGTTGTTGGGGAAAATATTTTAAAGAAATCCACGCTTGTGAAGCCTAGGTTGTTGGGGAAAATATTTTAAAGAAATCCACGCTTGTGAAGCCTAGGTTGTTGGGGAAAATATTTTAAAGAAATCCACGCTTGTGAAGCCTAGGTTGTTGGGGAAAATATTTTAAAGAAATCCACGTTTGTGGAGCCTAGATTGTTGGGGAAAACGTTTTAAAGAAATCCACGCTTGTGGAGCCTAGATTGTTGGGGAAAACGTTTTAAAGAAATCCACGCTTGTGGAGCCTAGGTTGTTGGGGAAAATATTTTAAAGAAATCCACGCTTGTGGAGCCTAGATTGTTGGGGAAAATATTTTAAAGAAATCCACGCTTGTGGAGCCTAGATTGTTGGGGAAAATATTTTAAAGAAATCCACGCTTGTGGAGCCTAGATTGTTGGGGAAAATATTTTAAAGAAATCCACGCTTGTGGAGCCTAGGTTGTTGGGGAAAATATTTTAAAGAAATCCACGCTTGTGTAGCCTAGGTTGTTGGGGAAAATATTTTAAAGAAATCCACGCTTGTGGAGCCTAGGTTGTTGGGGAAAATATTTTAAAGAAATCCACGCTTGTGTAGCCTAGGTTGTTGGGGAAAATATTTTAAAGAAATCCACGCTTGTGGAGCCTAGATTGTTGGGGAAAATATTTTAAAGAAATCCACGCTTGTGGAGCCTAGATTGTTGGGGAAAATATTTTAAAGAAATCCACGCTTGTGGAGCCTAGGTTGTTGGGGAAAATATTTTAAAGAAAACCACGCTTGTGGAGCCTAGGTTGTTGGGGAAAATATTTTAAAGAAAACCACGCTTGTGGAGCCTAGGTTGTTGGGGAAAATATTTTAAAGAAATCCACGCTTGTGGAGCCTAGATTGTTGGGGAAAATATTTTAAAGAAATCCACGCTTGTGGAGCCTAGATTGTTGGGGAAAATATTTTAAAGAAATCCACGCTTGTGGAGCCTAGGTTGTTGGGGAAAATATTTTAAAGAAAACCACGCTTGTGGAGCCTAGGTTGTTGGGGAAAATATTTTAAAGAAAACCACGCTTGTGGAGCCTAGGTTGTTGGGGAAAATATTTTAAAGAAATCCACGCTTGTGGAGCCTAGGTTATTGGGAAAAATATTTTAAGGAAATCTCTAATTGTGTAGCATATGTTGTTGGGGAAAATATTTTAAAAAAATCCACGCTTGTGGAGCCTAGGTTATTGCGAAGAATATTTTAAGGAAATCTCTAATTGTGTAGCCTAGGTTATTGCGAAGAATATTTTAAGGAAATCTCTAATTGTGTAGCCTATGCTGTCGGGGAAAATATTTTCAAGAAATCCACGCTTGTGGAGCCTAGGTTGTTGGGGAAAATATTTTCAAGAAATCCACGCTTGTGGAACCTATGTTGTTGGGGAAAATATTTTCAAGAAATTCACGCTTGTGGAGCCTAGGTTGTTGGGGAAAATATTTTCAAGAAATCCACGCTTGTGGAGCCTAGGTTGTTGGGGAAAATATTTAAAAGAAATCCACGCTTGTGGAGCCTAGGTTGTTGGGGAAAATATTTAAAAGAAATCCCCACTAGTGGAGCCTAGGTTGTTGGGAAAAATATTTTAAAGAAATCCCCACTTGTGGAGCCTAGGTTGTTGGGGAAATATTTTAAAGAAATCCACGCTTGTGAGGTTTAGGCTGTTGGGGAAAATATTTTAAAGATATCCACGCTTGTGAGGTTTAGGTTGTTGGGGAAAATATTTTAAAAAAATCCACGCTTGTGAAGCCTAGCTTGTTGGGGAAAATATTTTAAGGAAATCCACACTTGTGAAGCCTAGCTTGTTGGGGAAAATATTTTAAGGAAATCCACGCTTGTGAGGTTTAGGTTGTTTGGGAAAATATTTTAAATATATCCACGCTTGTGAGGTTTAGGTTGTTGGGGAAAATATTTTAAAAAAATCCACGCTTGTGAAGCCTAGCTTGTTGGGGAAAATATTTTAAGGAAATCCACACTTGTGAAGCCTAGCTTGTTGGGGAAAATATTTTAAAGAAATCCACGCTTGTGGAGCCTAGGTTGTTGGGGAAAATATTTTAAAGAAAACCACGCTTGTGGAGCCTAGGTTGTTGGGGAAAATATTTTAAAGAAATCCACGCTTGTGGAGCCTAGATTGTTGGGGAAAATATTTTAAAGAAATCCACGCTTGTGGAGCCTAGGTTGTTGGGGAAAATATTTTAAAGAAATCCACGCTTGTGGAGCCTAGGTTATTGGGAAAAATATTTTAAGGAAATCTCTAATTGTGTAGCATATGTTGTTGGGGAAAATATTTTAAAAAAATCCACGCTTGTGGAGCCTAGGTTATTGCGAAGAATATGTTAAGGAAATCTCTAATTGTGTAGCCTAGGTTATTGCGAAGAATATTTTAAGGAAATCTCTAATTGTGTAGCCTATGCTGTCGGGGAAAATATTTTCAAGAAATCCACGCTTGTGGAGCCTAGGTTGTTGGGGAAAATATTTTCAAGAAATCCACGCTTGTGGAACCTATGTTGTTGGGGAAAATATTTTCAAGAAATTCACGCTTGTGGAGCCTAGGTTGTTGGGGAAAATATTTTCAAGAAATCCACGCTTGTGGAGCCTAGGTTGTTGGGGAAAATATTTAAAAGAAATCCACGCTTGTGGAGCCTAGGTTGTTGGGGAAAATATTTAAAAGAAATCCCCACTAGTGGAGCCTAGGTTGTTGGGAAAAATATTTTAAAGAAATCCCCACTTGTGGAGCCTAGGTTGTTGGGGAAATATTTTAAAGAAATCCACGCTTGTGAGGTTTAGGCTGTTGGGGAAAATATTTTAAAGATATCCACGCTTGTGAGGTTTAGGTTGTTGGGGAAAATATTTTAAAAAAATCCACGATTGTGAAGCCTAGCTTGTTGGGGAAAATATTTTAAGGAAATCCACACTTGTGAAGCCTAGCTTGTTGGGGAAAATATTTTAAGGAAATCCACGCTTGTGAGGTTTAGGTTGTTTGGGAAAATATTTTAAATATATCCACGCTTGTGAGGTTTAGGTTGTTGGGGAAAATATTTTAAAAAAATCCACGCTTGTGAAGCCTAGCTTGTTGGGGAAAATATTTTAAGGAAATCCACACTTGTGAAGCCTAGCTTGTTGGGGAAAATATTTTAAGGAAATCCACGCTTGTGAGGTTTAGGTTGTTTGGGAAAATATTTTAAAGATATCCACACTTGTGAGGTTTAGGTTGTTGGGGAAAATATTTTAAAAAAATCCACGCTTGTGAGGTTTAGGTTGTTGGGGAAAATATTTTAAAGAAATCCACGCTTGTGAGGTTTAGATTGTTGGGGAAAATATTTTAAGGAAATCCACGCTTGTGAGGTTTAGGTTGTTGGGGAAAATATTTTAAGGAAATCCACGCTTGTGAGGTTTAGGTTGTTGGGGAAAATATTTTAAGGAAATCCACGCTTGTGAGGTTTAGGTTGTTGGGGAAAATATTTTAAAGAAATCCACGCTTGTGAGGTTTAGATTGTTGGGGAAAATATTTTAAAGAAATCCACGCTTGTGAGGTTTAGGCTGTTGGGGAAAATATTTTAAAGAAATCCACGCTTGTGAAGCCTAGGTTGTTGGGGAAAATATTTTAAAGAAATCCACGCTTGTGAAGCCTAGCTTGTTGGGGAAAATATTTTAAAGAAATCCACGCTTGTGAGGTTTAGGTCGTTGGGGAAAATATTTTAAAGAAATCCACGCTTGTGAGGTTTAGGTTGTTGGGGAAAATATTTTAAAGAAATCCACGCTTGTGAGGTTTAGGTTGTTGGGGAAAATATTTTAAAGAAATCCACGCTTGTGAGGTTTAGGTTGTTGGGGAAAATATTTTAAAGAAATCCACGCTTGTGAGGTTTAGGTTGTTGGGGAAAATATTTTAAAGAAATCCACGCTTGTGAGGTTTAGGTTGTTGGGGAAAATATTTTAAAGAAATCCACGCTTGTGAGGTTTAGGTTGTTGGGGAAAATATTTTAAAGAAATCCACGCTTGTGAGGTTTAGGTTGTTGGGGAAAATATTTTAAAGAAATCCACGCTTGTGAGGTTTAGGTTGTTGGGGAAAATATTTTAAAGAAATCCACGCTTGTGAGGTTTAGGTTGTTGGGGAAAATATTTTAAAGAAATCCACGCTTGTGAGGTTTAGGTTGTTGGGGAAAATATTTTAAAGAAATCCACGCTTGTGGAGCCTAGATTGTTGGGGAAAATATTTTAAAGAAATCCACGCTTGTGGAGCCTAGATTGTTGGGGAAAATATTTTAAAGAAATCCACGCTTGTGGAGCCTAGATTGTTGGGGAAAATATTTTAAAGAAATCCACGCTTGTGGAGCCTAGATTGTTGGGGAAAATATTTTAAAGAAATCCACGCTTGTGGAGCCTAGATTGTTGGGGAAAATATTTTAAAGAAATCCACGCTTGTGGAGCCTAGGTTGTTGGGGAAAATATTTTAAAGAAATCCACGCTTGTGGAGCCTAGGTTGTTGGGGAAAATATTTTAAAGAAATCCACGCTTGTGTAGCCTAGGTTGTTGGGGAAAATATTTTAAAGAAATCCACGCTTGTGGAGCCTAGGTTGTTGGGGAAAATATTTTAAAGAAATCCACGCTTGTGTAGCCTAGGTTGTTGGGGAAAATATTTTAAAGAAATCCACGCTTGTGGAGCCTAGATTGTTGGGGAAAATATTTTAAAGAAATCCACGCTTGTGGAGCCTAGATTGTTGGGGAAAATATTTTAAAGAAATCCACGCTTGTGGAGCCTAGATTGTTGGGGAAAATATTTTAAAGAAATCCACGCTTGTGGAGCCTAGGTTGTTGGGGAAAATATTTTAAAGAAATCCACGCTTGTGGAGCCTAGATTGTTGGGGAAAATATTATAAAGAAATCCACGCTTGTGGAGCCTAGATTGTTGGGGAAAATATTTTAAAGAAATCCACGCTTGTGGAGCCTAGATTGTTGGGGAAAATATTTTAAAGAAATCCACGCTTGTGGAGCCTAGATTGTTGGGGAAAATATTTTAAAGAAATCCACGCTTGTGGAGCCTAGATTGTTGGGGAAAATATTTTAAAGAAATCCACGCTTGTGGAGCCTAGATTGTTGGGGAAAATATTTTAAAGAAATCCACGCTTGTGGAACCTAGGTTGGGTTAGGTTGGTCATATATTTTTGTTATAAATATCAATAAATTTTTTTAAAAAAAAACTACGTTTAGATTAATTTGCTGCTAATTTATATTTGATTTTTTTCTCGTCATTGCGATTTGTTGTTTGCCATGAATTACATTTAAAAATTAATTTCCGTTTTACCGTTTAAATGACTGCTGCTAATCAATACATGATTCTATTTTTCAATTTACTTTTTGACCGAATCCATGACAATTTAGTTGACAACAATTTTATTCGTAATAATATTGTACACGTGTGTGCGAGTTTGTGATTTCTCGCAACAAGTAATTTCCATTGAAGATTATGAATAAATAAACGCTTGAGTGAGTTGAGAACCGTTTAATTGAATTATAAATACTTTTATTTGATTAAAAATTGAAATTGGAGAAAAATATTTTAAATGGAAATATGAAGGGATATTCGAATTAATATAGGATTTTTTAAGTTTATTTTAAATATTATTTTTAATTTTAATTTATACTGGGAGGTCTTGAGTTCGACCAAAACAGTTCGACAAAATATTTGTCCCATTTTTGAGCATTTCCGCTCTTAAAGAAACTAATAAAAGGAGACACATAAATATATTTTTTGTTATAAACCGTTTCGTCCCATGTCACAGGTTCCAGTGTATACCAAAAAAATATTAACGAATATATATTTATTTATACGTTTCGAGTAGAAAGTTTTACAAATTGAATAACTACTTCATTCTGTTTCTGTGTTTTTGCTGTTGTTTATGTTCGCAACGTTTCTCTTCTTTTTTTATGCAATTTCAATTTGCGTACAAAATGTACCTATCATTCGCTGGTTGGAAGGTAGGTCCTGGATTTGAAGTGCACCTGAATCGATGTAAACACGTAAATGAATTTTGAGTGAATTTGTGTGTAAGTGACTCTGGTCCTCCCCCTGTCACACACACACGTGGATGTGTGTGTCTCTGTTGGTTTTTTGTATGACATTTTTCCACCATATTTACGCTGTATATTGAGGTACAGAGTTCACATTAAGAATGCATTTTTATTAAATTTCATTTAATTTCCATCCACATTTTTTCCCATTGAAAATGGAATTAGTTTTGTATTTTTTTCCCCCAGATGGTTGTTCATTTGTAAATTCTCTTTATGCAATAAATGAATATGCATGAAAATGGATGCAAGTATTTGTTTGATTTTATTTATTTTCAAAATAAATTCTTGCCAATAAATTAAGATTATTTTGAGTTACACAGGTCCAGGACTCATAAAAAGTAAGGTTGATTACAGTGTAACAGACAGAAGAGTTTTCCACCTCACATTTCTTTTACACTACTTTTATTGGACTAAATTAACACAATGTAGGACTATGAAATTGAATCGTAAGGCGATACTCGAAGTAATGGTTATTAGAGGCGTTTCTAATACCTGTATTGGAAAGGACAATATTTTTGGTCCATCTGTTGAACTGAAACATTCGACAAAGAAGTGAGATTGGAGCTGCAGATTAATACATACCCTGATACACAGGGCAATGTGAGTCACGTCACCAGATCGATCCTATTTCGAAGATGGAATTACTAACGGAGTGTGTCATCGACTAGGATCGAAATCCAATTGCCACAAAATTCGCAACCAACTGAATCGATTTGAATCAAGTACGAATTGAAATAACCAGAAAGTAGAACATTGGAAAATTACAATAACTACAAATAACGTTGCAGAATATATCGCTGAACTGATCCAATTAAACAAATCTTATCCAAATCATCCCTGTAAAAAGCCATGTTTTTGCTGTCGAAGAGAAGAATACGGCATAGAAAGCTACCCTACATTTTGTACCAACATGTAGCTGCCGCCAGACATCGAGAGGTAGAAAAGGAGAGATTTTTTTCCGCAAGAAAAGGAAAGAGAAAAACTCGATATTTTACAAGAGTTACAATGAAGTCCACAAATTTTAACATCAAACTGATAGCTTTGACGTTGGGACATTCTTCTGCAAAGAAGAAGGACTTTTGTGAAAAGAACTTCTAGTCTCCTATAAGAAGACATTTTTGTTCTGTATAAGCAAACCTGCTAATTCTGTATGAGAAAAACTTCTTGTCTTCTGTGAAAAAGACCTCTGGTCTTCCATAAGAGAATTTCTCGTCTTTATGAGAATACCTGCTGGTCTTCTATGAAATAACCTTCATATCTTCTATGAGAAGATCTTTGGTTTTCTGTAAGAACACCTTCTGTGAAATGACCTTGGGGTCTTCTATGAGAATACCTTCTGATTCTGTATGAGAAGATCTTTTGGTCTTGTATAGAAATAAGACCTACTGATCTTCTATGAGAAGACCTTCTGGTCTTCCATTGGAACAAGTTCTGGTCTTCTATTATAATACCCAGCGTAGAAAACCTACTGGTTTTCTACAAGATAACTTTTTGGACTTATATTAGAAGACGTGGTGGTTTTTAGGGGAGCACCTTCTGGTCTTCTATGAGAAGAATGCTGTTCTTTTTTAGAAGACTTTTTGGTCTTCTATAAGAAGATTATCTGGTCTTCTATGGGAAGACCTTCTGGTTTTCAATAAAAAGACCTTCTGGCATTGTCTAAAAAGAATTCTGGTCATATATGAGAAGACCTTCTGGTCTTCTATGAGAAGAACTTCTGGTCTTCTATCAGAAGACCTTCTGGTATTTTTAAGAAGAACTTCTTTTTTTCTACCAGAGAATTTACTACTCTACTAAGAGAAGAATTATGTTCTTCTATGAGAAGAATTATGGTCTTCTATGATAAGACCTTTTGGTCTTCTACGATAAGACTTTTTGGTTTTCTATGACAAGATCTTTTGGTCTTCAATGAGAAGACTTTCTGGACTTCTATGAAAAGATTTTCTGGTTTTCTATGAAAAGACCTTCTGGTCTTACTTACTTACTTAGATGGCCCATTACAGAAAATTTGTTCCATAGACCGTACTAAGAAAAGATCTCCAATTCTCTCTGTTTTTCGCTTCGCTTTCTGGAATACCCCGCCTTTTCATTTCTTCATCCATTGTGTGCTCCATCGAAGCTTAGGACTGCCGATTCTGCGTACACCACCATGTGGCATGTATTCATACGCATTTTTAGCGGGTTCATCATCGCTCATTCTTATGATATGGCCTAGCCAACGCAATCGTTGCATCTCGATACGTTTAACTATATGCATGTCTTTGTATAGCTGATATAGCTCGTGGTTCATACGACGTCGATATTCACCGTCAACGCAAATCGGCCCGTAGATTTTTCGAAGAATTTTCCTCTCAAACACACCAAGCACTGCCTTATCTGCTTGCGCAAGTACCCATGCTTCGGAGCCATACATTAGCACGGGCAGTATCAGCGTTTTGTATAGTGTTATTTTTGTTTGACGAGATGTGGCTTGGTTTTTAAATTGCTTACTTAAACCATAGTAGCATCTGTTGGCCAATACAATTCTTCTTCTTATTTCACAACTGATGTTGTTTGTTGTGTTTATGGCAGTGCCGAGGTAGACGAAGTCTTTAACTACCTCAAAATTATAGGTACCAACTTCCACAGTTGGTCCGAGCTCCGCTTTGCGCGTCGACACCATCAATTTGGTCTTTTCGCCGTTTACCGCCAGACCCACTTTAGCAGATTCTCCTTCGACCTTCGTAAAGGTATCAGTTACTTCCTTTACTGATCGTCCCATGATGTCCATATCATCAGCATAAGCAAGTAACACGTGGCTATTGGTGTAAATTGTGCCATTTCTTTTGACATTTGCATCTCGTATTACCTTTTCCAGCAAAATGTTAAATAGGTCACACGAAAGGCTGTCTCCTTGTCTGAAACCTCTTTTGGTACTAAACTGTTCGGAGAGGTTCTTTCCAATTTTAACTGAGGACCTAGTATCAGTTAAAGTCATCTTACAAAGCCGGATGAGCTTTGTGGGGATACCAAATTCAGACATTGCACGGAATACCTTTGATCGGAGGGGACTGTCGAATGCTGCTTTATAATCGACAAAAAAGTGATATGTGTCGATCTGCATCTCTTGCGTCTTCTCTAGCATTTGCCGCAGGGTAAATATCTGGTCAATGGTGGACTTGCCAGGCCTAAAGCCACATTGGTATGGTCCAATTATTTCGTTGACCATTGGCTTTAGTCGTTCGCACAATATCCCTGACACTATCTTATAGGCAATAGGGAGAAGACTTATGCCCCTATAATTGGAGCATACAGTCTTATCTCCTTTCTTGTGGACGGGACATAGAATGCTCAGGTTCCAATCGTCGGGTACGCGTTCTTCCTGTCAGATGGTGCTAACTAGCTGATGCATACACCTTATCAGCGCGTCGCCTCCGTTTTAAACAGCTCGGCCGGTAAGCCATCGGCTCCTGCTGCTTTATTATTCTTCAGCCGGTTGATTGCTGTTTTTACCTCATCTTGGCCGGGTGGTATACATTCAATACCATCTTCTGGGATTGGATCTGTGGTATCATCGTCCTCGCTACTATTGGATACCAGCAGCTTGGAGAAATGTTCCTTCCATATCCTGAGCACGCTATCTGTATCTGTTACCAGATTACCTTGCTGGTCTCTGCAGGAGGATGTGCCTGTACCAAAGCCATCTTATTGATGTTTCACTCTTTGGTAGAATTTTCGGACTTCATTCTGGCTCCTGCACATCTCGATTTTTTCACACTCCCGCTTTTCCATTTCTATCTTTTTCTTGGGGAAAAGACGTTTCTCTTCTCTCCTTTTCTCCCAATATCTCTCTCGTGCTGTAACGAGGTTTTCTCGTTGGCTGGGGTAAGCTCAGTTGTGTCCAGGGTCTCCATAAGGACCCACTAA
Organism: Musca autumnalis; assembly: GCF_047663935.1. NCBI lineage: Eukaryota > Metazoa > Arthropoda > Insecta > Diptera > Muscidae > Musca > Musca autumnalis. The sequence continues at coordinate 22,479,861 of NW_027411644.1, read as the reverse complement.
ACCTTACGGAATGAGAAGACTTGTGTTTTCCCTTTCCAGGGGATTAATACGGATTTTATTGATTTAAGAACTAGATTACAATCTACTCGGTATTGGATACGATAAGAATATGTTCAATGGGTATGGATCGATCGCTGGCGTGAAGATGACTGGATGGATCGGTGCTCGTTAGGTGGGGTTTCGTGACAAGTGGGCGTCGTTTGACAATGGTTACCCTTACTCGGTTGGCTCGTCTGAATCAACGGTTGGTGAAGGGGCTCGCTGGGTATTGGGACCCGGTGGTTGCGCTGGTGGTTCGTGGATATTCGGTAAACTGGTGTGTTGATGACGGTGTGTAGATAATCGGGATGGCAGGTTGTAGGAGATCGGGGATCTGCTACGATGTTGATGGTTTGCAGGTGATCGGGACGGCAGCTTGTATCTAACTGGGAACCAGGTGGATTTGGAGTCCGGGAGATAGGGTTCGAATACACGGTGGGTTCGGCATTCGGCTGTTGATGTTCGGGAGCAAAATAGATTTGACGTTCGGCTGTTGATGTTCGGGAACACTATGGATTCGGCGATCGGCTGTTGATGTTCGGCGTTCGGCTATTGTTGTTCGGGAACACAATGCATTCGGCGTTCGGCTGTTGATGTTCGGCAACACGATGGATTCGGCGTTCGGCTGTTGATGTTTGGCAACACGATGGATTCGGCGTCCGGCTGTTGATGTTCGGGAACACGATGGAATCGGCGTTTGGCTGTTGATGTTCGGGAAGACGATGGCTTTGTCGAGTATTAGACTAAGACTACGGTCTAGTTTCTACGATGTACTACTACTACCCAAACAGTAGAACAGATGACCCGAAGGCCCAGTAGAACTGAAAACCCGAAGGTCCAGTGCCGAATGGAACAGATGACCCGAAGGCCCTGTAGAACTGAAAAACCCGAAGGTCCAGTGCCGAATGGAACAGATGACCCGAAGGCCCTGTAGAACTGAGAAACCCGAAGGTCCAGTGCCGAATGGAACAGATGACTCAAGAGCCCTGTAGAACTGAAAAACCCGAAGGTCCAGTGCCGAATGGAACAGATGACCCGAAGGCCCTGTAGAACTGAGAAACCCGAATGTCCAGTGCCGAATGGAACAGATGACCCGAAGGCCCTGTAGAACTGAAAAACCCGAAGGTCCAGTGCCGAATGGAACAGATGACCCGAAGGCCCTGTAGAACTGAAAAACCCGAAGGTCCAGTTTGCAGCCTATAGATGTCCAACTTCCGCGTTGTGTCTGTTCGTGCTTTATGTGCAACGTTTAGATGGGTAAGTACCTTTGCTGCAACAAGGTAGTGGTCCGAATCAATGTTTGCGCCTCGGAACGATCGTACATCCAACACGCTCGATTAATGTCTTCCATCTATCACAACGTGATCAATTTAATTTCTTGTTTTTTGATCTGGAGACAGCCAGGTGCCCTTATGAATATCGAGATGATTAAATCTGGTACTGCTAACTACCATATTTTTGGCAGCTGCAAAGTCTATCAGCCTCATACCATTGTCAGATGTTTCACTGTGGAGACTGAATTTCCCGACTGTTGTGCCAAAGATATTCTCATTTCCAATTTTGGCATTAAAATCGCCTAGAATGATTTTAATGTCATGGGCAGGGCAACGGTCATAAGTTTCTTCTAAGCGTGGGAGCATGAGCGAAAATAAAGCTGATGTTGAAGAATTTAGCTTTTATTCGGATTGCAGCAAGTCTTTCATTCACTGGGGTGAAGCTGGATACCAGATGTTTTAGTCTCCGACTAACTACGAATCCGCAACCAAACTCATGCTTTACGTCATGGCAGCTATAATACAGTGCGTCACCTTTAGGTGTTGTTGTGACGCCTTTCCCAATCCATCGTATTTCCTGTATGGCAGTAATATCGGCCTTGTACTTTTCAAGTACATCTGCCAATGCGAAGACTGCACCTTCCCTATAAAGAGTGCGAACATTCTAGGTGTAGATTCGCAGATCATGGTCCTTAAAACGTTTGCGGGGTTCGTCAACTTTAGAGGGGTTTGTTTTTCTTTTCTTTCGTTTTTTCATAGTAGGCTGCTTTTTCTAGGGGAGGGTTACTAACCCGACGCCCCAACCCAAGTTTTTAACGTTCTTATGGGCGAAGGAGCGGCACATGTTTGCTCACTACCTTTAACAGGTGTTAAAGGCAGTTCCCCAGGTGACACCACGGGGAGGTCAGTGTCCACTTGAGATGAAAAAGGGACCAAAATAAATCCTGGGCTTTGCCATGTTAAAACCGGTCAGGACCGTTCCTTCGTATCTTCCATCCCCTACGTCACTCCCGCCAGGAATAAAGAGGGAGAAAAAAAGAGAGAGTTTTTTCCGTGAGAAAAAGGAAAGAGAAAATTCGAGGTTTTACAAGAGTCACAATGAAGTCGACAAATTTTACCAAAGATCGAAACATTAAACTGATAGCTTTGATATGTGCACATTCTTCGGCAAAGAAAGAACTTCTGGCCTAATATAAGAAGACATTTTTATTCTGCATGAGCAAACCTGCTAATTCTGTATGAGAAGAACTTCTGATCTTCTGTGAAAAAGTCCTTTTGATCTTCTATGAAAATACATTCTGGTCTTCCATAAGAGGGAGAAAAGGAGAGAGTTTTTTCCGTGAGAAAAAGGAGAGAGAACATGTAAGAACGACTTTAAGTTCCACAGCGAGTGGTATTTAAGTAAAATGGAACAATTAGTTTCTTTTGTTTATGAAGAAGACTTAATACCAAATTTCAGTAAAATTCGGTAAAACAATGTCGCTAACCTTCAATATACCGAAATTCGGGAGGTACCATGCTATGGGGTCTCTATGAATGCGTGGACCTATACCGACAAATTTCACATGGACAGTTTTATACCTCAAATGAGGATTAAATACCAAATTTCAGCAATTTCGAAGGAATTTTGAGGCCACAACCTTCAAAATACCGGAAATCGGGATGTACCGTTCTTTGGGGGCTATATGTAGGCATGGACCTATACCAACAAAATCTGGGGGGAAATTTTATACCCCCAACGAAGGCTAAGTACCAAATTTCAGCCATTTCGGTGTGATAATGAAGCTAAAACCTTTAAAATACTGAAAATCGGGTGGTACCGTTCTATGTAGGCTATATCAAAACGTGAGTGATTTAGAGCGATTGTCCAATTTTGCTGGTGTTTATGCAATATCAAATGTTAGTTGGTGGCAGAAATGCCCAAGGATACCTCTGTCTCACGGTATTTAACATGACGATCTCGCATTATCCGTTCACACACGGCATATTTTTTTTCTGGCACAACGACAGATTTTGGGCGAACCTCACGACATTCGTTTTTTTTTTTTGGCGAGTGTTTTTTATAGTCCTATAGGATGGTCCTTTTTCGACATACAAAGATTTAATTTGATCGATACACTCTTGCGGTGATTATCCACGCCGAAAGTTGTGAAAAATTCTTGGACGAAAATTTTCACAAGTAAATTTCATTTTTTTTACAAAGTGATTTTTTCAAGTCACTGTAAACAACACATAACATGGTCGTACGACAAACTGTCCTGAGTAAGTCTAAGTTAAAAACTGTCAAACTATTCGAAAAAAAATTCAAATGGCGCCTGCAATAGTTTTCGTGCAGCCCTCTCATAAATATCGCCATCTTATAAAAATGTAATTTCCATTCATGTTTTTAAGTCCTTTAATGTTATTTATAAGGCTAAAAGTGATCCACCAAATAAAACTATGCACAGCTAACGTACCAATAGTACATCGCAAAAAACGGGTTACAAATAAATGTAACAATTTTAATAAATTAAATGACATGAACAGATCGTGGCCAAATGTAAGCGTATCAAATTCCCTTTTTTTGTATTAAACTTTACCTCTGCAACAACAAAAAGCAAATCGATGTAACCTCACAGCAAGAAAAAAAAACATGCACAAAAACACACACACACTCACACAGCATTTATACATATACCCAGCAAACCAATCGTACCGACATCGTAACGAAATCGGAACAAAATTCGTACGATACGTCCGATATCTGATCCGAAATCGTAACGATATCTTAACGAAAGTTGTATGAAGTGGTTGACATAATTTCGGAACGAAATGTAGGAGCGACATCGGATCGATTTCGGTCCGATTTCGTAACGAAATCTGAAGAAAATCCTTGGGAAATTCGGAAAGGAAATTTCTTTCCGACATTCGTTCCGAAATCGGAACGAAATCGCTACGAAATCTGAACTATTTCCTCTTCGAAAAATCGTTTAGAAATCGGAACGAAATCTGAACGACTTTGCTTCCGAAATTGTTCAGACGTGTCGAACATCAGACATTTGGTTTGCTGGGTATTTACACAAAATGTATAATGAAATGGATTGTCAAAATAAAAAGAAAAGCGAATAACATGAAACCCACGATATTGAGAACTGAACGCGTGTTCATGTTCAAAGGATAACAAAAAACTGGGTGTTTGCAAATGTATGAGTGTGTGTCGCCAGTTTATTTTTTGGGAAATAATATGTTAAGTAAAAGCAATATTCTCACTATTTTATTCAATGATGCAAAAAAACGGCGATACACGGGAGTCTTGAAAAAATTGCGAATTCAACTTTGAGCAGGAAAAAAACGTGCAGAGAAATTGTAATAAAGCATTTCAAAATGAATGGCAAAAAAAACACGCGTCGTTAACACATTTATACGCATCAAATGAAATTTTTTGGGATCAACATAAATGTAATGATACCTGGGGGGAAGGGGGAATGGAAAGCAAACTGTTCCCTTACAACGAATATCAAAGTATGCTACATTATGGGTTAGGAGAAAAAAAGTAATGGAAAGGCAAACATAATATTAGCTTTATGGTTTAGATGAGACTGTAATTGCTCACTTTTAACAAGCTACCCCAAAAGCCATTGCAAACCATAAAACATTCAATGTTATATGGTTTCCCACCTTTGTATTTCTTCAATCCGCCCAAATGCACATCACAACTACCAATTATTTCTACAATTTAATTTCAATCGTTTAACAGCAGAACCTGTAATATACCCCACCCCACCCTCTTAGTTACGCCATTTGATTGCATTACATCATCCAATTTAAATAAAAACGCCAAGTTCTCTACACGTTTATTGATAGGTTATGTTGGCATTCATGGCAGAAGGTTAACAGCAACAACTTATTTTGGCAATAGCTGTTAGCTGTGTAGGATGATGATGATGGTGGTTGGTCGGTCACGAAAAAGCGTTGAAAATCATCAGGTTGCTTTTTATGAATATGAACGACTTGCATACAAATTCGCAGCAGAAATACGTGAAAATACGAAACTATGATACATCGTAGGGAACCAGTCAAATGATAAGCTAATATTTTATTTGGTGCCGGGAAATATATTGTCAAAAATATTTTGCAAATAAATATACTTCACACGCACAAACACAAAGGTATTTACATATGTGTGTTTACAAAAGGAACCTTTTTTAGGAGAAAAACTTTTGGCCTTCTATTAGAGGAAATATCTTGCTCATCTATATAAGGTCCTCATGGTCTTCTATTTGATGTCGTCTTAATCACCTATATAAAGACCTCTTGCTCTTCTAAGGAGGAGTTCTTAATATTCAATGAAAGAACATCTTAGTGTTCTATAAGAAGACATGAGAAAAACTTTCAGTCTTCTATAAAATATATATTAACCTTCTATGGGAAGACCTGTTGGTACCCTTTGAGAAGACCACTTAATCTTCTATGGGAAGACCACTTTTTTAATCTTTCATAAGAATATCTCTTGGTCTTCTATGAGAAGACCTCATGGTCTTGTATGGGAAGACCAATGGTCTTCTATGGGAAGTTCCCTTGGTCTACAAAGAGAAGATCTCTTCATCATATATGATAAGACTTTTTGGTCTTCTATGAAAAACCTCTTGGTCTTCTATTAGACTATGCAACACTGAAAATGCAAACAACTTCTAGTATGCATTTTTTGAAAGTACATATTTAGACTACAAAAACCCTAGTAGGGTTTTGTCCTGTCTGATCCAGTTCGGATTTTATGGCCTCATCTAAACCGGGCTAAATCTACACTTTTTTGCAATTATCAGGCCTTTATCTCAGAAACGAATAGGAATTTGGCCTTTCTGTCTTTAGCAATATTGTAGCCCTAAACTAGTAGAACTTATCTTTTGAAAAAACCACATAAGAAAAACTCCATCTAGGGCATCAAAATCTATAAAATATAGAAAATCAAAAATCTTCCAAATAATGCTCTCAGCAATTCTTCAGAACATTCTGAAACTCTAAAATGCTTACTTCATGTTGTTTCAGCGGTATTTTGCATCATATCTTTTACAACACGTGTTTCAAACACAGTTCACACTAACAGTTTATTCTCGCATTTCGGATTTCACCACATTATTGACATTTTTATTAAATCGTCGTTGAAAAATGTACTGAAAACAACGGCATAGAGGCAACAATAACATGTTCTAAAGAATTGTGTATTACATTCCAGGGAATATTTTTCTAAAAGAAAATAATCAGAAAAAATTAACGGTTTTGGAGATACGGTGCGAAATGTATAAAAAATTGTGGAATTTTTGCATATATTTTGAAATTTGAGGCAATAAATGTAGTTTTGCGAGTTCATTATTTCTCCAAATATTTTATTCTTGTCCTTATCTACAAATTTGCTGCAGATATTTATATATATATATATTTATTAGCGTATTCCATCAGGAACATAAACTATTTACATAGAATCTCCATCTTACTCTATCCGAAGCAATATATCTTAACTCATTAAAAGATTTTCCAGTTTCATTAAGAATGGTTTTTCGCCAGGTGGTTTTTGGTCGTCCTCTGCTGCGATTACCCTGAGGATTCCAGTTCAGCGTTTCGTGGCATACATCGTCAAAAGGCTTGCGGAGTGTGTGTCCAATCCAGTTGTATTTACGTCGTTTTATTTGTGTGTTTATATCTTCTTGTTGAGCCAGTTGAAGAAGGTCTGCATTTGATATGGTTCTTGGCCACCATATTTTAAGAATGTTGCGAAGACATCTGTTGGTGAAAACTTGCAGTTTATTCTTAATATTTTCATTCACTAGCCAGGTTTCAGATCCATACAATAGTACCGACTTGACGCAGGCATTATATATGTGTAATTTGGTTTTTGGAGAATATGCCCCAAAGTTCCATATATTTTTTAGGCTGCAGTATGCGCTTCTGGCTTTTTGGATGCGCATGTCGACGTCGACAATTGCTCCGCCGTTCGGGCTGATGTTGCTGCCAAGATAGCTAAAGTTATCTACATTTTCAATGCGCTTCCCGCTTAGAAAGAATGTAGGGGTTTGGTTTGATTTAACATGCATACATTTCGTTTTTTCGGCGTTTATGTGTAGGCCAAATTTTGCTGCTTGCTCAGATAATTGATTGATTTTCGATTGCATATTTTCTTTGGTAGTAGCAAGCAACACGACGTCGTCGGCATATTCCAAATCTTCGAGGTTATGATGTAGTCTCCAAGGTATGCCTTTGTTTTGATTTATTGAATATGACAATATTTCGTCTAGCGTGGTTATGAAAAGGAGTGGAGAAAGCAGACATCATTGTTTAACTCCGCTGATAGTTTTGAAAGCTTCGCTAATTTTGCCGTTGTGAAAGACTCTCATTGTTGAGTTGGTATATTGTGCTTTTATAAGATTTATTATTTTTGTAGGGACGCTTTTGTTCTCAAGTGCCTCCCAGATTTTTTTCCTATTTAGAGCGTCGCCTTTTCAAAATCAACGAAGGTCAAATATAATGGCGTATTGAACTCGTTGCACTGTTCGATTATCAATCGCAAACTATTTATTTGGTCCACACAGGAACGGTTAGGTCTGAACCCTGCCTGTTCTTTGCGAAGGCATTTGTCAAGTGGATCGAGTATGCGGGTGAGTATTATTCTGTTGAAAATTTTGCATATAGATGGTGTTAGAGCTATGCCTCTCCAGTTGCTGCAATTTTTCAGGTCCCCTTTCTTTGGTATTTTTATTGTTATTAGTGGTGAGAGTATTTCAGCGAAATATTCTGGGTCGCATTTGTAAAATTCTGCAGGCAGATTGTCGATACCTGCAGCTTTACCATTTTTTAATAGTATTATTAATTTGCTGCAGAGGTCAGAAGAAAATTCGCATTGGTTTCAGAAATATAGCCCCGAATTTCTTTAAAAACTCAATATTTAACCATGTTTAGATGGGGCCATAAAATCCGAGCTGGATCTGACACAACAAAACCCAACTAGGGTTTCTTGTCGTTTGGGTCTGTACTTTCAAAAAATCCTCAGTTCGATTTGTTAGCACAAGATCACCTTAAAAATGTTGCAAAGTGTTATAAGACTTTTTGGGATTCTATCTTGATCTTCTATAAGAAGACCTCTTGGGCCACTTTGAGAAGACCACGTTGTCTTCTATAAAAAGACTTGTTTATTCCTCTTGGGAACATAGGACTTCTACAAAGTTATTCCATCTTAATCGATCATGACATAATACTTTAATTTCATCGAATGATTTGTTTGTCTTCTTCAGTTCTGCGTGCAATGTTCGCCGCCAAGTATTCTTTGGTCGGCCAATGCGCCTTGCTTCTTGGGGGTTCCATTCAAGGGCTGCCCTTGAAATAGCTTCTGGTGGCGTTCGGAGGGTATGTCCAATCCATTTCCACCTTATGATTTGCTTTCCAATCTTCTTCTCATTAGTCAAGGTAAGCAGATCGGCATTGGAAATTGTTCTTGGCCAAAATATTCCACATATTATCCGTAGGCATTTGTTGACAAACGTTTGCAGCCGTAGGGATATGCTCTTAGACATGAACCATGTTTCGCTTCCGTATAAAAGTGTGGACTTAGCGCATGAATTAAAAAGTCTTATTTTTGTTTTAAGGGAGATCTGAGTGGCCCTCCAGGTCTTGTTCAGACGACCAAAATCAGATATCGCCTTTTTTAGTCTGTTTGTTACATCTTCTTCCGCGCTGTTGTTGGTTGCCATTATACTTTCCAAATGTCAGAAATTGTTCGTAAAGCTAATTGTGTGATTTTCAATCACGAAGAGGTTGTCTATTATGTTGTTTAATCGTATCGCATATGTTTTTTCTGTATTGATTTCAAGACCGACCTTTTTCGCCATGTTAACCAGGACATTAAGTTTGCTCTGCATATCTGTAAATTTATGGGACAGTAGACATATGTCGTCCGCATAATCTAAGTCTTCTAGATGTTGGTTGAAGTTCCAGACAATTCCTCCTTTCTGCTTACTCTATTTTATCATTATCTCGTCAAGAACGAATACAAAAAGTAGTGGTCATAGTGGGCAGCCTTACACCGCCGTTAGAACAAAAAGGTTCGCTGATAATCCCATTGTGCCTCACATGCAAAGAAGCATTTTGGTACATCGCTCGTATTAAATTAACAATTTTTGCTGGGTCAGCCTTCGAGTACAAAGACATACCATATTGCTGTCCGCTTTATCGAGTCAAAAGCTTTTTTGAAGTCAACAAAAACGAGATAAAGCGGAGATCTCCATTCTACAGACTGTTCCATAATTATTCGGAGTGTGTTCGTTTGATCCAAGCAGCTTCTATGGGGCCTAAAACCTGCTTGTTCTTCTCTCAATGCTTCTTCAACACATTTCAATCTATCGTTTATGATAATAGCCATTATTGTATTGTAGTGGTCTTCTATAGGAAGACCTATTGGTTTCTTATGAGAACGATTATTGGTAATTTATGAGATGATTTCTTAGTGCTCTAGGAGAAGGCCTCTCTTCTACAAGAAATGCTCTTTGTCTTCTATGATAAGACTTTTTGATCTTCAATGAGAAGATTTCTTGATTTTCTATGGGTCAAATTTTTGTTCTTCTATGGGAAGACCTCTTGGTCTTCAATGGAAAGACTTCTTGGTCTTTTATGGGCACGGTGCCCCTTAACCAACTTTAAATGAAAGTAGCTTATACCTAGGAAGTTTTTGAGTATTCTGAATGTTCACAGATGAGAAAAATCCAAAAACTAAAACAAAGAATCGCCGGAGGGCTTTTTAAATAAATCGCGGTCAAAGTTCAAACTTTTAGGGGTTTTTTAGGTTTTCTGGATTTTGCTTGGAAACCGCAAGTCCTATAGAAAAGGGACTAAAGCAAATGTTTTGGCAGTGAAAATTCTCTACAAGAGTGGCCTTTATGATATTTTAGTAGGTTTTACCGTTTTTGAGAGAAAGAAGTCCAAATTGGGACAGTGCACAGATTGCATAACCTCCTTATAAAACAATACCATGACTACAATTTCCCAAATTAAACTTATATATCTCCGAAACGGTACAACCTAGGAACAAGTTGCAATTTTCAATCTTGTAGAGAATTTTCACAGCAATAATATTTCGTTTAGTCCCATTTCGAAAGGACGCACAGTGGATCCACCCATTGGCCAAAAATAAAAAAATTAATGTCAAGATTTTAGTACAACATCTGGCAACTCTGACAGCTTTGACATGGACCTTTTTAAAAATATATTAGTTTTTGTTTCATTCGAACGCGATCTTCCTAAGATTAGCTTCAAAAGTCGGAACATTTGACTAATATTTTTTGTTGTGAGTACAACCTATGTTTTATGTGCAAGTAAATATATTCAAAATATCGCGAAACTAATACGTATAGCAAAATATTATAGTGGATTTTGAACAGCTTAATTTTCATTAAAAAATAGTGTTTTAGTGTGTTGTGGAATTCTAGTTAGCTGCATATTTTCTTAGTGTAATTTGTAATGCTAATTCGATCACATATTTAAATTTGACCTAATGTTTTAGACATGATGCCCACCAGTGCCCACCTCGGGAATAATTTTCCAAAGTAGGTCATGGGTTTAAGATTATTCAGTATTAAAATCAGCTGCCATCTAGTGCCAGACTATAAATGGTGGGTCGCTGACTAAAGCTGCCCTAGAATAGGGTTTCTATGGATATATTAGCGTATAACTCTGTTATCTGACCACGTACATTAACATAATTAGCATCAGTGGCAAGGTGAAGAAATCTTCTTTCTTTACCAATTTTCAGACAAAAATATTGATTTTTTTAATCCGCTAAATTGGTTGAATTTTAAGTTGTTTTGCTTCCCCTAGCCTATTTTTGCATTATAAGATAATCGGGACCTTTGTTCATGTCGTTTTGTATTAACAGCATAAAACAATTCTAACCGTATACCCTCTCCAGAGGGGAAAGAGGGGGAGTTTGTCACGCTCGTGGTTTCTTAAAAAAAACACTCTTCGCAGCAGCACAAAGCTGTAACCGGCGCATTGGCTTGATTTTTACACTCTAAATATTTTTGGCCACTTTCTCCATACAAGTGGATCCACTATGGGACGTGCCGTTTTCAAACAAAATCGTGAAAACCTAAAAAATCTTAAAAATGTGAAATTTCACCGCGGTTATTTTAAAAATCCCTTCAGCGATTTTTTGTTTTTGGATTTTTCTCATCTACAAACATTGTTGTTTCAGAATCCTTAAAAACTTCCTAAGTATAAGCAGTTTTCATTCAAAGTTAGTTAAGGCGCACCGAGTATAGTTTTATAAGGAGGCGATACTGTCAGCGGATTGTCCCAATTTGAACTCCTATATCTCAAGAACGGTAAAAACTACGAAAATATCATAAAGGTCATTTTTGTAGAGAATTTTCACTGCTAAAACACTAGATTTAGTCCCACTTCCATAGGACTTTCGATTTCCAAGCAAAATCGAGAAAACCTAAAAAACCCTAAATGTATGAACTGTGACCGCGATTTTTTTAAAAAGCCCTCCGGTGATTTTTTAGTTTTTTGAGTTTTCTCATCTGTGAACATTGTAGTTTCAGAATGTGCAAAAACTTCCAAGGTGTAAGCTCCTTTATTTTAAAGTTGTTTTAAGGCGCACCGTCTGGGAAGACCGTTTGTTCTTCCATGGGATGAATTTTTGATCTTCTATCTTAGAATCTCTTTCTTCTGTGTCCTCTATAAGAGGATTTCTTGGTGCTCGAAGAGAAGACCTTTTATCTTCAATGAGAATACTTTCTGGTATTCTATGAGAAGACCTCTTTATCTTCTCTGAGAAGTACTTTTTGCCATCCATGAAATGTCCTCTTTGTTTTTTATGAAAAGACCGTTTGGTCTTCTATTAGAAGATCTCTTGGTATTCTATCGAAAGACCTCTTAGTATTAGAAGTATTGCCATAGCTTCTCGTTCTTCTATAAGAAGAAAGGAGACCTCTTGATCTGCAATGAGAAGATTTTTAGGTCTTTTGTGAGAACATCTCTTGGTCCTCTATGAGAATACTTCATAATTTTCTGTGAGAAGTACTCTTTGTTTGGTCTTTTATGTGAAGTCCTCTTGGCCTCTATGGGAAGAATTTTTGGCCTTATATAAGAAGATCCCTTAGCCTTCTATGACAAGAACTTTTGGTCTTCTATGAGAAAACATCTTGGTCTTCAGTGGGAGGGGTTTAAATTGGGGTCTTCTCTCTATAGAAGACTGATTCCATCTCCTGAAGTCTCCTAGGTATAGAAGACCACATGAAGTGATCTTCTAGATATAGGAGATCACTTGAAGTATGGAAAACCATTCTTCAATGTATAAATGACCCGGAGTTCTCTAGGCATAGAAGGCCATTTTAAGGTGTCTTATAGATATAGAAGACAACTTGAAGGAGTCTTTTTGGTGTAGAAGACCACTTGAAAGGGTCCTATATGTAGATAAGGTCACTTGAAGGAGTCGTCTAGGCATGGAAGGGGTCTTCTAGGTATCTAAAGGACTCTTCTAGGTATAAGTGGTCTTCAATGTGAGGGCTTCTTGGCCTTTTATGATAAAACTTTTTGTCTCCTATAGAATACCACTTGGTCTTTTATGCGAAGTCATCTCCGTTCTCTATGAGAAGTCGTCTTGGTCCTCTATTAGAAGACTTCTTGGTTTTCTGTGAGAAGAGTTTTTGGTCTTCTATGAGAAGGATTCTTGGTTCTATATGAGAAGACTTTCTGGTTTCCTATGACAAGATATCTTGTCTTTTATGAGAACACTTTTTTATCTTCTATTAGAGACATCTTTGTTTTCCATGAGAAGACCTCTTGGTCTTCTATTGGAAGACCTCTTGGTCTTCTATGAGAAGACCTCTTGGTCTTCTATGAGAAGACCTTTTGGTCTTCTATGAGAAGACCTCTTGGTCTTCTATGAGAAGACCTTTTGGTCTTCTATGAGAAGACCTCTTGGTCTTCTATTGGAAGACCTCTTGGTCTTCTATGAGAAGACCTCTTGGTCTTCTATGAGAAGACCTCTTGGTCTTCTATGAGAAGACCTTTTGGTCTTCTATGAGAAGACCTCTTGGTCTTCTATAAATAGACTTCTTGGTCTTCTCCGTGAAGACCTGTTTATTTTCTATGAGAGGACCTCTTGGTCTTCTATGAGAAAACTTTTTGGTATTATATGAGGAGATCTCTTGGTCTTCTGTGAGAAGATTTTTTTGTCCTCTATAAGAAGACTTTTTTGTCTTCTATTAGAAGATTTCTTGGTCCTCTATGGGAAGACTTCTTTGTCTGTTATGAGAAGATCTCTTGGTCTTCTAGGTGAATTCCTCTTGGTCTTCTACTCTGCGAAGACTTTTTGGTCTTCTATGAGAAGGCCTCTTGGTCTTCTATGAAAAGACGTTTTTGTCTTCTTGGAGTATACTTTTTGGTATTAGTCTTCTATGAGAAGATTACTTAGTCTTCTATATGAGAAGTCTTCCATGGGAAGAACACTTGATCTTCTATGAGAATTCCTAATGGTGTTCAATGAGGAGATTTCTTGGCCATATGTGAGAAAAAATGAAAATATTTATTGAAATCTGAGTTTTCATTGAAATCAATTTTGTTCTTCTTTGGGACTAGAGAGAGTGTACACAATTTTGAGGATTAAGATCCATATTTGTTAAGTCCATTTCTATTTCTAGTCAGAAGTGTGTCTAGGAGTGTTTTGAAAGTTTATTGCAACAGTTTGTCCCCGCGATCCCTGCACTGGACGGTATACTCTTTCGGGGCATATTCATTAGGGTTATGTCATTTTGACATTTTTTCTCAAAAATGATTTCCTGTAGCAGGGATGAATGAACTTTTGCCTAATAATCACTACGCTATCGTTTATTCCATTGAAATATAAACAAAGTTCACGCACAAATCGATTTTAAAAATATAATTTTTTGAAAAAATGTATGAAATAAACATTTTTTTTCAAAAATTATTTTTTGTTGCACGAATGCATAAATATAAGCCTACTACTAACTATAATAATGTTTATTTCATTCAAATATTGAAAAGGGTCATGGACAAACCACTTTGAAAAACTTTTAATTTTTTTGTTTTTTGTTAAAAAATTATATCTTTAAATAAAAGCGTTTACGACATTTTTACGATTCTCAGAATTGAAGAAAGTGAGAAATAAATGTTATGTCAGTTTAATTATCTCATGTGACTCTAAAGTTTATTTTCAATTGTATATCTGCTTACAGTGACTTCAAAAAATTGTCCATAATTTTGATAAATTCAAATTTTAAAATCATTTTGTGCGTGAGGTTTTTCACCTAATCACCTTATAATTATGATTTTATGTAATGTTATGGCAAAACTCATCACGCTATGATACAGGGATATGAGGTTGTAAAAAAGTCATAACCCTAATATTCATACTACCTGAGCTAATGACCCAAAAGCTCTAAAAACCCTGCCGGCATCAACTAAAATAACAGCTGAGCACGTGATTTTGCAAAAAGGCCTATATCGGATAACACCTTCATGTATCTCCCTCACAGAAGTTCAATGTTTTCGTTTAAGTGCATATTTAGGGCTTTTAGATGATCAGTTTAAATTTTCAATTTTTTTTGAGCTCTGTTTATAACGAACTTATTTTTTTGGTCGGCCGGTCCATGCTTCCTGACATAATAATACAAAAAATCTAAGAAATCCTACGGTGACCAATTTAAATGGCTTCTTGGCATGATAACTATCGCAAGGAGTTATTGACTTTAGACCAACCATTGCACATCGTAATATTACTCTGAATCTGAAACATGCTCGAAGACGGTAACTCCCTTACAATAGTTAAACAAATTTTCTCAAGTTCAGTTTAAGGGCTCTTCCAGAGTTGACTTCAAGTTTTCATTGAACTTAGTCCTTGTGGCCCTGTTTTTTTTTTTTTGTTTCACATGACAGATTGCAAAGCGCATTGAGAGCAAGTATTTTTCTCGAAATACTTTATAGTGGGCATTGGGAACATTACCCTGCCGTTTTAATACCCTCCACCATAAATAATATGGAGGGTATAATTGAATTTGTCATTCCGTTTGTAACACATCGAAATATTCATCGGAGACCCTATAAAGTATATATATTCTTGATCAGCATAAAATTCTATGTCGATTTGCCCATGTCCGTTGATATAACCATATCCGTCTGTTAAAATCAAGATACCGCTCACACTTTTTAAGATAGAGCTTTGTAATTTGGTATATAAGTTTCTATCGCTCCCAGGATGTTTGGTATTGCAAATGGGCTATATCGGTCCACGTTTTAATATAGCCCCCATAGAACGGTACTTCCCGATTTTCGGTACTTTGAAGGTTGTGGCCTCAATATTCCTCCGAAATGGATGAAATTTGGTATTTAGTCGTCATTGGGGTCATACATTTTTCCATATTTCCATCAATTTGTCGGTGTAGGTCCACGCCTTCATATAGCCCCCACAGAACGGTACTTGCCGATTTTCGGTATTTTTAAGTTTGTGGCCTCAATATTGCACTGAAATGGTTAAAATTTGGTATATTGTCTTTATTTGGGTTATAAAACTTTCCACATGAAATTTGTTGGTATAGATCCACGCCTTCATATAGCCCCCATAGAACGGTACCTTCCGATTTACGGTATTTTTAAGGTTGTGGCCTCAATATTCCTCAGAAATGGCTGAAATTTGGCATTTAGTCGTTATTGGGGGCATACAATTTTCCATATGAAATTGGTCGGTAAATGTCCACGCCTTCATATAACCCCCATATAACGGGCCTCCCGATTTTCAGTATTTTGAAGGTTGTGGCCTCAATATTCCTCCGAAATGACTAAAATTTGGTATTTAGTCGTCATTGGGGGCATAAATCGTTCCATATGAAATTTGTCGGTATAGGTCCTCGCCTTCATATAGCCCCCATAGGACGGTACCTTCCGATTTACGGTATTTTTAAGGTTGTGGCCTCAATATTCCACCGAAATGGCTGAAATTTGGTATATTGTCTTGATTTGGGTTATAAAACTTTCCATATGAAATTTGTTGGTATAGGTCCTCGCCTTCATATAGCCCCCATAGGACGGTACATTCCGATTTCCGATATTTTATATGTTGTGGCCTCAATATTTCTCCGAAATTACTGAATTTTTTATTTAGTCTTTGTCGGTGGTATAAAACTTTCTTCCAGAAATGTGTTTTTCGATTTTCGGTGGGCCGAACTTAACGCAGTTCCTACTTTTTATACCCTCAGCCTTTAGGCTAAAGAGGGTATTTACACTTTGATACGACCAAAAATGTGCCTCATCGAAATAATGGTTTTGGACCCCAAGTATGTTTGTACGATATCCGTTTCAGACAATTTTGAGTAGATCTAGCAATGTCCGTTCGTCTGTCTGTCTGGCAGGCTGGTGCGCACGATAACTCTCGAACGGATCAATCGATTCAGTTCAAATTTTGGGTATCGAAATATTTTGTCCAGATTCGATTTAAGTTCGAAGATGGGCCATATAGGTCCACTCCTTTAGGTACCTCCCCCACAAATGTTCAAAAATTGTCGCAAAACTTGTGCGCACGATAAGTCTTGTAGGAAATAACCGATTTGGTCCATACTTTGCACATCGTGTAATTTCTACCAAACTTGGATGAGGTTCCAATATGGACTCAATCGGTCCACTCCTTCGGGTACCTCCCACACAAAATTTCGGGAAAGTTCAGTTTAGGACCTGGTCTCGAATTGCTTTGGTTTTTGTTGTAACATCTTGTATTCACTGTCCCCTATACGAAGGTACAAGTTTCCTCAGGTGCAAGTCCATACTTCCTGAGAAAATAGGCTGAAAGTTACAAAAAACCCTATGACACCGTGTGTAGTGGTTGGAGCGCAAGATAACTCTCGAACGGAGCTGCCGATTCGCTCCAAAATTTGGCTTTCATAATATTTTGTCCAAACTTAGTTTAAGTTCGAAGATGGGTTATATCGGTCCACTCCTTCCGGTACCTCCCCCACAAAAGTTCGAAAATGTTCGGAAAATTTGTGCGCACGATAACTCTTGAAGGAAGTAACCGATTTGACCCTTACTTTGCACATAGTGAAATTTCTGATAAACTTAGATGAGGTTTTAAAATGGACTCAATCGGTCCACTCCTTCGGGTACCTCCCACACAAAATTTCGGATAAGTTCAGATTAGGACCTGCTCTCGCATCGCTTTAATTCTTGTTGCAACAACTTGTATTCATTGCCCCCCATACGACGGTACAAGTTTTATCAGGGGCAAGTCCATACTTCCAGAGAAAATAGCCTGAAAGATGCAAAAAACCCCTAAGACACCCTGTGTAGTGGATGGAGCGCAATATAACTCTCGAACGGATCTGCCGTTTCGGTCCAACATTTGGCCTTCGTAATATTTTGTCCAAACATAGTTTAAATTCGAAGATAAGCCATATCGGTCCACTCCTTCAGGTACCTCCCCCACAAAAGTTCAAAAATGTTCGGAAATTTTGTTCATACGGTAACTCTTGAAGGGAGTGGCCGAATTGGTCCATACTTTACACATCCTAATATATCTAATAGGTATCGATCAGGTTCGAATATGGACTATATTTGTCTACTCTTTCTGGTACCTTTCACACACAATTTCGGATAAGTTCACTTTAAGACATGCTCTCGAATCACTTTAATTTTTGTTGAAGCAACTTGCATTCGCTGACTCAATTACGATGGTAAAAGTTTTTTAGGGGCAAGTCCATACTTCTTGAGCAAACAGCCCGAAGAGTGTAAAAACCCCCTGTGGCACAATATGTTGTGGCTGGAGATCCACTTCCATAACGGTCAATGTCGATCCATTCCTTTTAGTATCTCCTCCGCAAAACTTTTGATCTTTAATCCTAATCAACAGTTTTGTCGGTTCAAACGCCAAAAATTTCAATACATACGTATTTTGGGAAAAAAATGTTTCAGTAAACACAGGCTGAGGGTATATCTCTGTCGGCAACGCCGACTGATACTTTTGTACTTGTTAGTTTATCAAATGACTGTTTTATTTCATTCAAGCGAGCAAGATTATTAGGAGGAGGCTGCCACTGTACATTAAGGTTTGACAATTCTTACGTTAGTAACTTGCTGGAACAGCTTCAATTTCGTTCGTTAGTAATCTATGACAGGAATCTATGACCGATTTACTTTTGATTTGCACGAACATCGGTTGTCTGGAGTAGTTTTCTCATTTTGTCCTGGACAGATTCTTCTTCTCAAGAGTATTTTGCGTTTGCTATATTTTAGTTAGCCTACTAAGGTTTCTAATGACCTCTATCCTTGTTCGTCCTTCAAAAATGTTGTCTATTAGTGAAGATTATATATTGCCCATTGGTGCGTATAATTGCTGTCATTAATAATACGCCTCGAGCTACATTTGAGTTATTTTTACCTTAGAAAAAACTATTACAAATTTGAAATTACAATTAGAAATAAAACCAATGTTTATTTACCTGCAATAGAGTTGAAGAGTCATGTCTGAAAATAAAAAGCATAATTCGCAGTTAATACTCACACACACGCATTCACACATTGAATCATTTGATTTAATTTCATAATAATTTTTGGTCAGATTTGAACGTGTGTGTGCCGTGATACCTTCATTGATTATTCCACGTTTAATTTGAAGGCACGCATTTCTATGGAATGTTCATTAAATATGCAAATGTGACCCAACCGCAGATGACCGAACGATCCGTAACCGAACAATGTTGAACGTGTGTGTGTGTTTGTGTGCGCAATCATAATGCTGTACACACATACATACATGCATGCAAATTGATGTTATTTAATTGGCAATATTTTGTTATTTCAAAAACCATTTGAAATGTGAACTAAGGTGTAACGGAATTTTGTGTCACAATTAATGAAATGCTAATGAGGGAGGGGGGGTTTAAAGGAATTTCAAAAGGAATTTCAATATATTTGCGGTATAGGAAAGTAATTTTTGCTTTGGAAATTACTACATAATGTGGCATATATTCCAAGAAGTCGTGAATAATAAATAAAATTACTAATATTTGACTTCACCCCAATAACATCCCCTGGGATATCATGTGTGTCCTATATTTCTATGTTGGCATTTGTGCAAATATTTTTTTTTTAACAAAAAACAACTTTGCTTTATTTAAATAATTTATGTAGATATAATTAAAATAAATAGCATTGCATAAACTATCCACGCTTATTTAAATGCTGCAAAACTTAACCTCATGTTAGCAGTTCGAGTCGGCAGTAACGCATTGACTGTGTACCTACATATAACTGTATTATTTGTTTTCCCACGTAATTGCAGCTAATTTGCTAATTGTATGCCATACGCCACACAATGTATTCGTGTGTTCTCTGATATAATTATAAAATTAAGTGCAAATTATTTTATGATTTTTTTTCAATTGTCAAAGAAATGTCAATGAATCAGCGGAACACATGGCCTCATTTAAATGCATACGCCACATTGTTAATTCAATTTATTAACTATTTGATATACACAACTGGGTGCGGTTTTCAATCATTAATAGGAGTCATAAGGTGCGAATATGTAACATGTCGCTTACAGGTCATCATTACAACATGAACTTTATAAAGCGTGAAATTTTCAAGCTATAAAATACCACTTAAAGGTGTATTTGAGTTATAGAAGACAACTTGAAGGGTCTTGCAGGTATACAAAAACAATTGAAGTAATCTCCTGGGTTAGAGGAGTTCTCTATGAATAGGTCTTCTAGGTATGGAAGATGACTTAAAGAAGTCTTTTAGGTATAGGAGATAACCTAAAAAGGTTTTAAGGTATGGAAGACAACTTAAAGGCTTATTCTAGTTATAGAAGACTACTTAAAGATCGTATAGGTAGAGAAGACCACTTGATAAAGCCTTATAAATATAGAAGTCCACTTCAAGGGGTTTTTGTGATATATAAGACCACTTTAAAGGATTCTTCTAGGTACAGATGACCCCAAGAAGGAGTCTTCTTGGTACAGAAGACACCAAGAAGGAGCCTTCTAGGTATACAAGACCGCACGAAGGAGTACTCTTCGCATAGAATACCACTAGAAGAGGTCTTTGAGATATGGAAGACCAGTTTAAAGGGTGTTCTAGGTATGGAAGACGACTTCAAGTGGTCTTCAACGTATGGAAGACTACTTTAAGGGAACCCTTTAAAGGATCTTCTAGGTATAGAAGACCACTTAGAAAAGTCTTTTAGATATAGAAGACCACTTGGTATAGTAGACCATTCTAGGTATAAAGGTATAGTACACCATTCGAAGAAGTCTTCTAGGTGTAGAACACTACTTAAAGGGGTATTCTGGGTATGGAGGAAGTCCCCTATGTATAAAAACTAAGGAAGACCACTTGAAGAAGTCTTATAAGTATAGAAGACCACTTAAATGGGTACTTAAGGTGTAAGATACCACTTGAGTAGGTTTTCCAGGTATACAAAAACACTTGAAGAAGTCTTCTTGGAATTGAAGACTACTTATAGGGACCTTTGAGGTATGGAACCTGGGTATGGAAGAAGTCCCTATGTATAAAAACTAAGGAAGACCATTTGAAGAAGTCTTATAAGTATAGAAGACCACTTAAATGGGTACTTAAGGTGTAAGATACCACTTAAAGAGGTTTTCCAGGTATACAAAAACACTTGAAGAAGTCTTCTTGGAATTGAAGACTACTTATAGGGAACTTTGAGGTATGGAACCTGGGTTTGGAAGAAGTCCCTATGTATAAAAACTAAGGAAGACCATTTGAAGAAGTCTTATAAGTATAGAAGACCACTTAAATGGGTACTTAAGGTGTAAGATACCACTTGAAGAGGTTTTCTAGGTATAGAAAAACACTTGAAGAAGTCTTCTTGGAATTGAAGACTACTTATAGGGACCTTTGAGGTATGGAACCTGGGTATGGAAGAAGTCCCCTATGTACAAAAACTAAGGAAGACCACTTGAAGAAGTCTTATAAGTATAGAAGACCACTTAAATGGGTACTTAAGGTGTAAGATACCACTTGAAGAGGTTTTCCAGGTATACAAAAACACTTGAAGAAGTCTTCTTGGAATTGAAGACTACTTATAGGAACCTTTGAGGTATGGAACCTGGGTATGGAAGAAGTCCCTATGTATAAAAACTAAGGAAGACCATTTGAAGAAGTCTTATAAGTATAGAAGACCACTTAAATGGGTACTTAAGGTGTAAGATACCACTTGAAGAGGTTTTCTAGGTATAGAAAAACACTTGAAGAAGTCTTCTTGGAATTGAAGACTACTTATAGGGACCTTTGAGGTATGGAACCTGGGTATGGAAGAAGTCCCCTATGTACAAAAACTAAGGAAGACCATTTGAAGAAGTCTTATAAGTATAGAAGACCACTTAAATGGGTACTTAAGGTGTAAGATACCACTTGAAGAGGTTTTCTAGGTATAGAAAAACACTTGAAGAAGTCTTCTTGGAATTGAAGACTACTTATAGGGAACTTTGAGGTATGGAACCTGGGTTTGGAAGAAGTCCCTATGTATAAAAACTAAGGAAGACCATTTGAAGAAGTCTTATAAGTATAGAAGACCACTTAAATGGGTACTTAAGGTGTAAGATACCACTTAAAGAGGTTTTCCAGGTATACAAAAACACTTGAAGAAGTCTTCTTGGAATTGAAGACTACTTATAGGGAACTTTGAGGTATGGAACCTGGGTTTGGAAGAAGTCCCTATGTATAAAAACTAAGGAAGACCATTTGAAGAAGTCTTATAAGTATAGAAGACCACTTAAATGGGTACTTAAGGTGTAAGATACCACTTGAAGAGGTTTTCTAGGTATAGAAAAACACTTGAAGAAGTCTTCTTGGAATTGAAGACTACTTATAGGGACCTTTGAGGTATGGAACCTGGGTATGGAAGAAGTCCCCTATGTACAAAAACTAAGGAAGACCACTTGAAGAAGTCTTATAAGTATAGAAGACCACTTAAATGGGTACTTAAGGTGTAAGATACCACTTGAAGAGGTTTTCTAGGTATAGAAAAACACTTGAAGAAGTCTTCTTGGAATTGAAGACTACTTATAGGGACCTTTGAGGTATGGAACCTGGGTATGGAAGAAGTCCCCTATGTACAAAAACTAAGGAAGACCACTTGAAGAAGTCTTATAAGTATAGAAGACCACTTAAATGGGTACTTAAGGTGTAAGATACCACTTGAAGAGGTTTTCCAGGTATACAAAAACACTTGAAGAAGTCTTCTTGGAATTGAAGACTACTTATAGAGACCTTTGAGGTATGGAACCTGGGTATGGAAGAAGTCCCTATGTATAAAAACTAAGGAAGACCATTTGAAGAAGTCTTATAAGTATAGAAGACCACTTAAATGGGTACTTAAGGTGTAAGATACCACTTGAAGAGGTTTTCCAGGTATACAAAAACACATGAAGAAGTCTTCTTGGAATTTGAAGACTACTTATAGGGACCTTTGAGGTATGGAACCTGGGTATGGAAGAAGTCCCTATGTATAAAAACTAATGAAGACCATTTGAAGAAGTCTTATAAGTATAGAAGACCACTTAAATGGGTATTTAAGGTGTAAGATACCACTTGAAGAGGTTTTGCAGGTATACAAAAACACTTGAAGAAGTCTTCTTGGAATTGAAGACTACTTATAGGGACCTTTGAGGTATGGAACCAGGGTGTGGAAGAAGTCTGCTATGTATAAAAACTAAGGAAGACCACTTGAAGAAGTCTTATAAGTATAGAAGACCACTTAAATGGGTACTTAAGGTCTAAAATACCACTTGAAGAGGTTTTCCAGGTATACAAAAACACTTGAAGAAGTCTTCTTGGAATTGAAGACTACTTATAGGGACCTTTGAGGTATGGAAACTGGGTATGGAAGAAGTCCGCTATGTATAAAAACTATTGAAGACCACTTGAAGAAATCTTATAAGTATAGAAGACCACTTAAATGGGTACTTAAGGTGTAAAATACCACTTGAAGAGGTTTTGCAGGTATACAAAAACACTTGAAGAAGTCTTCTTGGAATTAAAGACTACTTATAGGGACCTTTGAGGTATGGAACCTGGGTATGGAAGAAGTCCGCTATGTATAAAAACTAAGGAAGACCACTTGAAGAAGTCTTATAAGTATAGAATACCACTTAAATGGGTACTTAAGGTGTAAGATACCACTTGAAGAGGTTTTGCAGGTATACAAAAACACTTGAAGAAGTCTTCTTGGAATTAAAGACTACTTATAGGGACCTTTGAGGTAGGGAACCTGGGTATGGAAGAAGTCCGCTATGTATAAAAACTAAGGAAGACCACTTGAAGAAGTCTTATAAGTATAGAATACCACTTAAATGGGTACTTAAGGTGTAAGATACCACTTGAAGAGGTTTTCCAGGTATACAAAAACACTTGAAGACGTCTTCTTGGAATTAAAGACTACTTATAGGGACCTTTGAGGTATGGAACCTGGGTATGGAAGAAGTCCCTATGTATAAAAACTAATGAAGACCATTTGAAGAAGTCTTATAAGTATAGAAGACCACTTAAATGGGTATTTAAGGTGTAAGATACCACTTGAAGAGGTTTTGCAGGTATACAAAAACACTTGAAGAAGTCTTCTTGGAATTAAAGACTACTTATAGGGACCTTTGAGGTATGGAACCTGGGTATGGAAGAAGTCCGCTATGTATAAAAACTAAGGAAGACCACTTGAAGAAGTCTTATAAGTATAGAATACCACTTAAATGGGTACTTAAGGTGTAAGATACCACTTGAAGAGGTTTTGCAGGTATACAAAAACACTTGAAGAAGTCTTCTTGGAATTAAAGACTACTTATAGGGACCTTTGAGGTATGGAACCTGGGTATGGAAGAAGTCCGCTATGTATAAAAACTATTGAAGACCACTTGAAGAAGTCTTATAAGTATAGAAGACCACTTAAATGGGTACTTAAGGTGTAAAATACCACTTGAAGAGGTTTTGCAGGTATACAAAAACACTTGAAGAAGTCTTCTTGGAATTAAAGACTACTTATAGGGACCTTTGAGGTATGGAACCTGGGTATGGAAGAAGTCCGCTATGTATAAAAACTAAGGAAGACCACTTGAAGAAGTCTTATAAGTATAGAATACCACTTAAATGGGTACTTAAGGTGTAAGATACCACTTGAAGAGGTTTTGCAGGTATACAAAAACACTTGAAGAAGTCTTCTTGGAATTAAAGACTACTTATAGGGACCTTTGAGGTAGGGAACCTGGGTATGGAAGAAGTCCGCTATGTATAAAAACTAAGGAAGACCACTTGAAGAAGTCTTATAAGTATAGAATACCACTTAAATGGGTACTTAAGGTGTAAGATACCACTTGAAGAGGTTTTCCAGGTATACAAAAACACTTGAAGACGTCTTCTTGGAATTAAAGACTACTTATAGGGACCTTTGAGGTATGGAACCTGGGTATGGAAGAAGTCCCTATGTATAAAAACTAATGAAGACCATTTGAAGAAGTCTTATAAGTATAGAAGACCACTTAAATGGGTATTTAAGGTGTAAGATACCACTTGAAGAGGTTTTGCAGGTATACAAAAACACTTGAAGAAGTCTTCTTGGAATTGAAGACTACTTATAGGGACCTTTGAGGTATGGAACCTGGGTATGGAAGAAGTCCGCTATGTATAAAAACTAAGGAAGACCATTTGAAGAAGTCTTATAAGTATAGAAGACCACTTAAATGGGTACTTAAGGTGTAAGATACCACTTGAAGAGGTTTTGCAGGTATACAAAAACACTTGAAGAAGTCTTCTTGGAATTAAAGACTACTTATAGGGACCTTTGAGGTAGGGAACCTGGGTATGGAAGAAGTCCGCTATGTATAAAAACTAAGGAAGACCATTTGAAGAAGTCTTATAAGTATAGAAGACCACTTAAATGGGTACTTAAGGTGTAAGATACCACTTGAAGAGGTTTTGCAGGTATACAAAAACACTTGAAGAAGTCTTCTTGGAATTGAAGACTACTTATAGGGACCTTTGAGGTATGGAACCAGGGTGTGGAAGAAGTCCGCTATGTATAAAAACTAAGGAAGACCACTTGAAGAAGTCTTATAAGTATAGAAGACCACTTAAATGGGTACTTAAGGTCTAAAATACCACTTGAAGAGGTTTTCCAGGTATACAAAACACTTGAAGAAGTCTTCTTGGAATTGAAGACTACTTATAGGGACCTTTGAGGTATGGAAACTGGGTATGGAAGAAGTCCGCTATGTATAAAAACTATTGAAGACCACTTGAAGAAATCTTATAAGTATAGAAGACCACTTAAATGGGTACTTAAGGTGTAAAATACCACTTGAAGAGGTTTTGCAGGTATACAAAAACACTTGAAGACGTCTTCTTGGAATTGAAGACTACTTATAGGGACCTTTGAGGTATGGAACCTGGGTATGGAAGAAGTCCGCTATGTATAAAAACTAAGGAAGACCACTTGAAGAAGTCTTGTAAGTATAGAAGACCACTTAAATGGGTGCTTAAGGTGTAAGATACCACTTGAAGAAGTCTTCTTGGAATAGAAGACTACTCATATGGACCTTTGAGGTATGGAAAACGAATTCATGGGATCTTCTACGTATGGAAGACTACTTTATGGGGTCTTCTAGGTATATCAGACCTCTTGAATGAGTCCTCTATGTATAGAAGATCATTTGAAGGGTTCTTTTATGCATAGCAGACCACTTTAAGGAATCGTTTATATATAGAAGGGGATCTTCGAGGTATGGAAGACCACTTGAAGCGGTCTTTATGGTATGGAGGACGACTTTAGGGATTTTCTGGGTACAGAAGACTTCTAGCAATAGAAGACAACTTAAGGAGGTCTTCTAGTTATAGAACACCACTTAAAGGAGTTTTGAGGTATGGGAGACCACTTGAAATCGTATTCTAGATATGGAGGATGACTTTAAGGGGTTCTCTAGGTATAGAAGAACATTTGAAGAAGATTCATAGGTGTAGTACACCATTTAAGGGAGTATTCGGGCTATGGAATACCACTTTAAGGATTCTTCTACGTAAGGATTCTTCTAGAGCACCAAAATGGGT
Source organism: Musca autumnalis (assembly GCF_047663935.1). Classification (NCBI taxonomy): domain Eukaryota; kingdom Metazoa; phylum Arthropoda; class Insecta; order Diptera; family Muscidae; genus Musca; species Musca autumnalis. Next base: position 22,453,453 of record NW_027411644.1, on the reverse strand, counting down.
TTCCAGGTATACAAGAACACTTTAAGGAGTCTTTTAGGCATAGAAGTCCACTTGAAGGCGCATTATATGTACAGAAGACCACTTGAAGGGTCTTTTTGAGGTACGGAAAACCACATATTCTAGGCATTGAAGACGACTTCAATGGGTCTTCTAGGTATTGAAGACCTTTTGAAGAAGCCTCCTAGGTATAGAGCACTACTTAATGGGTACTTGAAAGGACATTCAAGAGATTTTCAACGTATGGGAGACTACTTTAAGAGGTCTTCTAGGTATAGCAGACCACTTGAAGGACTCTTCTAGGCGTAGAAGACCTCTTGAAGGCGTCTTCTAGGTAAAAAGACCACTTGAAGTATAGAAGACCACTTAAAGGGTTTTTTGAAGTATGAAAGACTACATGAAAGTGTATTCTAGATATGGAAGATAACTTTAAGTGATCTTCTGGATATTGAAGGCCACTTGAAGGAGTCTTCTAGGTGTAGAAGTCTACTTGAAAGCGTCTTCTAGGTATAACAGACAACCTTAAGGAGTCTTCTAGGTACAGCCGACCACTTGACGGTGTCTTCTTGGTATAGACCACTTTAAAGGGTCTTTGAGATGTGGAAGACGACTTGAAGAGTTCTTCCAGGCATGGAATGTGACTTGAAGGGGTTTTTTGAGGTATGGAAAGCCACGTGAAAATGAATTTTAGATATGGAAGAGGACTTAAAGGGTCTTCTAGCTATAGAAGAGCACTTGAAGAATTTTCATAGGTATGGAACACCATTTAAAGGGGAATTCGAGGTATGGAATACCACTTTAAGGATTCTTCTACGGCAAAAGTGTTTCTGAGGTATGGATGTTCACTTGAAGAGGTTTCCCAGGTATACAAAAACACTTGAGAGAGTCTTTTAGGTAAAGAAGACCTCTTGAAGGCGTATTCTAGGCATAGCAGAACACTTGAAGGAGTTTTTTTTAAGTATAGAAGACCACCTGAAGCGCCCTATAGGTAGGAAGACAACTTGAAGAAGTCGTATAAGTAGACCACTTAAAGGGGTTTTGAAAATTTATTTCAGATATGTACGATGACTTTAAGGGGTCCTCCAGGTATAGAAGACCACTTGAAGAGTTATGGAACACCAAATAAAGGGGCACTCGAGGTATGGAATACCACTTTAGGGATGTTCTACGAGTACGTATAGAAGACCACTAAAAAGTGTATTTGAGTTATGGAAGACCACTGGAATGTGGTTTCCAGGTATACAAGAACACTCGAAGGAGTCTTATAGGTATAGAAGACCACTTAAAGGCGTATTCTAGGTACAGAAAACTACTTAAAGGGGTTTTTGAAGTATGGAAGGCAACTTGAATGCATATTCTAGGTGTTTTGACGGCTTTAAGGGGTCTTCTACATATGGAAGATCACTTAAAGGAATTTTTGAGGTGTGAAAAACCACTTGAAAGTGTATTGTAGATACTGGAGATGACTTTAAGGGATCTTCTTGGTATAGAAGACTACTTGAAGAAGCCTCCTAGATATAGAACAAAATATATAAAAAAAATATTCGATATAGTATTCCGAAGTAGTATTCCTTTCCAGATATACAAGCAGATTTAAAGGAGTCCTGTAGGTATAGGAGACCACTCGAAAGCGTCTTCTAGGTACAGAAGACCACTTGAAAGCGTCTTCTAGGAAGACTAATTGAAAAGGCCTTCTAGGAATAGAGAATAGATTTAAAGATTTTCTAGGTAGAGAAGATCACTTAAAGAAGTCTTCTAGGTATATAAGATCACTTGAAGGTTCTCCTAGGTATAGAAGACCAATTAAAAGGGTTTTTGAGAGATTAAAGTCCACTTGAAAGTGTGTTCTCAATAGGGAAGATGACTTTAAGGGGTCTTCTAGGTATAGAAGACCACTTGAAAGAGTATAGGGAGGGATATAACACAACTTAAAGGGTTATTCGAGGTATGAAATACCATTTTAAGGGTTCGTTTTCGTATAAAAGGCCACTAAAATGGATCTTCAAAGTATGGAAGACCATTTGAAGGGGGTTTCCGGGTATACAAAACACTTAAAGGAGTCTTCTAGGTATAGAAGGCCATTTGAAGGCGTCTTCTTAATACTGAAGACTAATTCAAGGGGTTTTTGATGTCTTGAAAGTATATTATACGTATGGAAGACTTTAAGAGGTCTACTAAACAAGAAGACCATTTGAAGAAGTCTCCTAGATATAGATCACTACTATAGGGAATCGGGGACGACTTCAAAAAGTCTTCTACATATGGAAGGCAACTTTACGGGGTGTATTAGGTATAGAAGACCACTTGAAGGCGTTTTCTATATATATAGAAGGCCACTTGAGGGGGTCTTTCTGATATACAAGACCATTTGAAGAAGTCATCCAAGTATAGAAGACCGTTTGAAGAGGTCTACTAAGTGGGAAAGAAGACCACTAGAAAATGTCTTTTATGTGGTATAGCACAAAACATAAAAAAATTGTCTTAAACAGGAATTAAGCGTAAAATGCTTTGGCCTTTCGTGGAGCAGGTATCTGAATGTACCGAAAGATATATTTCAGCAACAGTATACTTGATATAATTTTGGTTGCCAGTCCTTTCATAAATATCATATATACCTCAAATAAAAACAACATTGTTCCACAACATCCCATACGGGACAAGGGAGACTGCCTCAAATAAGTGAACATTTAGGACGTTTTGTGAAGGAAATACTCGAATGATTTGTCCAAGTTAGATCATTTTAGGACTTGATTGAGTTTTGAGGGAATACCTTTAGATGGCCTTCTTCTCTCGTTGAAGGCCTTTAGAAGGTCTTCTTCTTACATTGAAGACCTTAGAAGGTATTCTTCAGAGGAGACTTTTAGAAGTTCTTATTTTACCGGGAAACCTTTAAAAGGTCTTTTTCTTATATAAGACTTTTAGGTGGACTTTTGCTCATAGAATAACGTTAGAAGGTCTTCTTCTCACATTGAAGACCTTTAGAAGGTATTCTTCTTACATTGAAGGCCTTTAGAAGATCTTCTCCTCACCTTTCGAAGGTCTTCTTCTTGAATTAAAGGGACTTAAAATGTCTTCTTGCTTTCACATAGGGAGACCTCTAGAAGGTCTACCTTAAATAGAAACATTTGGAACTTCTTCTTTTCATAGAAGAAAGAGCTTTAGAAGGTCTTCTTTCCAGAGAAGTCTTTTAAAAGTCCTTTTTTAACGGAAGACTTGTAGACGGTTTTATTTTGTCATAGAAGGTCTTTAGAACGTGGTTGCCACCGCGGTGGAATGGTATGCACACCCGTCTTGCACGCAGAAGGTCGTGGGTTCGAAATCCCGGCTAGGCAAAATCAAATGTTCAACGGTGGCAAAATACCCCTTAGTAAAACTTCTCTACAAGTGATGTTTTAGGACACGCTGTTCGGACTCGGCGATAAACTTTAGGTCCCATATCATTGAGCTTAATATGAATCGGGGTGCACTCATTGATATGAGAGAAGTCTACCTTGTCCCGCCTGGGATTTTTGTGGAACAAACCGACATTTAGAAGGTATTCTTCTTATAGAAGACCTTTAGAAGGACTTCTTCCCATAGAAGAACTTTAGAAGGCCTTCTTCTCATAAAATATCTACACTTCATAGAAGACATTGAAGGCCTTTAGAAGATCTTCTTCTCAAAAAAGACCTTTCGAAGGCCTTTTTCTCCTAGATGTCCTTCAGAAGGTCTAATTTTTTTTTAAATCTTCTTGGCTTCACATAGGAGACCTGTAGAAGGACTACTTTACATAGACGACCTTTGGAACTTCTTATTTTCACAGGAGACCTTTCAAAGGACTTCTTTTTATATAGAACGCTTTTAGACGGCACTTTTCACTTCTAAGAGAAGACTTTTATGAGGACTTCTTTTCATGGAAGAGCTTAAAAAGGTTTTTTTTGACATAAAAGACCTGTATAACGTCTTATTTTCACAGAAGAACTTTAGAAGGTCTTTTTCTCATAGGAAGTCTTCTCTTCATAGAAGACATTTGGAAGGAATTTTTCTATATAAGATTTTAGAAGGGAGTAGGCCTTCTCCTCTTTGTAGGTTTTCTTCTGTTATTGAAGGCCTTTGGAAGATCTTCCTGAAATAAAAGATCTTTCGAAAGCCTTCTGGCCTTTAGAAGGTCTTTAGAAGGTCTTGTCGCATTTCATGGCTTTAAAATGTATCCTTGCCTTCACACAGAAGACCTTTAGAAGCAGTTCTTCTTATAGAAGACTTTTAGAATGTTTGATTTACACAGATGACCTTTAGAAGGCTTTTGTTAGGGTTTCTTCTTATCTAAAACTTTTAGAAGGTCAGTTTGTCATAGAAGAACTTTAGAAGGGTTTCTTTATAGAAGACATTTGGATTCCAAATTCCAAATTTTGGAAGGTATATTTCTTATAGAAGATTCTAGAAGTCCTTTTTCTCGCGGAAGACCTCTATGAGAAGAAAACCTATCCTCCCCTATCGAATATATCTTTTTTTCATAGAAGATATTAAGAAGGTATCCTGCTCATGGTAGCCTTTTAAAGGGTCTTCTTTTCATAAAATACCTTTAAAAGTCTTCTTCTCTCATAACCCCTTTAGAAGATTTTATTCTCATGGAAGACATGTTGAAGGTGTCCTTCGCAGAGAAAACGTTTTGAAGGTAATTATTTGAATCATAATCCCACCTATCGAATATTATTGCTACAATAGCAGGTACATATTGCTAAAACTATTTAGAAATATATACAAAAAGAAAATAATTCAACGAAATATTACATGACATATAAATGTGGATCACTTGTGTTATTCTAAAAATAAAAGCTTTTAATGCTCTTTGTTTTAGTAACTTCTACAACAACAACAACTACAAACACAGTTACAATATAAAAACTATAAAACAATTGCACTTAAAATGTCTAAAAACAAAACCATTAAACGGCACTTAAAATTACTTGAATATCTATCTGTCAAGTCGAAAGAGAGAGAGAATGAGCCAATAAATTTATAGTTCAACACGATAGAGTGTTTGTTTTTTTTCGTTTAAATAAACGCATGCACACCTCGAATATATGTAGGCTAACAATTTACAGTAGTGGCTGTAGAATAGGGCATTTAAAATTTAAAAATTTCCGAGATATAAATGCTTTAAACATTGTGTTTAGTTTCAGCTGTTATTCGCAAAGATGGAACGCTACTTATATTTTAAAAAATTTACGTTTCAAAAAAATATTTTAAAAAATACACATTTCAAAGTATAATTTAAAAAAACCACGTTTAAAAAAATATTTTAAAAAAATCCACGTTTCAAAAAAATTTTGAAAAAATACGTTTCAAAAAAAAATATTTAAAAAGTACACATTTCAAAATTATTTAAAAAATCCAAGTTTCAAACAATGTTTGAAAAAATACGTTTCAAAAAAATATTTAAAAAGTGCACATTTCAAAAAGCTATTTAACAAACCCACGTTTCACAAAAATATTTTAAAAAATATATATTTCAAAAAAATAGTTAAAAAATCTACGTTTCAAAAATTATTTTAAATATCCACGTTTCAAAACCTATTTTAAAAAATCCACATTTCAAAAAATTTTTGTAAAAAATCTACGTTTTAAAAAAATATATATAAAAAATTCACGTTTCAAAAAAATATTTTTTTAAAAATATTTTAAAAAATCAACGTTTCAGAAATATATTTTAAAATATCCGCGTTTCCAAAAATAGTTTAAAATATCCACGTTTCAAAAAAAATGTAAAATATCCACACTTCAAAAAAATATTTTAAAAAATACACGTTTAAAAAAAAATATTTAAAAAAAATCCTACTTACTTACTTAGCTGGCCCATTACAGAACATTTGTTCCATAGACCGAACTAAGAAAAGATCTCCAATTAACTCCTCTTCGCGTTTTGGAATACCGCGCCTTGTCATCTCTTCATCCACTTGTTTGCGCCATCTATTCTTTGGCCTGCCAATTCTGCGTGCACCGCCATGTGGCTCGAATTTATACGCCTTTTTAGCGGGTTCATCATCGCTCAATCTTATTACATGGCCTAGCCAACGCAATCGCTGCATCTCGACACGTTTAACTATATTGAGGTCGCTGTATAGCAGATACAGCTCGTGGTTCATATGACGTCGTTATTCACCGTCAACGCAGATCGGTCCGTAGATCTTTCGAAGAGTTTTTCTATCAAACACGCCAAGCACTGCCTTATCTGCTTGCGCAAGTACCCAGGCTTCGGAACCATACATCAGCACGGGTAGTATCAGTGTTTTGTAAAGCGTTATTTTTGTTTGACGAGCTGTGGCTTTGTTTTTAAAGTGATTACTTAAGTCAAAGTAGCATCTGTTGGCTAATAAAATTCTTCTTTTTATTTCACAACTGATGTCGTTTGTTGTGTTTACGGGGGTGCCGAGGTATATGTAGTCTTTTACTACCTCAAAATTATAGGAACCAACTTCAACAGTTGGTCTGATCTCAATGAACGCATTGCGCGTCGACACCATCAACTTGGTCTTCTCGCCGTTTACAGCCAGACCCACTTTAGCAGATTCTCCTTCGACCCTCATAAAGGTATCGGTTACTTCTTTTACTGATCGTCCCATGATGTCTATATCATCAGCATAAGCAAGTAACATGTGGCTATTGGTGAAGATTATGCCACTTCTTTTGACGTATGCCTCTCGTATAACCTTTTCTAGCAGGATGTTGAAGAGATCACACGAAAGGCTGTCTCCTTGCCTGAAACACCTTTTGGTACTGAACTGTTCGGAGAGGTTCTTTCCTATTTTAACTGAAGATCTTGTGTCAGTTAGAGTCATTTTACAAAGCCGAATGAGCTGTGAGGGGATACCAAATTCAGACATTGCTTGGAATACTTTTGAATGTAGCGGGATGTCGAAGGCTGCTTTATAATCGACAAAAAGGTGGTAGGTGTCGATCTGCATCTCTTGGGTCTTCTCCAGGATTTGCCGCAGGGTAAATATCTGGTTAATGGTGGACTTGCCAGGTCTAAAGCCGCATTGGTATGGTCCAATTATTTCGTTGACCATGGGCTTTAGTCGTTCGCACAATATCCCTGACACTATCTTGTAGGCGATAGGGAGAAGACTTATGCCCCTATAGTTGGAGCATAAAGTCTTATCTCCTTTCTTATGGACGGGACACAGGATGCTCAGGTTCCAATCGTCGGGTACGCGTTCTTCCTGCCAGATGGAGCTTACTAGCTGATGCATACACCTTATTAGCGAGTCGCCTCCGGTTTTAAACAGTTCGTCTGGTAGGCCATCAGCTCCTGCTGCCTTATTATTCTTCAGCCGGTTTATTGCTGTCTTTACCTCATCTTGGCCGGGTGGTATACATTTAATACCATCTTCTGGGATTGGATCTGTGGTATTTTTGTCGACTTCGCTACTATTGGATACCAACAGTTTGGAAAAATGCTCTTTCCATATCCTTAGCACACTATCTGTATCAGGTACCAAATTACCTTGCTGGTCTCTAGAGAAGGATGTGCCAGTTCCAAAGCCATCAGTTTGATGTTTCACTCTTTGGTAGAATTTTGGACTTCATTCTGTCTCCTGTACATCTCGATTTGTTCACACTCTTGCTTTTCCATCTCTCTCTTTTTCCTGCGGAAAAGACGTTTCTCCTCTCTCCTTTTCTCCCGATACCTCTGTCGTGCGCTACGCGTTGCTACTGATTGTAAAGTAGCCCTATATGCCGCATTTTTCTCTTCGGTAGCAGCACGACACTTCTGTTCATACCATGGATTCCTTGGTGGAGGTCTCTGGTATCCAAGTATGGATTTTGCGGTTGTTTGCGTGGAGTGGGCAATATTTTGCCATTGTGTTGTTATGTTATCGGGACAAGGAGTGCTCTCATTAAGCAATTGGGCTAGTTGAGTGGAATATGCTGTGGCTATCTGTTGTGTTTGCAGCCTATCAATGTCCAACTTCCGCGTTGTATCTGTTCGTGCTTTATTTGCAACGTTTAGACGGGTACGTACCTTTGCTGCAACAAGGTAGTGGTCCGAATCAATGTTTGCGCCTCGGAACGATCGTACATCCAACACGCTCGATGAATGTTTTCCATCTATCACAACATGATCAATTTGATTACTTGTTCTTTGATCTGGAGACAGCCAGGTGCCCTTATGGATGTCGCGATGTTGAAATCTGGTACTGCTAACTACCATGTTTCTTGCAGCTGCAAAGTCGATCAGCCTCATACCATTGTCAGATGTTTCACTGTGGAGACTGAATTTCCCAACTGTTGGGCCAAAGATATTCTCCTTTCAAATTTTGTCATTAAAATCGCCTAGAATAATTTTAATGTCATGGGCAGGGCAACGGCCATAAGTTCTTTCTAAGCTCTCGTAAAATATATCTTTGGTCTGTTCGTCCTTGTCTTCAGTGGGGGCATGAGCGCAAATAAAGCTGATGTTGAAGAATTTTGCTTTTATTCGAATTGCAGCGAGTCTTTCATTCACTGGGGTGAAGCTGGAGACCAGGTGTTTTAACCTCCGACAAACTACAAATCCGCAACCAAACTCATGCTTTGTGTCATGGCAGCTATAATACAGTGCGTCGCCTTTAGGTGTTGTTGTGACGCCTTTCCCATTCCATCGTATTTCCTGTATGGCAGTACAGTACCTTGTACTTTTCAAGTACATCTGCCAATGCGTAAACTGCACCTTCTCTATAAAGAGTGCGAACATTCCATGTGCAGATTCGCAGATCATGGTCCTTAAAACGTTTGCGGGGGTCGTCAACTTTAGAGGGATTTGTTTTTTTTTGTTATTTCATAGTAGGCAGCTTTTTCTAGGGGAGGGTTACTAACCCTGCGCCCAAATCCAAGTTTTTATACCCTCCACCATAGTATGGAGGGTATATTAAGTTTGTTTTTCCGTTTGTAACGCATTGAAATACTCATTTGCGACCCTATAAAGTATATATATTCTTGATCAGGGTAAAATTCTGAGTCGATCTGTGCACGTCCGTCCGTCCGTCTGTGGTAATCACTCTAGCATCCACAAAAATGGAGATAGAACGCTGAAATTTTGGGAAAATGTGTCTTTTGTTTGCATTCAGGTCAAGTTCGATGATGGGCTATATCGGTCCACGTTTTGGTATAGCCCCCATATAACGGTACCCCCAGATTTACGGTATTTTGCCGTTTTTAGCTACATTTTCAGACCGATTTAGCTATAATTTGGCATTTAGGGTTCCTAAGTGTCAATAAACGTATATAACAAAAGTTGTGGACAAAGGTCCACGTTTTGGTATAGCCCCCATATAACGGTACCCCCGATTTACGGTATTTGGCCGTTTTTAGCTACATTTTCAGACCGATTTAGCTATAATTTGACATTTAGGGTTCTTAAGTGTCAATAAACGTATATAACAAAAGTTGTGGACAAAGGTCCACGTTTTGGTATAGCCCCCATATAACGGTACCCCCCCGATTTACGGTATTTTGACGTTTTTAGCTACATTTTCAGACCGATTTAGCTATAATTTGACATTTAGGGTTCTTAAGTGCCAATAAACTTATATAAGAAAACTTGTGGACATAGGTCCACGTTTTGGTATAGTCCCCATATAACGGTACCCCCGATTTACGGTATTTTGACGTTTTTAGCTAAATTTTCAGACCGATTTAGCTATAATTTGACATTTAGGGTTCTTAAGTGTCAATAAACGTATATAACAAAAGTTGTGGACAAAGGTCCACGTTTTGGTATAGTCCCCATATAACGGTACCCCCGATTTACGGTATTTTGACGTTTTACAGCTACATTTTCAGACCGATTTAGCTATAATTTGACATTTAGGGTTCTTAAGTGTCAATAAAATTATATAACAAAAGTTGTGGAGATAGGTCCATGTTTTGGAATAGCCCCCATATAACGTTACCACCCGATTTCAGGTATTTTGACGTTTTAAGCCACATTTCTACACCGAATTAGCTATAATTTGATATTTAGGGTTCTTATTGACCAAAAAACTTATATTCGAAAAAATAGGAACATAGGTACATGTTTTGATATAGCCCCATATAACGGTATCTCCCGATTTTCGGTATTTTGAGATTTTTACCTACAAGTTTTAATCGAATTAGCTGTAATTTGAACATTTGATATTTGAAGTTCTTAGTGGTCACCACACCTCTCCACCAAAAATTGTCAAGAAAGGTCGATGTATTGATAAATCCCCCATATAACGGTACCTCCCAATTTTCAGTAATTTGATAATTTTAGCTACAATATTAAACCGAACTAGCAGTAATTTGACAGTTGAAGTTCTTAGTGGTCACAACACCTCTCCATCAAAAATTTTCAACATAACTCCATGTTCGGATATAGCTCCCATATAACGGTACCTCCCAATTTTCAGTAATTTTGCAATTTTAGCTACAATTTTTAACCGAACTAACTGTAATTTGACATTTGAAGGTTGTAGTGGTCACCACACATCTGCATCGACAATTTTCCACATAGCTCCAATATAAAGATACTTCCCGATTTTCGGTACTTTGAGGATTTTACTTAAAATGTTTAACCAAACGTAGGTCCATGTTTTGGTATAGCCCCAAAACAAACCTTCCGATTTTCCGTACCTTAGCTTTATTTTTTGGACGAACTTTCTGTAATTTGAAATTTAAAAGCCAACAAAAATTCTGCAACAAAAATTGTTCATTTAAGTTCATATTTTCGTATAGCCCACATACCTCCGAACTAGCTGTTAATGACATTTGAAGTTCCCACGTTATGTACCGATTTTCGGTATTTTGAGGATTCTAGCTGCAATTTTTAACCGAATTAGGAGTTATTTGACATTAAAGGCTCCCATCAAAAACTGATTTTTTAACGTACCCACTTAAAGTTGGGGACAGGAATGAAAACTAATTATTCCATTTTAGTTCAGAATTTTTTATGGTGGAGGGTATGAAAAGTTCGGCCCGGCCGAACTTAACGCTTTTTTACTTGTTAACGTTCTTATGATTGAACGCGCGGCACATTTTAGCTCACTACCTTTAACGGGTGTTAAAGGCAGCTACTCCTAGACTTTGCCATGTTAAAGCCGGTCAGGACCGTTCCTTTGTATCTTTCATCCCCTACGTCAACCAATCTAAAATATCCACGTTTCAAAAAAATATTTTAAAAAATCCAAGTTTCAAAAAAGTATTTTAAAAGGTTCACGTTTTAAAAAATGTTTCAAAAAATTAATTTTTTCAAAGAATCTTAAAAACCTGCTTATGTTGGTCCTTGTAAAAATATTCCTTTTAAAAATCTTTGCTTATTTTAGGCCTTGAAAAAATATTTCTTAAAAAATCGTTGCTTATTTTTGTCCTTTAAAAAATATTCTTCACAAATTCTCCGCTTATTTCAGATCTTAAAAAATATGTTTTTGAATAGATAGAATTGGTCAAATGCTATTAACAATATTTTTAGTTTCAGCTGTTATTCGCTCAGATGGAATACTACTTAAACAATAACAACAAATTTGAAAGTAAAACCATTTTTTTCTACAAACAGTTATCTAAGGCAATGAGATGAAAACAATGAAGACCATAAAATTTCTTAAAATCCATTAAAAACATTTTTAAAATTCACACACGCAGGCATTAAGCCCAGTAGAAAGACATTAACTACTTACCAGAAGTAGTCAGTTTTGTACAGTAGCTAGCCAAAAACTCATTTATATTACAACAAAACACACACACACACATACGTACTGAAGAAACTCCACCCCATGTGTTAACAAGTAATGTTCGGGCATGTTGTATATGGACATAAAATCCTAATATGCTATTCTTAAGCTAATATCCCAACAACAACAACAACACATTTACTTGGTTTTCTTTCTTTTAAGACAAATCATTAGATTTGTTATGTTTTCAGCTTTTTAAATACCCATAATTGTTTTCATTTGCTTCATATATAGACTTTGTGGATCCTTTCAAGCTCTTCTTTCTTTCTTCCTTCGTCTTCGGATATTGCAGTAACCATTTGAAGTTACAATCGACCATATTTTTGCTGGTTTTTGCCAAAAATCCTTAAAAGCGGAAAGGAATTTTTGTGTGGAAATGCTAGACAAGATGTATTGGCATTTCATTACAACTCGAGTGGTGGGTTGGTTGTAAGGAAAAACATGAGAACACCAACAACAACAGAAATAAGTAAAAGAAAATAAGTTTTAAAATAAAAATTATTGTTCACATTAATTACACAAATTGTCACAATGTGGCTTTTTTTATTGGAGAGGAAACTTTTAAACGGCAAAACTTGTGAACTATTTGGGGTTTTAATAAGATTTGGTTGATGCGGAATTTCTTATGTAATTTGCAGTAGACATAATGTGTTAATAAATACAGGACAAAAAAGTTATGGCTTTTTTAAAAAAAATGTGGAAAATTTTCCCAATCCAGAATGGCCACGGTATGCCTCAGGAGGAGAGAACTGGGATGCCTGTCCCGACTACGGTCCCTACACCTGGGTGGGTGGCACCTTCCAAACCCTCTTCATCGAAAAACCCGGTGAAGAGGGTTAGATACACGGAAGAACCACACCCTAAGGCCAAGAGACCCATCCCGAGACAGGACTAAAAGCCATCCACCTCCTCTGCCCGTTACCAAAAGAACGAGAGCGAGAAGTCCACTGCTACTAAGGCAGCCTCTCAGGCCAACTTGAGTCACAAGGCCAACGGGACGGGAAAAAGGAAGACGGACAGGCCGTTGGTGCCGTATGAACTGCGTATAGCGGTCATAGACAAATCTGATCCTGAAGGCAGGATCAGTGACAAACAGTTTCAGCTGATTAAGAATCAGCTGCGAGAGATAATGTTGCAGGCGAAGGGGAACCTCCCAAGCACACACACTTCGGCAGTGCTGCTCCTTTCAGAGGCATCAAGATCATCTGGTGTGAGAACAAGGAATCTTTAAACTTCCTTGTTAGCACAATAGATGGCCTTGGTGAACTCAAGAGGCCTGTCAATTGGTGGCTGTGGGAGTGAATGAGATTCACAGCAGAAGAGTATTGTCGACGTGGGTGCCGCTGCCCGCGTTTGACCCAACAAGGATACTGACAATACTCGGTAGACAGAACCCTAACCTCCAGACCGGCTCATGGAAGCTTGTCAGCCACAGTCCGGAGGGTGAAGGTATGGCTATAAGGCTCTAGTTCAGGAACCTTATTTATATAAAAATAAGGTTGCTGGGCTAAGCGATAACAATACTATCTTCGCTACATCCAGTAGTTGCCAAGAAGAATTTGAATTTAATGTATCTATCTAATTTCAGCTTAGGAGATATAATGGCTGTAAAAATGCAAGATAGGTCACAAAAATCAAACATCTTTACGTCAATTTACATGCCTTATGAGAGCCCTGACCCACCTGGCCAACACGTAGTGAGACTCGTTGAAGAGATGGGCAGCACCTGCCTCATCATCCTGGGGTGCGATGCCAACGCCCATCACTTCCACTGGGGAAGCAGTGACACGAATGCTCGGGGTGAGTCCGTTTTCGAATTTATACTAAAATATAATATGGGAATATGTAACAGGGGAAATGAAAGTTCTTTTCAAAACAGTATCAGGCAGGAAGTTATTGGCATAACCCTCATTAATAAAGACGAATCCCATATCATTGACAAATACGATTCTCAAAGGCAAAGTCAACAAAAACAGCCTGTAACTTTCGCGAATTCGTTGCAAATGACCCTATATTCTCTTGTCCGATAGGTACAAAAAATATAAACATAAAATTCACGAGTTTATAAAGAAAAACCAAAAATTGCAATGGTGTCAAAAGTTCCTAATATGCTTCGAAATGGCCCGATTTGAGAACAAATTGGTACAGAACGGTTTGATAATGATTTTAAATTAGATTACAAAAAAATAAAATTTTTAAAGAAAAGCAAATATATTGTTATAACAGATAAAATTAAAAAATGCATTACTGAACTTCAGTGCATTTGGTGCGGAAACTTTTTTCGCGACAGAGAAAAAATGACACCGTTTTTCATAATAGTTTTCCATGCTCTACTCGGCTATGTTGTGGTATTTTTTTGGTTATAGCCCTAATAAACATATTCAAGCCCTTTTAGTCACCCGGGCCAGACAGAATCATACCTGCAATGTTACACAACGCATTGAAGTCACTGATTCCACACCTGGAACTTATCTTCAGGGCTTGTCTGTGCTTATCATACATACCGGCTCTATGGAGAGAAGTATCTGTGGTATACATCCCTAAAGCAGAGAAGTCAAGCCACACACTTCCAAAAGTCTACAGACCAATTAGTCTCTCCTTCTTTATATTGAAAACTTTAGAAAGGCTGCTGGATCTTGGCAATAGGACCAAGCTTTCAGCCACAGACCTATGTTCCGCCCAACATGCCTGCCTGAAAGACAAATCGGTAGAAACAGCGTTAATCGAGGTAGTAGGATATATTGAGAAAAATATGGAGGGCTCGGACTATACGCTAGCTACACTTCTTGACATAGAGGGTGCCTTTAATAACGTTAGACTCGAATCCATACACAAGTATCTGATAAACCTAGGTGTCTCGTCCACACTGGTCAACTGGATTGATGGCATGCTTAGCAGTCGAATAATCAATTCAAGTATCGGTGGATGTTCCAGCCAGAACATGTCACCAGAGGTACACCCCAAGTTGGTGTCATATCACCACTACTGTGGCTTCTAGTGATAAATGACGTCACTAGAGGCACACCCCAAGGTGGTGTTATAACACCACTACTGTGGCTTCTAGTGATAAATGACGTCACTAGAGGCACACCCCAAGGTGGTGTTATATCACCACTACTGTGGCTTCTAGTGATAAATGAAATACTCAAGGATTTTGATAGGCTGCGTATAAAGACAATCGCATATGCTGATAATGTTGTCATCATGTTTAGCGAGAAGTTTCCACAGACACTATCAGAACTTATGCAAGGAGCTCTGGTCAAGTTATCAAGATGGGCACTCAACAATGGCCTTGGAGTGAACCCATCAAAGACTGAGCTAGTTCTGTTTACAAACAAAAGGAAGGTCAGACCATTCATCCTACCAGTGCTGTTATTATTCTTGAACTCTCTTCGGAAGCCAAATACCTCGGCATTATCCTGGACCATCAAATCAAGTGGAAAAGGAATGTCGAGGAGCGCTCCAAGAGAGGTCTAATAGCTCTATACTCCTGCAAAAATTCCATTCGCAAGAGTTGGGGTCTGAGACCAACGGTCATCCACTGGATATATACGACCACTGTACGCCAAATTCTTACATATGGCTTTCTGGTATGGTGGAATGCGCTCAACAAAGCGACATATCTAAACAAACTGAACAGCGTCCAAAGAGCGGCATCACTCCCAATCACTGGTGCCGTGAGGAGCACTCCACAAGCAGCCCTATATGTGCTACTAGATCTACATCCGCTGGACCTAGTAGTACAAGAGTTGGCAGCAATGAGTGCACTTCGTCTTAAGGAGCTAGGTTCATGGCGCAGTTCCAAACACGGACGAACTGCAATTCTACGTCGATTCGGACTATCAACGGCCTCGGGGAACATTAGTGATTATATATAACCACAAATGTGCTTCGAGGCAACGAAGGTGCACATACCCCACAGGGATGAATGGACACACAGCGGCCAACCTCTAGACGGTATAGAGATCTATACTGACGGCTCTAAGATGGAAACAGGCACAGGAGCAGGCGTCTGTAGTGTCTTCCAAGCCGAAGTTTTTGCGATCAGAAAGGCCGCAGAACTGATAAACAACATGAGAGGGGAAATAGTTGTACCGGTGACTACGTCGATAGTCAAGCGGCCCTAAAATCACTCAAGTCCCATTATATCAAGTCCGCGGCTGTTCTAGACTGCAAACACGCTTTGGGCCACTAAAGTCAATCGTCCCCTTGTGTTGGGTCTCAGGGCATTGCAACATCGACGGAAACGTATCAGCCGACGAACTGGCACGCTGCGGATCGGAGTCACAAAACATTGAAATCATGCCAAAGAAATTCTCGATCTGAGTGTTTCTTTGGATACGTATCTATTTGAGCGAGCAATTGACACTTGGGTATAAAAAGTTTCTTGTTGAAAAACAAGAAACAAGGGAACTGATGATGATCTGTGGCGAGATCTGCAAGTATAGTCTTCCCTGCCTTACCCTTGGTAAACATCGCCAATTTTTACCACTAATAAACTAAACTTGTTTTAATAAAATATTAAAACAACGACTATGGCCTGACTATTTTGAAAAAGAAAATAGAAGTCATCATCCCAAATAAAAAACGCCAAACCCTCCTAGTTAAAAAAATTAAAAATCCAAGTTTCAAAAATAAAAAAATATATTTTAAAAAATCCACGTATATTAAAAAAATATTTCAAAAAATCCACATATGTTAAAAAAATTTAAAAAGAAATCCACGCATGTTAAAAAATATTTTAAAAAATCCATGTAGGTTTGTTATTTTTAAAGTAAGGCCAGCTTAATCTTATATTTGTTGTTTTCAAATTTAAAAAACAAAAAGTTTTTAAAGTGAGGGTAGAAAAATTGATTTACTTTAGGGAAAGGCGAGAATACTAGTTTCGTCCAACGCTACTTGGACTCATCACCATTTGATAGTTTGTTGGAAATAGTTATGATGATTCTTTGCATTGTGGAGACGCATAACAGTGGGAGTAGTTAATTTGGTTTGCATATGCGGCTGCGAGAGTTTTTGAATGTTTCTGTTGAATTCGCATTTAAACGAATTCGTCGGTCTCATTTATTCTTGAGCTCAAGTCGTCATAAAATTGGACAAGAGTACTTTGTTTTCAATACAAAGAACTAAGAGAACTGATGAGTCCAAGTGGCGTTGGACTAAACTAGTATTCTCTGCCTTTCCCTAAAGTAAATCAATTTTAACTAACCCAACTTAAAAAAATTTGCTGTTTTGTTTTTAAATTTGAAAACAACAAATATTATATTAAGCTGGGCATACTTTAAAAATAATAAGTAAACACACATCTCAACAAAACTGCCAAAGTGAATCTAAAAATCCATGTATGTTTAAAAAATGTTTTAAACAATCCATGTATGTTAAAATTTAAATAAAATATAAGATTAAAAAAATTCTCCTGAAAAATCCATGACTCAAAAAAAAAAAACAAAAAAAAATATAAGTAAAAAAAGTACGTTTCAAAATAAAAAATAAATAAATAATTTACGCTTCAAAAAAATATTTTAAAAATCCACGTTTCAAAAAAATGTTTTTAAAAATACACGTTTCAAAGAAAAAATAAATAATTTACGTTTCAAAAAAATATTTTAAAAATTCCACGTTTGTAAAAAAAATTTTAAAAATTCCACTTTTGTAAAAAATTTTTTAAAAATCCACGTTTGTAGAAAATGTTTTTAAAAATCCACGTTTGTAAAAAATAATTTAAAAATTTAATTTAAAATTTTAAAAAAATTTAAAAAAATCCACGTTTGTGAAAAATATTTCAAAAAATCCACGTTTGTAAAAAAGTATTTTTCAAAAAAATATTTTACTAAATTCACGTTTCACAAAAATTATTTTACAAAATCCACGTTTCAAAAATTATTGTATAAAATTCACGTTTCAAAAATTAGTTTACAAAATCCACGTTTTAGAAATTAGTTTACAAAATCCACGTTTTAGAAATTAGTTCACAAAATCCAAATTTTAGAAATTATTTCATAAAATCCACGTTTTACAAATTATTTCATAAAATCCACGTTTAAAAACAAAATTTTACAAAATCCACGTTTAAAAACAAAATTGTACAAAATCCACGTTTTAAAATATTATCTTACAAATCCATGTTTCAAGAAAATATTTTACAAAATCCACGTTTCAAGAAAATATTTTACAAAATCCACCTTTCAAAAACATATTTTACAAAATCCACCTTTCAAAAAAATATTTTACAAAATCTACATTTCAAAAAAATATTTTACAAAATCCACGTTCAAAAAAATATTTTACAAAATCCACGTTTCAAAAAAATATTTTACAAAATTCACGTTTCAAAAAAATATTTTACAAAATCCACGTTTCAAAAAATATTTTACAAAATCCACGTTTCAAAAAAATATTTTACAAAATCCACGTTTCAAAAAAATGTTTTACAAAATCCACGTTTCAAAAAAATGTTTTACAAAATCCACATTTCAAAAAAATGTTTTACAAAATCCACTTTTCAAAAAAATATATTTTACAAAATCTACGTTTGAAAAAAAATTTTACAAAATCCACGTTTCAAAAAAATGTTTTACAAAATCCACGTTTAAAAAAAATATTTTACAAAATCCACGTTTCAAAAAATATTTCAAAAAATTATTTGAAATTTTTAATAACCCACCTTTCAAAAAATATTTTAAATTAACCACGTTTCAAAAAATAATTATCGTTTCAAAAAAATATTTTACAAAATCCACGTTTCAAAAAAATATTTTACAAAATCCACGTTTCAAAAAATTATTCTACAAAATCCACGTTTCAAAAAATTGTTCTACAAAATACACGTTTCAAAAAATTATTTTACAAAATCCACGTTTCAAAAAATTATTTTACAAAATCCACGTTTCAAAAAATTATTTTACAAAATCCACGTTTCAAAAAATATTTTACAAAATCCACGTTTGAAAAAAATATTTTACAAAATCCACGTTTGAAAAAAATATTTTACAAAATCCACGTTTGAAAAAAATATTTTACAAAGTCCACGTATCAAAAAAATATTTTACAAAATCCACGTTTCAAAAAAATATTTTACAAAATCCACGTTTCAAAAAAATATTTTACAAAATCCACGGTTCAAAAAAATATTTTACAAAATCCACGTTTCAAAAAAACATTTTACAAAATCCACGTTTCAAAAAAATATTTTAAAATCCACGTTTCAAAAAAATATTTTACAAAATCCACGTTTCAAAAACTATTTTACAAAATCCAAAATATTTTACAAAAAAATATTTTACAAAATCCAAAATATTTTACAAAATATTTTACAAAAAAATATTTTACAAAATCCACGTTTGAAAAAAATATTTTACAAAATCCACGTTTGAAAAAAATATTTTACAAAATCCACGTTTCAAAAAATATTTTACAAAATCCACGTTTCAAAAAAATATTTTAAAATCCACGTTTTGAAAAAAATATTTTAAAATCCACGTTTCAAAAAAATATTTTACAAAATCCACGTATCAAAAAAATATTTTACAAAATCCACGTTTCAAAAAAATATTTTACAAAATCCACGTTTCAAAAAAAATATTTTACAAAATCCACGTTTCAAAAAAATATTTTACAAAATCCACGTTTGAAAAAAATATTTTACAAAATCCACGTTTGAAAAAAATATTTTACAAAATCCACGTTTGAAAAAAAAAAATTTACAAAATCCACGTTTCAAAAAAATATTTTACAAAATCCACGTTTCAAAAAAATATTTTACAAAATCCAAGTTTCAAAAAAATATTTTACAAAATCCACGTTTGAAAAAAAAAAATTTACAAAATCCACGTTTCAAAAAAATATTTTACAAAATCCACGTTTCAAAAAAATATTTTACAAAATCCACGTTTCAAAAACTATTTTACAAAATCCAAAATATTTTACAAAATCCACGTTTGAAAAAAATATTTTACAAAATCCACGTTTCAAAATACTATTTTAAATAATCCACGCATCCAAAAAATATTTTACAAAATCCACGTTTCAAAATATTATTTTAAATAATCCACGCTTCAAAAAAATATTTTACAAAATCCACGTTTCAAAATATTATTTTAAATAATCCACGCTTCAAAAAAATATTTTACAAAATTCACGTTTCAAAATATTATTTTAAAAAATCCACGCTTCAAAAAAATATTTTACAAAATCCACGTTTCAAAAAATTATTCTACAAAATCAACGTTTCAAAAAATTATTTTACAAAATCCACGTTTCAAAAAAATATTTTACAAAATCCACGTTTCAAAAAAATATTTTACAAAATCCACGGTTCAAAAAAATATTTTACAAAATCCACGTATCAAAAAAATATTTTACAAAATCCACGTTTCAAAAAAATATTTTACAAAATCCACGGTTCAAAAAAATATTTTACAAAATCCACGTTTCAAAAAATATTTTACAAAATCCACGTTTGAAAAAAATATTTTACAAAATCCACGTTTGAAAAAAATATTTTACAAAATCCACGTTTGAAAAAAATATTTTACAAAATCCACGCTTCAAAAAAATATTTTACAAAATCCACGTTTCAAAATATTATTTTAAATAATCCACGCTTCAAAAAAATATTTTACAAAATCCACGTTTCAAAATATTATTTTAAAAAATCCACGCTTCAAAAAAATAATCCACGTGTCAAAAAAATATTTAACAAAATCCACGTTTCAAAATATTATCTTAAATAATCCACGTTTCAAAAAAATATTTCACAAAGTCACTTTTCAAAAAATATATATATTTTACAAAATCCACGTTTGGAAAATATTTTGCAAAATCCACGTTTCAGAAACATATTTAAATAATCCAAGTTTCAAAAAATATTGAAATAATTCACGTTTCAAAAAAATATTTTAAATACTCCACATTTCAATAAAAAATATTTAAAAAGAAATCTAAAAATCAAAAATATTTAAAGAAATAATCGTTTTAAAGAAAACTATTTTATTTTTTTTTTCCCAAAACTATATTAAAAATTCAACGTTCGTAAAAAAATATTTTAATAAATTCACGTTTGTAAAAAAATATTTAAAAAAAGTCCATGTTTGAAAAAAAAAAATAATTTCTTATTGAATTTTGGATTATTTAAGTCTTTGTAAAATTATTCTTCAAAAATTCTACTCTTAATGTAGGTCTTGAAAAAATTTTCTTTAAAAGATCCACGCTTGTGTGTAGTCCTTTAATCCATCCTTAAAAATATTCTTAAAAGTCAACGCTTTAGTTGATCCTTGAAGAACTTTTTTTTTAAATTTTTGTCGTTCAATTTTTTTTAGCTAAAATTATTTTTTAATACATTAATCTGAAACATTCCTTTTTTGTTGCGTTTTAACAAATTATTTTCCTTTTCCAAATGCCTAAGGGGAGGACAAACAAATAAGCATAGAATTCAATTTGTGTTTAAAACATAATCAAGAAATAAAAATATCCTTTGGAAAATAAAACTTGATGAGTAGCTTGAAAAAAATATATTTGAATATCTTCAATTGAATATTTAGCAATAAATGGAATGGGGGTATGTTGGCTGTGTGGGTAACTGCGGTATGTATGTATTATACACTGAAGCAGAGACAGACATTCAGGCAGATTAGCACTGCAACCAATGGCTGTTCAATCAGGGTGACCACGAAGTGTGGCTGCTGAAAGGGGCGGAGGTGGATGATTGAGAATTTTGTAAATTCAATTTAATTTGTTAAGTGTGACCAAATGTTTTTCTTTACTTTTTATTGGTCTTTCCTTGTTAGCAGTGAATGTGGATAATTTCAATTTTAAAGAAAATGTCCTTTCACTTCTTTTGCTGTCATCTGTTTGGTTTTTTTCTCTTTTTTGTAGCTTTTAATCAAATTGTAAATTGATATTGATTTATAAGCGAACGACATACCAAATAAATTAAATTAAGATATTTGCAATAAATTTTAAATTGTAAATACAAAACAAATTGAATAAGTAATTGAAATTTTCCTTAAAGACATTGCAAGATTTCAATATGGAGAATAAACCTTTTAATTTGTTACTAGATGGCCTTTGAAATCAAACACAATTGAGACAAACTGACCAATTAAACCATTTAATACCCTCACCCCCCTATGTTTTACCCTTGAAATTATCAAAATGCTGTTTATTTGCATTTCAAAATTGTATTTTTGGTCTGACCTTGTTTGCATATCCTTTTTTCCATATTTCACTTTTGACTGCTACAAATTTCCTTTCCTCGTTTTTCCGCTATTGATTTCTTATCATCGTCGGTTTTCAATGGCTTGCTTGTGTCAATTATCTTATGGCATATTGCGAAAGCGAAAAAAAATTAAAAAGTCAAAAGAAATCTGCATCATCAAACGAAAAAAATTGAAAATCTCAGGCTAATTTGGCTATGAAAGAGCCTTCAGCCAATCTGTTGTTGTTACCTCATAAAAATCTGCTCCTAATTGAAAAACGAAGAATAAGAAAAAGACCGAATAACGGAAACATGGATTTTCTTTGACGCCATAAAGCCCATCACCAGCAACAGCGGGGTGACATGAATTGCCAGCTATGGTAATTTTGAAATTGATATGGAAAAATTGGTGTTGGCGGAGATAATAGCGAGAGAGGAATAATGGAAATTTGGAAATGGCGTATAAGATGGCGATACAGATGTGAGATCATAACTGCTGGTCATATTGAATATTTACTCTTATTTAAAGGTGGATTTTGTCATCGATGTCATTTGGTGCTTCTATTTGGCTAAATTGGTGAGAAATCAATGACGATGATGAGGAATATGTTAAAGAGATAGAGGGGTTCAAATATTAGCAACAACAAATTGTGAAGTGTTAACGAATATTTTTTTTTAAGTAATAACAAAAATTTAGAATTTTTAAAAATATAATTTGTTAAAACGTTTAGTTTTTTACAAAGTGATTTTTCAGCATTTTTCAGTGGATGTTTTTATAAAATATTTTTTTTAAACGTGGATTTAAAAAAAAATAATTTTCAAGATGTTTTTCAAACGTGGATTTCAAAAAGGATTTTTTTCAAGAAGATTTTTTTAAACGTGGATTAAAAAAAAAAATTAAAAAAATTTTTCCAATTTAACTCTCAAGACAATTTTTTTTAAAAAAAATATTTTTCAAGAGGTTTTTTTCAAACGTGTATTAAAAAATAATTTTCAAGATTTTCTTGAAAATTTCAGACGTGGATTAAAAAAAAAATATTTTCAAAAATATTTTTTTTCTGAAAAATAATTTTCAAGAAGATTTTTTTTCAACTGGGATAAAAAAATTTTCAAGAAGATCTAAAAAGAAAACCGGGCAGATGATTTCAAACGTAGGTTTTTAAAAAAATTTCTAGATCATATTTTTGAAACGTTGATTTAAAAAAAAAAAAAAACAAAAATATTTTTACGTGGATTTAAAAAAAAAAAAATAGTTTAGAAGGATTTTTTCAAGCGAGGATTTAAAAAAATTATTTCCAAGGAGATTGTTTCAGACGTGGATAAAAAAAAAAAACAAAAATATTTTGAAGAAGATTTTCAAGAAAGTTTTTTTCCAAAGTGGATTTTTTTATAATAATTTTTTTAAGAACGTGAGTTTAAAAAAATAATTTCAACAAAATTTTAAAATGTGGATTTTTTAAAAAATAATTTTCAGAAGATTTTTTCAAACATGGATTTAAAAAAAGGTAATAAGATAATTTGAAAAAAATAATTTTCAAGAAGATTTTTTTCAAAAAAAAAAAAAAAAATGAGTTTTAAAAAATTTAATAAGATAATTAAAAAAACGTTTTTCAACGGTGGCAAAATACCCCTCAGTAATGTTGGCGACATTTCCTGAGTATTTCAGCCTTGAAAAACTTATCCACAAGTGGTGTCTTAAGACACAACGTTCGGACTCGGCGATAAACAGTAGGTCCCACATCATTGAGCTAAATATGAATCGGCGTGCACTCATTGATATGAGAGATGTCTCCCTTGTCCCGTATGGGATGTTGTGGAACAATGTTTTGTTGGTTAAAAAAAAAACATTTTCAAGAAATTTTTTTCGAACGTGCCTTTCTAAAAAAATAAGAAGAAGATTTTTAAAAAGTGGAAAATTTTTTCAAACGTGAAATAAAAAAAAAATTTCAAGAAAATTTTTTAACGTGAATTTAAAAAAAAATTATTTTCAAGATATTTTACGTGGATTTACAAAAAAAAAAAAAATTTTTTTCAAGAAAAGTTTTTCAAACGTGAATTTAAAAAAAAAAAATATTTTTTTAACGTGGGTTTTTTTAAAAATTAATTATCAAGAAAACTTTTCAAATGTGGATTTTTTAAAAAATTATTTTCAAGAAAATTAAAAAAAAAATTATTTGTTAAACTTGGATTTTTAAAGATATTTTTTGAAACGTATAATTAATATTATTAATAATTTTCAACAAGACTTTTTTGAAAACGTGGATTTAAAAAAATAATTTTGAAGGAGATTTTTCAAAAGTGGACATTTAAAAAAATAATTTTCAAGAAAGATTTTTTCAAACGTACTTACTTACTTAGCTGGCCCATTACAGAACATTTGTTCTATAGGCCGAACTAAGAAGAGATCTCCATTCCTCTCTATTTGTTGCTTTGCACTCTGGAATACCGCGCCTTTTCATCTCAACATCCACTTGTTTGCGCCATCTATTCCTTGGCCTGCCAATTCTGCGTGCACCGCCATGTGGCATGTATTCATACGCCTTTTTAGCGGGTTCATCATCGCTCATTCTTATGATATGGCCTAGCCAACGCAATCGCTGCATCTCGATACGTTTAACAATATTGATGTCGTTGTATAGCAGATACAGCTCGTGGTTCATGCGACGTCGATATTCACCGTCAACGCAGATTGGTCCGTAGATCTTTCGAAGAATTTTTCTCTCAAACACACCAAGCACTGCCATGTCTGCTTGCGCAAGTACCCAGGCTTCGGAGCCATACATCAGCACGGGTAGTATCAGTGTTTTGTAGAGCGTTATTTTGTTTGACGAGATGTGGCTTTGTTTTTAAACTGCTTACTTAATCCAAAGTAGCATCTGTTGGCCAATACAATTCTTCTTTTTATTTCACAACTGATGTCGTTTGTTGTGTTGACGGAGGTGCCGAGGTAGACGAAGTCTTTTACTACCTCAATATTATAGGAACCAACTTCCACAGTCGGTCCGAGCTTAATGGACGCATTGCGCGTCGACACCATCAACTTGGTCTTCTCACCGTTTACCGCCAGACCCACTTTAGCAGATTCTCCTTCGACCTTTATAAAGGTATCAGTTACTTCTTTTACTGATCGACCCATGATGTCTATATCATCAGCATAAGCAAGTAACATGTGACTATTGGTGTAGATTGTGCCACTTCTTTTGACGTTTGCCTCTCGTATAACCTTTTCTAGCAGGATGTTGAAGAGGTCACACGAAAGGCTGTCTCCTTGTCTGAAACCTCTTTTGGTACCAAACTCTTCGGAGAGGTTCTTTCCTATTTTAACTGAGGACCTCGTGTCAGTTAAAGTCATTTTACAAAGCCGGATGAGCTTTGCGGGAATACCAAATTCAGACATGGCTTGGAATACCTTTGAGCGCAGCGGACTGTCGAAGGCTGCTTTATAATCGACAAAAAGGTGGTAGGTGTCGATCTGCATCTCTTGGGTCTTCTCCAGGATTTGCCGCAGGGTAAATATCTGGTCAAACGTGGATTTTCTAAAAAATAATTTTCAAGAAGATTTTTTCAAACGTGGATTTTCTGAAAAATAATTTTCATGAAGATTTTTTAAAAACGTGGATTTAAAAAAAATAATTTTCAAGAAGATTTTTTCAAACGTGGATTTTCAAAAAAATAATTTTCAAGAAGATTTTTTCAAACGTGCATTTCTAAAAAATAATTTTCAACAAGATTTTTTCAAACCTGGATTTTCTGAAAAATAATTTTCATGAAGATTTTTTAAAACGTGGATTAAAAAAAGGTAATTAGATTATTTAAAAAAATAATTTTCAAGAAGATTTTTTCAAACATGGATTTAAAAAAAGGTAATAAAATAATTTAAAAAAAAAATTTTAAGAAGATTTTTACAAACATGGATTTAAAAAAAAGTAATAAGATAATTTAAAAAAAATTAATTTTTTAGAAGATTTTTTCAAAAAAAAAAATGAGTTTTAAAAAAAGGAATATGATAATTAAAAAAATAATTTTCAAGAAGATTTCTTCAAACGTTGATTAAAAAAACACATTTTCAAGAAAATTGTTTCGAACTAGCCTTTCTAGAAATTTAAGAAGAAGATTTTTAAAAAATGGAGGAGGAAGAAAGCTTTTTAAATGTGGATTTTTTGAAAAGATATTTTCAAAAGTTTAAAAAAAAAAATATTTGTTAAACTTGTATTTTTAAAAATATTTTTTATTTTTTTTTTTAAATATTATTTATAAAAAATATATTTAGGAAGATTTTTTCAAAAGTGGATTTATAAAAATATATTTTCTTAAACTTGGATTTTTAAAAATATTTTTTTAAAGGCGTTTTTTTTTTAAATATTGTTAGAAAGATTTAAAAAATTAGTTTCTTAAACTTGGATTTTTAAAAATATTTTTTGAAACGTGAATTTTTAAAAATATATTTTTTGGAAGATTTTTTCAAAAGTTAATTAAAAAATTTTTTTTTTGCTTGGATTTTTAAAAATATTTTTTATAAAGTGATGAAATAAATGATTTTAGGAAGATTTTTTAAAACGTTGATTTAAACAATATTTGTAGGAAGATCTTTTAATAGTTTGATTTAAAAAATATATATTTTTTAAATATTTTTCAATCTTTGATTTTTTTAATACTTCCTTCAAACGTGGATTTTTAAAAAATAATTTTCAAAACGATTTTTCAATAGTGGATTTTTATAGAAATGTGAAAGTGTGAATTTTTATACAATAGTTTTGTAAAAGGGCAGAAAAGAATATTTTTTTATATTCTATTCTAAATAATTTTTTTTTTCAGACGTGGATTTTTAAGGAATATTTTTTCTATCGTGAATTTTGTTTGAAAAATATTTTTCAATTCTTTTTAGAAAATTATTTTGAATGTGGTTTTCATACAAAATTTTTTCAAGCGTGAATTTTTTGGATTTTATGTAGAATATATCACAGTAACTTCGATTTTTATAGAACATATTTTTCAAGCGTGGATTTTTTTAAAAAAAATTATTTCAAATTTAAGATTTTCTATAGAACTCTCTTTCAAACGTGAATTTTTTATAGACATTTTTTTAAAGGTTGAATTTTTTTATTGAAAATATATTTCAATATATAGAATCATTCTAAAAATATTTTTTAAAAAGTGCACGTTTCAAAAAATATTTTTTAAAATACAAGTTTAAGAAAGTATGTTTTACTAAATCTCCCTAAAATTATTTTTTTTAAATCCACGTTTGAAAAGATGTAGTTGAAAATAATTTTTTTGAAAATCCACATTTCAATCTTCTTGAAAATTATTTTCTTAAAAATCCACGGTTGAAAAAATATTCCTGATTTTTTTTTTTAAATCCACTTTTTGAAAAAATCTTCTTGAAAATTAGTTTATTAGAAATCCACGTTTGAAAAATCATATTGAAAATAATTTTTTTAAATCCACGTATGAACAAATCTTCTTGAAAATAATTTTTTTAAAAATTCACCTTTGAAAAAAATCTTCTTGAAAATTATTTTTTTTAAAATCCACGTTTGAAAAAATCTTCTTGAAAATAATTTTTTAAAAAATCCAGCTTTGAAACATCTTCTTGAAAATTATTTTTTTTTTTTTTTAAATCCAATGTTGAAAACAACTTCTTAAAAATTATTTTTTAAAAATCTAAGGTTGAAAAAAACGTCTTGAAAATTATTTTTTTAAAAATCCACGTTTCAAAACATCTTCTTGAAAATTATTATACCCTCAGCATTTATGCTAACGAGGGTATATGAGGAAAAGTCAAAATTTTTTAGTTTCCATGAAGCCAAGGTTTGCACTATTATAATACGCGATCTATTGTAGATTACCAGTAACTATGACTATTGCTGGATTATTTTAGATGTTTTTGTACAAAGCTCAAAAATTTAGCAAAAAAATTTAATTTACGTGGTAGGTACGACCGCGTAAAGGAAAAAACATAGGTAAAAACACGTTGAAGCTAAACAGGTTTTTTACATTGCTATTCGATTTCTGATTAAACCATTCAAATGACGGACATCTGTCCAAAGTAAAAAGTAGGAGAATACAAAATGAGGATTTCACTTCTAATGTATCACTTTCCAAAATTTCCACTGCATCCACCTTTTATGGATGCTGACATTTTGAAGCCGGATTTCAGGTGTTTTTTGTATTTTTTATGTAACTGGGACGCGCATTCGGATATTTCGAAAAACCAATTACAGGATTAAAGAACTCGCGATTTCGCATAATCTGATATGTATATTGAGTATGTAGCCCACATAGCAGCAGAGTAATCTACTGCCAAAGGCCAAAATTTAGTGTGATATTTTTTTAAAAAACCTATTTTTTGGGTACAGTATTTACAATATCGTTTTGAGTGTGCTGGTACCCCGCGATATTTTAGTTTTTCGACGATCCGGATCATATGAATCACATATCATAAAAATCCATCTACTAGAACGGCGGAAATGGCTACTGCAAAAATTGAAAAATTTGCGAAAATGTTTTTCAAAATATCGCTGACTAATTCGCGTTTTATGTGGATCGTTTCCATTTCAATGAAGAAAGTGAATCATCACTCTCGTTTGTGCGAAAACAGCGGTTTGAAAAATTTAGTGGCGTGGGAGCTGTATCCGATTTATCCAAAAAATACTGTGTGATGCTACATCCACGGTTCTTGATGGATTTTATTGAAATATGTTTAGATCGATGTATTTTTTCACGGTTGATAGTGAAATCGGATGCGCATAAAAAGTGTATGCACTTTGTGCAAAATATAAGCGTTATACAGTTTGTTGCACACTAAACTGCAGACGATGCTACATCTTAGCGGCCAACGTAAATCCTGGCAAATGTGTACAAATTAAAAGAGAAGAATTCGCTGTATTGGTAAACCGCATGCGCATCAAGTGATTTTGAGGATTTCGCGATTTACACGCATTTCAAAATGAACATTACCCGATACAATTTTATTTCAAGATTATACCCCATTTAAAGGAACCCAACATTTATTTGAAAGATATCCATATCTTCTGCTAGATGTTAGCGTGTTTTCGAGAAGTGATTAGAAAAAAAATTGATTTATTGCGTGAAATTTAACTAAAATAGAAGAAAAACTCCGACCTATTTTTCTTACATTTTGTTCAACTAACTCACAAAATAAATTTTAATAAATATTTTCTCTTACAAAAATTTTATAAATTTCCTCAATATATTTTTTTGTTTTCGCTATAATATGAAAACCACTAAACGGATTTGTATAGTTTTGGTTTCATTTGAATCTTCGCGATGTATAGATTACGTACATATTTTTTAAATATTTTTCAGAGGCATAAGCAGGTTGAATTTTATTAAAACAAGTTGCAAACTACCAATTGTTTGGAATTCTTTTCTAATTTCCGCGGAAATGCACAACTTTTTCACTAAAGTTATGGGACCTCAGTAAACATATAGTATGTAGGGAGCCCCTAATTAAGAGAGTATCTCAATATAATGATTAGAGTCTTTTAAAGATTTTTTTCTTTTGATTAGAATTGAAACCGCCATAACTTTTGCGCGCAACAACCAAAATTAGTATCACGAACAGATTAAAGAATGGCATTTTTTTCCCAATCTATGCACCAAAAATCTTTCATGTAGCTTAAAAAAAATTTTAATTTTTTTTTATGGAAAACTAAAAAATTTTGTCTTTTCTTCATATACACTTTCATACGGGCAAAATGTGCCTCATCGAAATAATGGTTTTAGACCCCAAGTATGTTTGCACGAAATGTGTTTCAGACAATTTGGAGTCGATTGAGCAATGTCCGTCCGTCTGTCTGTCTGCCTGTCTGGCTGGCTGGAGCGCACGATAACTCTCGAACGGATCAATCGATTCGATCCAAAATTTGGCTTTCGTGATATTTTGTCCAAGCTTAGTTTAAGTTCGAAGATAGGTTATATCGTCCACTCCTTCCGGTACCTCCCCCACAAAAGTTCGAAAATGTTCGGAAAATTTGTATGTACGATAACTCTTGAAGGAAGTAACCGATTTGGTCCATACTTTGCAAATCGTGAAGTGTCTACCAGACTTAGATGAGTTTCCAATATGGACTCAATCGGTCCACTCCTTCGGGTACCTCCCACACAAAATTTGGGATAAGTTCAGTTTAGGACCTGCTCTCGAATCGCTTTGATTTTTGTTTTAGCAACTTGTATTCACTGTCCCCTATACGACGGTACAAGTTTCATCAGGGGCAAGTCCACACTTCCTGAGAAAATAGCCCCAAAGTTGCAAAAAAACCCTATGACCGTGTGAGGTGGGTGGAGTGCAAGATAACTGTCGAACGGATCTGCCGATTCGGTCCAAAATTTGGCCTAAGTAATATTTTGCCCAAACATAGTTTAAGTTCCAAGATAAATAAATATTGGTCTACTCCTTCAGGTAGCTCCCCCACAAAAGTTCAAAAATGTTCCGAAAAAATTGTTCGTACGGTAACTCTTGAAGGGAGTGTCCGAATTGGTCCATACTTTACACTTCCTGATATATCTACCAGATATAGATCAGGTTCAAATATGGACTATATTTGACCACTCCTTCCGGTACCTACCACACAAAATTTCGGATAAGTTCACTTTAAGACCTGCAATCAAATCACGTTGCTTTTTGTTGAAGCAACTTGCATTCGCTGCCTCAATTACGATGGTAATATTTTTTTTAGGGGCAAGTCCATACTTCTTGAGCAAACAGCCCGAAGGGTGTAAAAACCCTCTATGGCACCATGTGTAGTGGCTGGAGATCCACTTCCATAATGGCCAATGTCGATCCATTCCTTTAAGTATCTCCTCCGCAAAACTTTTTATCTTTAATCCTAATCAATGTATTTGTCGGTTCATACATCCAAAATTTTTAAAATCCCCTAAATACATACGTTTTTTGGGAAAAATTGTTTCAATATACACAGGCTGAGGGTATATCTCTGTCAGCAAAGCTGACTGATACTTTTTTACTTGTTTTTTTTTTTAAAATTCACGTTTGAAAATATCTTTATGAATTTTTTTTAATTCACTTTTGAACAAATCTTCTTGAATATTATTTTTGTTAAAAATCCACGTATGAAAAAATCTTCTTGAAAATATTTTTTTTTTTTTAAATCCACGTCTGAAAAAATCTTCTTGAAACTATTTTTTTTAAATCCACGTTTGAAACAATCTTCTTGAAAATTATTTTTTTTAAATCCACGTTTGAAACAATCTTCTTGAAAATTATTTTTTTTAAAAATCCACGTTTGAAAAAATCTTCTTGAAAATATTTTTTTAAATCCACGGTTGAATTAATCTTCTTGAAAATTATTTTTTTAAAAATCCACGTTTGAAAAAATCTTCTTGAATTTTTTTTAAATCCACGTTTGAAAAAATCTTCTTAAAATTATTTTTTTTAAATCCACGTTTGAAACAATCTTCTTGAAAATTATTTTTTAAAAATCCGTGGTTGAAATATTCTTCTAGAAAATAATTTTTTTTAAAAATCCACGATTGAAAACGTCTTATTAAATTCACGGTAGAAAAATCTTCTTGATTTTATTTTAAAATCCACGTTTGAAAATATTTTTTTGAAAATTATTTTTTTAAAAATCCATATATTAAAAAGTCTTCTTGAAAATTATTTTTTAAAAATCCATGTATAAAAAAATCTTCTTGAAGATTTTTTTTAAATCGACGTTTGAAAAAATCTTCTTGAAAATTATTTTTTAAAAATCCGTCGTTGAAATAATCTTCTTGAAAATTATTTTTTCTAAAAATTCACGTTTGAAAACATCTTCTTGAAAATTATTTTTTTTAAATCCACGGTTGAAAAAATCTTTTTAATGAAAATTATTTCGAAGTGCGGATTTTCTATAGAACTTTTTTTTCAAATCCACTGATTTTTTATAGAAAATTTGTTAAATGTTGAATTTTTTGTAGAAAATATTTTTCAAACGTAGATTTCAATAGAAATTTTTCATGCATGGATTTTTCAAAGAATATTTTTTCAAGCGTGGACGTTTTATAGAATATTTCATTAAAAATGTCGATTATTTAATCAACTTTTCCAAAGCCACAACTAACATTATTTTAAGTACATTTTGTGGCCTCCCCTCAAATAATATCCATTCTCATCTTCCCCACTCCCTTAATATTCATATTTGATTTTTCACACTTTAGAAGAATGTCCAGAAGTAAGCAAGTGTGTGTGTGTGTACACACGTCATTGTCTGTGAATAACAGTTTGTCTTTATAATTCCCATTAGCATTGTTTTCAGATCGCACATCACCATGAAGTTACAACTTGTCGGAATTGTTGACAGTGTTGTAATGGATGAGCCACACAAAAAGAAAAAAAATGAATTTTTGGCAATTTTATAGCCATTCTAAGGACAAACATTGCAGGACAAATGTCCAGAACGCTTGAAAGAAACCAACAATGAAGATGACAGAAAGCAAACCAACAACAAAAACATTGCCAGCTAACATGGTTTTAGATCCCTTAGGGTTTTTTCTCGAAAACTTTATTGGAAAAATTATACCAGAAAAATAAGTGTCCTTTACAAATAATCTAAGGATGGATTTTTTTTACATATACAGCTTAAACTCAAGGGTATAACTCTTTGTGTTTGTTCATCGATGTATGTGCGTGTGTCTCTCCATAAAAGTTCATAAAAAATAATGACCACTTTGTCTTTTCACTTTAGGCCACAAAAACGAAACGAAACACCAACAGTCTAAGGATAAGAAGTTCATGTACTGTTGCTTATATCCTCTCTATTGTTGTCGTTGTTGTTGTTACTATTTGTTGTCGTCTTTTAAGCCAAGCATGAAATTGACTAAAATATCTATTAATTTTTTCTCCTTGTTTGGGTGGGGAGCAGCGAGAGAGAGAGAGAGAGTCAAAACTATTGTGTACAATATGTTATGTTTAAGTTGTTACAACACTAAACCCGTAGCCAACGAGCACACATTTTTCGCTCAAGTCAATGGGGAATATGATGACATAAAGACAGCAAAAACAACAATAACTAATGCGAGAGCCGTACTGACTTCAACACCATAACCATCATTATCATCAACTGGAAAGACATCTACAACGCAAATTGCAACAACAAAAATTCATGGTGTGTAGACGTTTTTTCGGGAGTTATATTAGGGGACAAGGCTGTAGCAATAGCTGCACAAAGATTCTGTGTGGGACATTTGAATATTCTCGCCATCGCAGAATAAACTTTGTAGGAATAACCAAACCAAACGCGGCTTGGTACACATTTGGACTGTCGAATACGGTTTTGCAGCCCTTGATATTTGTTGATGTGCTTTTTATACCCTCAGCCTTTGGGCTAGAAAGTGTATATATACACTTTCATACGGGCAAAATGTGCCTCATCGAAATAATGGTTTTAGACCCCAAGTATGTTTGGATGAAATGTGTTTCAGACAATTTGGAGTCGATTTAGCAATGTCCGTCCGTCTGTCTGTCTGGCTGGCTGGTGCGCACGACAACTCTCGAACCGATGAATCGATTTGGTCCAAAAGTTGGCTATCGCAATATTTTGTCCAAACTTAGTTTAAGTTCGAAGATGGGTTATATCGGTCCACTCCTTCCGGTACCTCCCCACAAAAATTCCAAAATGTTCGGAAAATTTGTGGGCACGATAACTCTTGAACGGAGTAACCGATTTGGTCCATACTTTGCACATCGTGAAATTTCTACCAGACTTAGATGAGGTTCCAATATGGACTCAATCGGCCCACTCCTTCGGGTACCTCCCACACAAAATTTCGAATAAGTTCAGTTTAGGACCTGCTCTCGAATCGCTTAGGTTTTTGGTGGAGCAACTTGTACTCACTTCCCCCCATACGACGGTACAAGTTTCATCAGGGGCAAGTCCATACATCCTGAGAAAATGGCCGGAAAGTTGCAAAAAGCCCCTATTACACCTTGTGTAGTGGTTGGAACGCAAGATAACTCTCGAACGGATCTGTCGATTCGGTCCAAAATTTGGCCTTCGTAATATTTTATCAAAACACAGTTGAAATTCGAAGATGGGCTATATCGGTCCACTCCTTCAGGTACCTCCCCCACAAAACTTCAAAAATGTTCGGAAAAATTTTGCGCACGATATCTCTTGAAGGGAGTGACCGATGTAATCCATACTTTGCACATCCTAATATATCTACCAGATATAGATCAGGTTCGAATATGGACAATATTTGTCTTCTCCTTCTTGTACCTCTCACACAAAATTTCGGATAAGTTCACTTTAAGACCTGCTCTGGAATCACTTTGATTTTTGTTGAAGCGATTTGCATTCGCTACCTCCATTACGACGGTAAAAGTTTTTTCAGGGCAAGTCCATATTTCTTGGGGGGTTGTAAAAAGCCCCTATTTCACACATATGTGGCGGTCGGAGAGCACGATAACCCTCGAACTGTTCAACCGATTTGGTCCAACATTTTCGGTCCGATTTCGTCCAACATTTCCGGTTCACAACTTTCGGTACTTCTCGCCACTATTTAAAAAATGTCACTAATGCTAGGACGTTATCACTTGAATGGAGCAACCAATTTGGTCCAAACGTTGGATCTCCTAATATTTTATCAAAATTTAGTTTAACTTCTAAAATGGCCCATATCGGTCCTGCCTAAGGGTACCTGCCCTACAAAAGTTCAACATTTGTGTCTAAGTGCAGTTAATTCCTAATCCACATTTTTGTCGGGAAGTTCAAATGTCCAAAAAGGGCCACAAAATTCTGAAGAGACCTTAAATACATTCGATCTGTCCGCAGGTGAAAGTTTCACTTCACATTGGCTGAGGGTATATATCTGTCGGCAAAGCTGACTGACACTTTTTTACTTGTTATGCGTCTTTTTAGGTGTTAAAGGTCAAGTTTTAAGGCGTATTGTAGTGCTGACGTGCTTATCAGTCATTTGTTAGTCGCCGACCATTATCTCAGGAAGTGTATGCTTGTCCACGAAAAAAGTAACATTGTTGTAATTAGGACCACATGGACTATATTCCATAACAAATCGTCGTGATTGGCCGTAATCGAACATTTTTGAACTGTTGTATAGGAGGTATCCGAAAGAATGGAGCGGTCTAGTACATAGTCGATCTTGGCTTGATTTAGAAAGGAACATTACGATATACAAAGATTGGACCAAATTGGTTAAAGCCTTCAAAAGTTATTGTGCGTTTTAGGCAGCCAGATATTCAGGCGGAGGTAAATAGATAGTTAAAGTCCTCCTCCAGCCATAAGGCTAAGGGTATAACAGACATATTTTAGATGGTAAAAAATATTTCTCTAAAAACTACGCCCTTCAAAAAGATATTTTTTTTTTTCAAGTCCTTGAAAAGGATTTTTTTTTGAAATGCACGCCCTAGAAAAGGCATTGTTTTTTTAATCCACGTTCTGCAAAAATTAATCTTAAAAAAATTCACAAAATGTGTTATTAAATATTATTTTAAATACAAGTCGTTAAAAATATTATTTTAAATTCAAGTCCTTGCAAAAAATGTTGCTTTAAATCCAAGTCCTTGAAAAAATATTATTTAAAATCCACGTTCATGAACAAACAACTTTTAAATCCACATTTTTGAATAAATATTTCTCTAAAAGACCCACGTCCTTTAAAATATTTTTTTAAATACAAGTCCCTAACAAATATTTCTATAAAAAATTTGCTTCCTTGAAAAATATTTTCTAAGAAATCCTTGAGAAAATATTAGTTTAAGAAAACCACGACCTTGAAAAAAATTGTATAAGAAATCCACGTCCTTGATTTTTTTTTTTAAATCCACGTCCTTGAAAAAAAAAAATTGTTTTTAAATCCACATTATTGAAAAATATTTTTTTAAAATCCACGCCCTTAAAAAAGTATTTTTTTTAAATCCACATCATTGAAAATGGATTTTTTAATGAAAAAATATTTTTTTAAAAATGAAAAAAACATTTTTAAGAAATCCATATCCTTAAAAAATATTTAAAAAATCAGGTCCTTGATTTTTTTTAAATACACTATTTTTTTAACCAAGACCTTGAAAAATATTTCTGTAAAAAATTTACGTCATTGAAAAAATACTTTTAAGAAACCCACGTACTTGAAAAAACATTTTTTAAGAAACCCACGTCCTTGAATTTTTTTAGGAAACCCACCTACGTCCTTGAAAAAAAAAACATTTATAAGAAACCCACCTACGTCCTTGAAAAAAAAAAACATTTTTAGGAAACCCAAGTCCCTGAAAAAATATATTTTTTAAGAAATCCACGTCCTTGAAAAAGCATTTTTAAGAAATCAACGTCCTTGAAAAAAATGCACGCCCCCTGTTTTTTGTTAAACAGCGTCATTAAAATAATATTTTTACAAAATGCACGTCCTTAAATTTTTTTAAAGAAACCAAGTCCTTGAAAAGGTATATATTTTTTAATGCTCATTCTTAAATTTTTTAAAGAAACATATACCTTGAAATAATATTTTTAAAAGAAACAACGTCTTTGAAAATTTTTTTAAACGGAACAAAGTCCTTGAAAAATATTTTTTTTTTAAAAAATTCACGTCTTTTAAAAATTATTTTTTTAAAAATCCACGAACTTTAAGAAAATATTTTTTTTAATATGCACGTCCTTGAAATATATTTTTTATGTCCAAGTCCTTAAAAAAATATTTCTGTAAAAAATGTATGTCCTTGATATTTTTTTTTAAGAAATCCACGTCCTTGATATTTTTTTTAAGAAATCCACGTCCTTGATAATTTTTTTTAAGAAATCCACGTCCTTGAAAAAAATAATTTTTAGAAATCCACATCACTGAAAAATATTTGTTTTCAAAACTCCATGTCCTTGAAATATATTTAAACAAGTAAAAAAGTATCAGTCGGCTTTGCCGACAGAGATATACCCTCAGCCTGTGCAAATTGAAACATTTTTTTCACAAAAAACTTATGTATTTAGGGGGTTTCAAAATTTTGGTCGTATGAACCGACAAAAATGTTGATTAGGATTAAAGTTCAAAAATTTTGCGGAAAAGGCACTTAAAGGAATGGACCGACATAGACCATGGGGTGCCATACGGGGTTTTTACACCCTGCGGGCTGTTCCCTCAATAAGTATGGACTTGCCCCTGAAACAACTTTTACCATCGTAATTGAGGCAGCGAATGTAAGTTGCTTCAACAAAAATCAACGTGATTCAATAGCAGGTCTTAAAGTGAACTTATCCAAAATTTTGTGGACAAATATAGTCCATATTCGAACCTGATCTATATCTGGTAGATATTATGAGAATGTGTAAAGTATGGACCAAATCGGTCACTCCCATCAAGAGTTATCGTGCGCAAAATTTTTCCGAATATTTTTGAACTTTTGTGGGATAGGTACCTGAAGGAGTGGACCGATATGGCTTATCTACGAACTTAAAGTAAGTTTGGAAACAACATTACGAAGGCCAAATTTTGGCCGGAATCGGCATTTCCGTTCGAGAATTATCTTGCGCTTCCACCCATAAACATGGTGTCATAGGGTTTGTTTTTCAACTTTCAGGCTATTTTTTCAGGAAGTATGGACTTGCCCCTGAGGAAAGTTGTACCTTCGTATAGGAGACAGCGAATACAAGATGTTACAACAAAAGCCAAGGCGATTCGAGAGCAGGTCCTAAACTGAACTTTTCCGAAATTTTGTGTGGGAGGTACTCGAAGGAGTTTACCGATTGAGTCCATATTGGAACCTCACCTAAGTCTGGTAGAAATTTCATAATGTTCAAATTATGGACCAAATCGGTTACTCCCTTCAAGAGTTATCGCACGTACAAATTTTCCGAACATTTTCGAACTTTTGTGGGGGAGGTAACGGAAGGAGTGGACAGATATAATCCATCTTTGAACTTGAACTAATTTTGGACAAAATATTACGAAAGCCAAATTTTTGGACCGAATCGGCAGATCCGTTCGAGAGTTATCTTGCGCTCCAACCACTACACACGGTGGCATAAGGGTTTTTTGCAACTTTCATGCTATTTTCTCAGAAAGTATGGACTTGCCTCTAATGAAACTTGTACCGTCGTATGGGGGGCAGTGGATACAAGTTACTAAAACAAAAATAAAAGCGATTCGAGAGATGGCCCTAAACTGAACTTTTCCGAAATTTTGAGTCGGAGGTACCAGAAGGAGTGGACCGATTGAGTCCATATTGAAACCTTATCTAAGTCTAGTACACATTTCAGGATGTGCAAAGTATAGACCAAATCGGTTACTCGCTTCAAGAGTTATCGTGCGCACAAAGTTTCCAAACATTTTCGAACTTTTGTGTGGGAGGTACCGGAAGGAGTGGACCGATATAGCCCATCTTCGATCTTAA
The DNA here is from genome assembly GCF_047663935.1 of Musca autumnalis. Lineage (NCBI taxonomy): Eukaryota > Metazoa > Arthropoda > Insecta > Diptera > Muscidae > Musca > Musca autumnalis. The sequence goes on along the minus strand of NW_027411644.1, from coordinate 22,415,187 downwards.
ACTAAGTTTGGACAAAATATTACGAAAGCCAAAATTTGAATCGAATCGGTTCATCCGTTCGTGAGTTATCGTGCGCTCCAGCCAGCCAGACAGACAGACAGACAGACGGACGGACATTGCTCAGTCGACTCCAAATTGTCTGAAACACATTTCGTCCAAGCATACTTGGGGTCTAAAACCATTATTTCGATGAGGCACATTTTGGCCGTATGAAAGGGGATATACCCTCGTTAGCATAAATGCTGAGGGTATAAAAAAAACAATTTTTTGAGAAATCCACGAAGTTACAAAACATTTTTTTAAGAAATCTACGTCCTTGAAAAAACAATTTTTTAGAAATCCACGACATAGAAAAAAACATTTTGTAAGAAACGTGGATTTCCTAAAAAAATGTTTCTTTTGAAAAAAAAATTTTTTAATCCACAACCTTGAAAAAATATTTTTTCAATATTCATGTTTTTCACGTTTTTTAAGAAATCTACGTTTTTGAAAAAAAAACAAATTTTTGGGAAATCCACGAAGTAAAAAATTTAGGAAATCTACGTCCTTAAAAAACATTTTTTTTAGAAATCCAGGCCATAGAAAAAAAATTCTTAAGAAACGTGGATTTCTTAATTTTTTTTTTCGAAAAAAAAAAAAAACATTTTTTTAATCCAATATTTTCTCAATATTCATGTTTGTCACGTTTTTCAAAAAATATGTTTTTTGTAAATCCACGTTCTTGAAGAAATAGTTTATAAAACATCCACGTCCTTGAAAACATGTTTTTTTAAAGAATCCAAAGATCCTAGTATTTACCACTAATAATCCTTGGGTCATATGCTATACATTGAAAACCCCGACAGAGGAACTTCTCCTGCTACCTTTTCTTGTAATACCTCTTGGATCTAAGCTGCTACAATTCCCAGCACAACTGTACAATATAAATGTAATGATCCACTAAAGCTCATCAGAACCAGAGAATGTTAAACATGATGTACCCATTGATGATGTGACTGTAAAGTGTAACAACAGCCCGAATAAAAAAGATGCAACAAACGATGGCTATATGCAAACAAGAGCAACTAAATTGTCTTCTTTCAGTTCTTTCCCTTTGGTGAAAATATTGAGGAGACAATATTTTACAATGACAACGATTGCAACAAAGCCATCAATAACAATGGCCAACAAAGGCACCACCACCAACATAATTTGGTACACATCCCGATGAGCATTAGCATCATCAGTTTTAACTATTTTTTGGAACATTAAAGTGTAAACACTTAAGCGGAAATGGATGTTACGGCGAACGCCAGACTAACAAAGCCAACAAATGGGTGTGTATGTGTGTAAGGATGTCCTTAAATACAGACGTTGTTTTAGATAAATTTGTTTCTGTAGTTTTTTTTTTTTGCTTCCACAAAATAAAATTTGGGGTGGACGGTGGAAGCAAGTGGTCATCAAATATATAAAAAAAGAAATGTGAAAGGAAGCAAGCCAGGAATCCCAACAAATGGTTTTCACCCTAACCCCATTGGGCCAATATATTTAATAGGTTTTTTGTGGTACTTTTATAGATTTTATAGACTTCATATCATCGAAAAGCTGATGGCCAAGTGTGGTCTTTGCGAATATTACAAAATAAACAAAAAACCGAAGGAAGAAGAAGAAAAAAAACACAGAACTTGAAGCCATTGAAAAATCGTTGTTTAGTTTTAAGATATGGCAATGACCCTAATAAATGTCATAGAAACATGTCAAGTGTCAATAGACACACTTTCGAGAAAAATGTTTACAATGGCTTATAAAATCCACACACACACACGAGGAGAGGGAGATAGATGCTAACACATTCACATGTGTTTTTGACACACTGGCATAGGCTTATAAAAACAAACAAAAAATGGAAAAAGGCCTTGAAGGCAGGCATAGGCATGAAAGTAATTGAGCACTTTATGTTATAGTTTTTGTCTCAGCATTCAGCCAAAAGAAGGTTTGTTTTCTTCTTGCTGTGGAAGGCGATTTTATTTCATGGCTTTTTCTTTTTGATGTGCTCTTTCAAAGCAATTTTTTAAAGTGACAAAACTTAATGATTATTGAAAGACAGAAACTTATTAGCCGAAAAAACTGTCCAACAGCCGAAAGCAAGTTTTAAAGACAAGATTGGAAGGTAAGTCCTAATATTGATAGCAACCATTTGCTCTTTTAGTTCAGCCTTTTCCTCTGCATCAACTAACGTTAAGATTCGTTTTAATCTCCTCCATTCGAAGTTTTAACTGTCCTCCTTCCAAGTAAACCTTCTCCACATCCTTAAAAATATTTTTTTTTGAAAAATAAATATATTTAAATCCATACCATTGGAAAAAATTTTGTTTAAAATCCAAGTTTACGAAAAAAATACATTTTTTAAAAATTCACAAAAAATAATTGTTTAAAAGTCAGGATCCTTGAAAAAATACTTTTTTAAATCCTCGTCCTTGAATTTTTTTAAGTCACTATCCTTAAATAAATATCTTTTTTTTAAATTTTCATCCTGAAAAAACAGCTTTTTTTAAACCAATGTCCATAAAAAACATTTTTTTTTAAATTTCTGGCCAGGTATGGCCGCATTTGACATTATTTGAGAGAAGAGAGTTAACATTCCATGAAAATTCCACGCTTGAAAAAATATTCATTGAAAAATCCACGCTTGAAGAAAATATTCCTTGAAAAATCCAGGCTTGAAAAAAAGATTCCTTGAACAAATATTCCTTGAAAAATCCACGCTTGAGAAAATATTCGTGAAGAATTCCACGCTTCAAAAATATTCGTTAAAAACTCCATGCTTGGAAACAATATTCCTTGAAAACCCATGCCTGAAAAATATTCCTTGAAAAATCCACGTTTGAGAAAAATACTCCTAGAATGATCCAGGCATGAAAAAAACATTCCTTGACAAATCCGCGCTTGAAAAAATATTCCTTGAAAAATTCACGCTTAAAAAAATTTTAGTTAAAAATTCCACGCTTGAAAAATTATTCCTTGAAAAAAAAAATTATTCCTTGAAAATCCACGCTTAAAAAAATTTAGTTAAAAAATTTTAGTTAAAAATTCCACCCTTGAAAAATTATTCCTTGAAAATCCACGCTTAAAAAATTTAGTTAAAAAATTTTAGTTAAAAATTCCACCCTTGAAAAATTATTCCTTGAAAATCCACGCTTAAAAAAATTTAGTTAAAAATTCCACGCTTGAAAAATTATTCCTTGAAAAATTCACGCTTAAAAAAATTTTAGTTAAAAATTCCACGCTTGAAAAATTATTCCTTGAAAAATTCACGCTTAAAAAAATTTTAGTTAAAAATTCCACGCTTGAAAAATTATTCCTTGAAAAATTCACGCTTAAAAAAATTTTTGTTAAAAATTCCACGCTTGAAAAATTATTCCTCGAAAAATTCACGCTTAAAAAAATTTTAGTTAAAAATTCCACGCTTGAAAAATTATTCCTTGAAAAAATTTTAGTTAAAAATTCCACGCTTGAAAAATAATTCCTTGAAAAATCCACGCTTAAAAAAATTTTAGTTAAAAATTCCACGCTTGAAAAATTATTCCTTGAAAAATCCACGCTTAAAAAAATTTTAGTTAAAAATTCCACGCTTGAAAAATTATTTCTTGAAAAATCCACGCTTAAAAAAATTTTAGTTAAAAATTCCTGGCTTGAAAAATTATTCCTTGAAAAAGACACGCTCAAAAAAAAAAAATTTTCCTTGAAAAAGCCACGCTCAAAAACATTTTAGTTAAAAATTCCACGCTTGAAAAATATTCCTTGAAAAATCCACGCTTGAAAAAATTATTCCTTGAAAATCCACGCTTAAAAAAATTTAGTTAAAAAATTTTAGTTAAAAATTCCACGCTTAAAAAATTATTCCTTGAAAAATTTACGCTTAAACAAATTTTAGTTAAAAATTCCACGCTTAAAAAAATTTTGGTTAAAAATTCCACGCTTGAAAAATCCACGCTTGAAAAAATATTCCTTTAAAAATCCACGCTTGAAAAAATATTCCTTTAAAAATCCACGCTTGAAAAAATATTCCTTTAAAAATCCACGCTTGAAAAAATATTCCTTTAAAAATCCACGCTTGAAAAAATATTCCTTTAAAAATCCACGCTTGAAAAAATATTCCTTTAAAAATCCACGCTTGAAAAAATATTCCTTTAAAAATCCACGCTTGAAAAAATATTCCTTTAAAAATCCACGCTTGAAAAAATATTCCTTTAAAAATCCACGCTTGAAAAAATATTCCTTTAAAAATCCACGCTTGAAAAAATATTCCTTTAAAAATCCACGCTTGAAAAAATATTTCTTGAAAAATCCACGCTTGAAAAATATATTCCATGAAAAATCCACGCTTGAAAAAAATATTCCTTGAAAAATCCACCCTTGAAAAAAATATTCCTTGAAAAATCCGCGCTTGAAAAAAAAAATTCCTTGAAAAATCCACCCTTGAAAAAAATATTCCTTGAAAAATCCGCGCTTGAAAAAAAAAATTCCTTGAAAAATCCACGCTTGAAAAAAAAATATTGCTTGAAAAATCCACGCTTGTAAAAAAATATTCCTTAAAAAATCCACGCTTGTAAAAAAATATTCCTTATAAATCCACACTTGAAAAAATATTCCTTGAAAAATCCACGCTTGAAAAAATATTCCTTGAAAAATCCACGCTTGAATAAAATATTCGTTGAAAAATCCACGCTTGAAACAAATATTCGTTGAAAAATCCACGCTTGAAAAAAATATCCCTTGAATCCACGTTTATGGTTCTTAAAAAGATCCAAGAATGTCAGTATGTGCCCGTGCATGAATTGTGTTGAAACCTACCCTTCAAGTGGATTCCAGTTACTGCCACACCAAATTGTTTTATTTTAGTTAATGACGTCCAACAAAAAAAAAAAAAAATTAATATATTTTAGTTATATTATTCCCTCTATCCTCTCATGCTAAAAATTGTGGTTTGGGCTTTTAACTTGTTTCGTGGTTCAATACAACACTCATAGAGTGGCATGTATGCATTCTTCCATTTACCATTATTTGACAGTCATACATATCCTTTTACATATGCATTTTTATGTGTGTATGTTGTTTGTAACATGTGTATTGACATATGTGCGGACATATATTTTTGTTCAGCCTTCGAATTGTTCTGTTGTTGGTTCTTTTGGCATTTAACTAAATATTAACTTTTTTCCTTTGGTGGCAGCCTTCGTCGAGTGTTGGGTGAAGAAGCAGGGAGGGACAAAGAATGTGCACAACTGTTATCCATTTATATAAATGCATCACACAGATGATGATATGTTAAGCGAGTGGAAAGAGATGGGTACAATGGGGCACCAAGAATATTTAAATGAGTTGGTGGAACACGAAGGTGGTCATCAGTTCAATATATAGCTAAGCCTAGAAATTACCAAATATGGAGTTTAATAAGATTCTGAAATATCGAATAGGTTATCTAAATGAATGTAATTCAATAAGTTCATCCAAGTTTCCCCACCTCTGAGCTGAAAAAATAGATCCATTTAATGTGCATATGCAAGTTTAGGTTATGCATGTAACACACACACACACATATGTATTTCACAACAACCTCCGCTGTCACTTTTAGCAATGGAATTCTAAGAAGAATATATTACAATGAGCAGCGAACGGAGTCAGTCCATGGACATGTGATATATGATACAAGTTAAGAGCTGAGAAAGTTAACAATTTGTAGATGCCACGCAGACTTTGCCACGCTTTGAAACATTCAACAAAACATAAATGACAGTTTGCCACGTTCTTTGGTATGTTTTTTTCCTTTTCTCTTTTACAGAGAAGACCATAGGGAAAATCAATGTTTATGTTATTGCTGTTGGATCACTGAGTGGGTTAGGAGTAGGAATATCAACACTGACTGACACACACACACACTGGCATTGAATGTTCATAATAAACTATGCAATAGTGGCTTACTTGTCATGTTTTGTAGTAGTTGTGTTACAACCCATACACACACACATTAACACAAATGTACATTCTCTTATAGTCATCCGTACATAGTAGATCAGAGTCATTGTTGTATGACAGTGGGAATGATGGTGTTGCTATAGCTGATGGTGGTGTTGTTGTTGTTGCCGGAATGCTAGTGTTAGCCAAATATGCGGCAAGTGTTTCACATTTGAAGAGCATTTGGCTTCTTTTTGTTGTTGTTACTTTTTTGTCGTTGCGGCAACATTATTGTAAATTTTTCATGTTATATTTGAATATTTGTCACTTTTTCTAAGTTGGCTGCTGCTTGTCAGAATGTGTTTCGGGGAGTAAAAATATGTCGTTCTTATAGTATTTTTCATTCATTCCTTCTTGAATTGGGATATGAGCAACATAACATACATTGCCTCAATGCATGTGTTTTTTCCTTTTTGGTTGGTAGTACTTTTTTGTTTCAATTTCTGCAGGCTGGCTACAAGTAACATATGAGCATTCCTTTGGTAGGAAGAATATTTTTCCAAGCATCAATACAAGAATGGATTTTTTTAAAGAATATATTTGTCGTAAAAAAACAAAAAAAAAAAAAATGGATTTTTAAATTATTTATTTAACGCATAATTTTTCAAGTGTCGACTTTTTAAAAAATATTATTTATAGCTTGGATTTTTTAAGAAATATTTTTTAAGAGTGGATTTTTAAAAAAAAATATTTTTAAGCTTGGATTTCAAAAAAAAAAAAAAAATTCGAGTGTAGATTTTTTTAAAAAAATATTTTTTCAATAATTGTTAAAAAAATATTTTTCGAGCGTGGATTATTTAGTAAAAATATTTTTTAAAGGGGGAAATTTTAAAAAATATTTTTTCAAGTGTTAATTTTTTAAAAAATATTTTTTAAGCGTGGATTTTTTAAAAAATATTTTTTCAAGCGTGGATTTTTTTGTTTTTTCAAAATAGTCTGGCTTAATCCCATTGTTGTTGTTTTAATATTTTAAAACAACTATTTTATTAGTGGAAAAGATTTGGCATTGTTCGCCAAGGGGTAAGGCAGGGAATACTATAGTTTCGATCCACGCCACTGGATCTCATCAGTTCCCTTGTTTCTTGTTTGTGGATATTCTCCACCGAAGATATTTTCAAATAACTTCTTCAACAAGAAACTTTTTATACCCAAACATCAATCGTCAGCTCGAAGTATAAAGGTAAGCAAAGAAAAAAGTTCAATGAGAAGTTTTTCCTTGGCAACCTCATACAACTCCGACGAAAGTGTCTGCGAAAACAATTCAAACCTCTTCCACTTGTGTGTGTCGTCGAATATCGACGAATGCACACACCAAAATTTTGGTTGGTCTGCTTTACAGCAAAAACAACACACGTCGTGCCAGTGTCTTCAATTTGAAGCATTGTGGCGTTTTTTTTATTGGGATAGCGTTTGCAATTTTGTTTTTTCAAAATAGTCTAGCTTAATCCCATTGTTGTTGTTTTAATATTTTAAAACAACTATTTTATTAGTGGAAGGGAACTGATGAGATCCAGTGGCGTGGATCGAAACTATAGTATTCCCTGCCTTACCCCTTGGCGAACAATGCCAAATCTTTTCCACTAATAAAATAGTTGTTTTAAAATATTAAAACAACAACAATGGGATTAAGCCAGACTATTTTGAAAAAACAAAATTGCAAACGCTATCCCAATAAAAAAACGCCACAATGCTTTAAAGTGGATTTTTTTAAAAAATATTTTTTCAAGCGTGGTTTTTTTAAAAAAATATTGTTTCAAGCGTGGATTTTTTAAAAAATATTTTTTCAAGCGCGGATTTTTTAAAAAATATGTTTTCATGCGTGGATTTTTTAAAAAATATTTTTTCAAGAGTGGATTTTTTAAAAAATATTTTTTCAAGCGTGGATTTTAAAAAAAAAAACATTTTTTAAAGGGGGAAATTTTAAAAAATATTTTTTCAAGTGTTAATTTTTTAAAAAATATTTTTTAAACAATAAAAAACGCCAACAACGTGGATTTTTTAAAAAATATTTTTTCAAGCGTGGATTTTTTAAAAAATATATTTTCATGTGTGGATTTTTTAAAAAATATTTTTTCAAGAGTGGATTTTTTAAAAAATATTTTTTCAAGCGTGGATTTTTTAAAAAATATATTTTCATGTGTGGATTTTTTAAAAAATATTTTTTCAAGAGTGGATTTTTTAAAAAATATTTTTTCAAGCGTGGATTGTTTAAAAAATATTTTTTCAAGCGTGGATTTTTTAAAAAATATTTTTTCAAGAGTGGAATTTTTAAAAAATATATTTTCAAGAGTGGAATTTTTAAAAAATATATTTTCAAGAGTGGAAGTTTTAAAAAATATATTTTCAAGAGTGGATTTTTTAAAAAAATATTTTTTCAAGCGTGGATTATTGAGTAAAAATATTTATTCAAGCGTGGATTTTTTAAAGAAAATTTTTTAAGCGTGGATTTTTTAAAAAATATTTTTCAAGCGTGGATTTTTTAAAAAATATTTTTCAAGCGTGGATTTTTTAAAAAATATTTTTCAAGCGTGGATTTTTTAAAAAATATTTTTCAAGCAAGGATTTTTTAAAAAATATTTTTCAAGCGTTGATTTTTTGAAAAATATTTTTTCAAGCGTGGATTTTTTAAAAAATATTTTTTCAAGCGTGGATTTTTTAAAAAATATTTTTTCAACCTTGGGTTTTTTAAAAAATATTTTTTCAAGCGTGGATTTCTGAAAAAAATATTTTTTCAAGCGTGGATTTTTTAAAAATATTTTTTCTAGCGTGGATTTTTTAAAAATATTTTTAAAGCGTGGATTTTTTATATTTTTTCTAGTGTGGATTATTAAACAATAAATTTCAAGCGTGGATGTTTTAAAAAATATTTTTTCAAGCATGGATTTTTTTAAACAAATCCTTTCAAGCATGGATTTTTTAAACAAATCCTTTCAAGCATTGATTCTTGAAAAATATTTTTTCAAGAGTGTTTTAAAAATAAATTTCAAGAACGTGGATTAAAAAAAAACACAAACGTGGATTTTTTAAAAAATATTTTTCCAAGCTTGGATTTTTTTAAAAAATATTTCTTTCAAAAACGTGGATTTTTTAAAAAATATTTTTCCAAGCTTGGATTTTTTTAAAAAATATTTCTTTCAAAAACGTGGATTTTTTAATAAATATTTTTGCAAATGTGGATTTATTAAAAATATATTTTTGTCAATCTTGGATTAAAAAAATCAAGCTTGTATTTAGACAAAAAGCGTAGATTAAAAAATAGTTTTTCAAGCGTAGATTTTTTAAAAAATATTTCTTTCAAAAACGTCAGTCAGCTGTACTGACGGAGATATACCCTCAGCCACTGACCAAAAAAAAAAAAAAGAACCCAAACACAATAATCATGCCGTATATAAAATATATTGATTTTGTATCAAGAGTTTGCTTTAAAATCTGTAGGTGGCTATACCAAATTATTGGCGTAGTAATCAAACTTCTTCATAAAGACTCAAAATATTAAACTATGTTAAACTATGTTTGAAAGAAATTTTTGAAAAAGTTTTAAAGTTATTGTGTAGTCATTTTAGTATGTGCAGGCAGAGTTTTGGGCCATTATCTCAGGAAGTACTGACTTACTCCGGAAAAAATTGTACCGTTGAATCTACCTACTGAAAAAAGCATCAAAACAATGTGAGAGGATCTTCTAAAGTTTACTTTGTCCGAAATTTGTGCGCGAGATATCCGAAGGAGTGGACCGATATATTCCATATTCCAACCTGATACATGACTGGATAAAATACGATGTGCAAAGTCTGCACCAATCAGAAACTCCCTGCGAGAATTATCTTGCGGATTTGTCATTTTGGTTTGTGCCGTCAGGGTTTCTTGGAGCTTTTAGGCCAATATCTCAGGAAGTATGGACTTGGGCAAGAAACAAATTGTACCGTCGTAAATGAGGCCGCTCGAGCACCCTACTGCAAAAAGAGTCAAAACGATGCGAGAGGAGCTCTTAAACTTCACTTTATCCGAATTTTGTGAGGGAGGTACACGAAGAAGTGGACCGATATATTCGAACCTGATCTGTATCTGGAAGAAATAATACGATGTGAAGTTTGGACAAAATATTACGATACCCAAATTTTGATTTGAATCGGTTGATCCGTTCGAGAGTTATCGTGCGCACCAGTCAGCCGGCCAGACGGACAGACACACAGATGGACGGACATGGCTAAATCGACTCTAAATTGTCTGAAATGAATTTCGTCCAAACATACTTGTATATACCCTTTCTAGCCTAAAGGCTTAGGGTATACAAATTGTATTTAAAAATAAGAAAAAATGGTTATATTCTAAGCAAATTTATGAAACAAGGGACTAATATAAACGCCTTAACTTAAAATGAATACTTTAGTAAATTGCCTTAGTTTAATTTTTCTAGTTATGAAAATTCTTCTAAATTGCAAGGGTTGCCATATGTTTTAGTTATAATATCGGTCAAAATGACTATATTTAATATAGATGTATGGATTTCCTTAAAGTCTATGTTACTTTCCAAAAATTCGCAAGAATGGCCACTAGTACCAGATTGAAGCCTAGCGTCTGTTGATTTCAAAACTGTATAGATTTTTTGCGGAAATTTGCGGTTTTGGCAGTTATGACCAAAAGTTTAACTCCCTTTTTTATTTGCAGAATTCATATTTTTATACCCTCAGCATTTATGCTAACGAGGGTATATGGCGAAAACCAAAAATGTTTTACAATCTATGAATCCGAGTTTCACCCATTCAGAATTCGCGAACTGTTAACATATTCTAGATAGTATGATTGAAATTCTTTAAAATAAAGTGTTTTAGGAGGAATCCCATAAGGTCGACCATTTTTCGATATATCCACTGCATCCACCTAAATTTGATGCTGACATTTTGAAGCCGGAATTTCGGGGTTTTTTGCATTTTTTAATAATTCGGACGCGCAACAATATATTATTCAAAACTCATAACAGGATTATAGAACTCGTGATTTTACGTCGTTTAATGCATATCTCATGAGTGTGCTCCTCACAGCATCCTAGCAATTGGAGTCTAAAGGCCAATATTTGATGCGAGAATTTTTTTTAAAAAACCTATTTTTTGCGTTTAAAATTTAAAAGTCCCACTCAATTTCCTTTGTACCCCGCGTGAATTTAGTTTTTTACGCGATGGATCTAATGAAACCTTCCGCAATCGAATCCATCCACTAAAACCGCGGATATAGATACCTTGGAAATACGAAAATCGGCAAAAATGTATTTTGACAAATCAGCGTATTAAACCGCGATTTTCTTTAACATTTTTTACAAAAATGGAATCCTTTATACGCGATTATAATATGTGCGAAAACGCGTGTCATAAATTACAGAGATTCTCGAGTAATATGTTTTTTTTTTTCCAAAAATAGAATGTGGATGCTACTGAAACCGGATGCGCATCAAAATCGTATGCAAATTGCGCGATTTTTACCCACTGTAAGGTTTTTTGCATTGTGTGATGCGGCACACTTTGGCCGCTGAGTGAAACATCGAAATATGCATAAATATTGAAAGAGATTGATTCGCTGTATCCAGAAACGGATGCGCATCGCCTAGATTTAACTAATTCGCGAATAATAGGCTTTTTAATTTTCACATTTTTGGAATGATTGTAATTTCAATATTACTCTTAATTTCCTATCCTTATAAGTTATCACAGTAAGCAAATAAGCTCTCATGATGGTAAACCATATTTCTTGATGAAATTTTAGCAGTACACATTAATTATTGTATAGGATTTTAGCGAAATAGTTGGAGAACTCCCAAATATTTTTTTTCTAATTTTTCGAATCAAATCAAAAAATATATTTGCAACAATATTTTCCAACAATAAGTTTTTCTCTTTTGTTTTTCCTATAATATACCCAATCTCTATAAATTTGGTATCATTTTTTTCTACGCATTGTCTAGATGCCGCATATATTTTTTAATTTATTTTTTGAGGGTTTGCACGGACTCTGGGACAGGATAATTTGGATTTACTTCAAAATTTTTTTATTATTAATTGTTTATTTTCCGCGAAAATAATAATAAATTTAATAACTATTTAAACATCTACAAATAGCATTGATTGGGGACAGCATTGATTGGGGACCTTCAAAAAGGAAGGTCTGACTATGAAAGTAGAAAATCCCATCTTTACAATGATGTAAGCAGGTTGGCGTAGGTGGCCAAATAACGGAGATATCGCAATAGTCGGTAATGATTCCCATTATTTTATACTTTAGTAATCATGCAACACGTCGCAATTTTGATTGGATCGTCACGCAATTTTGGGTGTTAATGGGGGTCCCACAGAGGAAAACCCCTATTGATTTGGTCGGATATTATTCAGGGTTCTGAATGTAAAAAAAAAACTTATTTGGAGAAAAGGCCAACGTTTCTGTAAGAGGTATATCGAAAGCAAAACTTGGCAAGAAAAGTGGAAAATATTACCTTTACAACGATGTGAAGTACGTTGTCATAGGTGGTCAAACAACAGAGATATCGCAATAGTCGGTAATGCATCCCTTTTCCATTTTTTGTGCAATTACACTACAGGTCGGAATTTTGATTCGATCCTCACGAAATTTTGGAGGTTGATGGGGGTCTCACAGAGAAATAAGCCTATTGATGGTTGGCGTACATCCTACTTTTCCTTTTTTCTTATTTGAGTTCAACAAAATTGACCTGTATTAATGAAGACATTTAGAGCAAAAGCGCTAAGCTATCCCAATTTTAATATTTTGAATTTTACCAGTCAAAAGCTTATGCACAGGTGTAGTGGTGTAGGGTATCACATAGTCGGCCCCGACCCGACTATAGCCTTGGCGCACTTGTTTATTTATGTTTGATGTTTTCCTATATTATTGTTGTTCCTATATATGTTATCGTTGTTGTTGTTAATGTTAGATGCTATGCATTTACAGTAAATGTTGTAACTCGAAAAAAATTTATAGTTGTGCGAGCACATGCGAGTAAATGTCAAAGTTTTGACCGTCGAGTTTTTATAGTTTTTATATGATGAGAATTTTTTGGTTGTGGTTATGTTTACTTCAGTAAATAATTGTATGCGAAAAACCACAACCAAACAAAATTTCTATGAAGTTGTTTTATTATTTCTCTTTTTTTCTAATTTTTGATGAGAATCTATTTGGATATGGATGTAATTGGATACTGTTTTACATATCGTTAAAAAAAGTTAATAAAGTTCTGCGGGAAAAACAAGTGTGGAAAATTCAGTATATTAACTATTGGGGCATTTAAAGAGATGTGCGCCACCATATAAATCGATATAATGCCTATTACACTGTGCAACATTTTTAAGGTGATCTTGTGCAAACACTTCGAACCGAGGATTTTTTGAAAGCACAGACCCAAACGAAAAGAAACCCTAGTTGGGTTTTTTTGTGTCAGATCCAGCTCGGATTTTATGGCCCCATCTAAACATGGCTAAATATTGAGTTTTTAAAGAAATTTGAGGCTATATCTCTGAAACCAATGCGAATCTTCTTCTGACCTCTGAAGGAAATTTGTAGATAAGCACAAGAATAAAATATTTGGAGAAACAATGAACTCGAAAAACTACATTTATTGCCTCAAATTTAAAAATATATGCAAAAAGTCCACAATTTTTATACATTTCGCACCGTATCTCCAAAACCGTTAATTTTTTCTGAATATTTTTTTTTTAAAATATGCTATATAAAAATATGATGCATAATACTGCTGAAACAACATGAAGTCAGCATTTTAGAGTTTCAGAATGTTCTAAAGAATTGTTGAGAACTTTATTTGGAAGGTTTTTGCAAAAGGTTACTTGGTTCAACTCCCAATACTTACTTACTTAGCTGGCCTTTTACAGAACATTTGTTCCATAAGCCGAACTAAGAAAAAATCTCCAATCCTCTCTGTTTGCTGCTGTATTTTCCCAATCTGGGATATGTAGCTTTGTGATATCTCGTTTCACTTGTTCGCTCCAACGAAGCTTTGGCCTTCCAGATCTGCGAGAACCTCCATGCGGCCCGTATTTATACGCCTTTTTAGCGGGTTCATCATCACTCATTCTTATAACATGGCCTAGCCATCGCAATCGTTGTATCTCGATTCGTTCAACTATATTGATGTCATTGTATAGTTGATACAGCTCGATGTTCATACGACGCCGATATTCGCCGTCAACACAGATTGGCCCGTAGATCTTTCGAAGAATTTTTCTCTCAAACATACAAAGCACTGCCTTATCTGCTTGAGCAAGTACCCATGCTTCGGAACCATACATTAGCACGGGTAGTATCAGTGTTTTGTACAGTGTTATTTTTGTTTGACGAGAGGTGGCTTTATTCCTAAACTGCTTACTCAGCCCAAAGTAGCATCTGTTAGCCAACACTATTCTTCTTCGTATTTCACAACTGATGTTATTTGTTGTGTTTATGGCGGTGCCGAGGTAGACGAAGTCCTTTACTACCTCAAAATTATAGGTACCAACATTCACAGATTGTGCGGTGTTTATGGACATATTTCGCGTCGATACCATCAACTTGGTTTTTACGCCGTTTACTGGCAGACCAACTTTAGCAGATTCTCTTTCGACTTTTGCAAAGGTGTCAGTTACTTCCTTTACCGATCGACCCATGATGTCAATGTCGTCGGCATAAGCCAGTAACATGTGGCTGTTCGTGTATATCGTTCCATTTCTTTTGACCTTCGCGTCTCGTATGACCTTTTCCAGCAGGATGTTGAATAGATCACACGACAGGCCGTCTCCTTGTCTGAAACCTCTTTTGGTAGTAAACTCTTCGGAGATGTTCTTTCCAATTTTAACTGAGGATCTCGTCTCAGTTAATGTCATTCTACAAAGTCGAATGAGCTTTGCAGGAATACCAAAATCAGACATGGCTTGGAACACCTTTGAACGTATAGGGCTGTCGAATGCTGCTTTATAATCGACGAAAAGATGGAAGGTGTCGATCTGCATTTCTTGGGTCTTTTCCAGGATTTGTCTCAAGGTAAATATCTGGTCAATGGTGGATTTGCCAGGTCTAAAGCCGCACTGATAGGGTCCAATAATTTCATTGACCATAGGCTTTAGTCTCTCACACAATATGCCAGATACTATCTTATATGCAATAGGGAGCAGACTTATGCCCCTATAATTGGAGCACACAGTCTTATCACCCTTCTTGTGGACTGGACATAGGATGCTCACGTTCCAATCGTCGGGTACGCGTTCTTCCTGCCAGATGGTGCTAACTAGCTGATGCATACACCTTATCAGCGTGTCGCCTCCGGTTTTGAACAGCTCGGCTGGTAGGCCATCTGCTCCTGCCGCCTTATTATTCTTCAGCCGGTTTATTGCTGTCCTTACCTCATCTTGGCTGGGCGGTATACATTCAATACCATCATCTGGGATTGGATCTGTGGTATCTTCGCCGTCTTCACTGCTATCGGATACCAACAGTTTGGAAAAATGTTCTTTCCATATCCTGAGCACACTATCTGTATCAGTTACCAAATTACCTTGTTGATCTCTACAGGACGATATTCCTGTACCAAAGCCATCAGTTTGATGCTTCACTCTTTGGTAGAATTTTCGGACTTCGTTCTGTCTCCTGTACATCTCCATTTGTTCACACTCCCTCTTTTCCATTTCTCTCTTTTTCCTGCGGAAAAGACGTTTCTCCTCTCTCCTTTTCTCCCGATACCTCTCTCGTGCGCTACGCGTTGCTACTGATTGTAAAGTAGCCCTATATGCCGCATTTTTTTCTTCGGTAGCAGCACGGCACTCCTGGTCATACCACGGATTCTTTGGTGGAGGTCTCTGGTATCCAAGTACTGATTTTGCGGCTGTTTGCATGGAGTGGGCAATATTTTGCCATTGTGCTGATATGTTATCGGGGCGAGAAGCGCTATCATTAAGCAATTGGGTCAGTTGAGTGGAATATGCTGTGGCTATCTGTTGTGTTTGCCGAATCTATGTTTGCTCCTCGGAACGATCGTACATCCAACACGCTCGATGAATGTCTTCCATCTATCACAACGTGATCAATTTGATTTATTGTTCTTTGGTCTGGAGACAGCCAAGTGCCCTTATGAATATCGAGATGCTTAAATCTGGTACTGCTAACTACCATGTTTTTTGCCGCTGCGAAGTCTATCAGCCTCATTCCATTGTCTGATGTTTCACTATGTAGACTGAATTTCCCAACTGTTTGTCCAAAGATATTCTCCTTTCCAATTTTGGCATTAAAATCGCCTAGAACAATTTTAATGTCATGGGCAGGACAACGGTCATATGTTTCTTCTAAGCTCTCGTAGAATATATCTTTGGTCTGTTCGTCCTTGTCTTCGGTTGGGACATGAGCGCAGATAAAGCTGATGTTGAAGAATTTTGCTTTAAATCGAATTGTAGCAAGTCTTTCATTCACTGGGGTGAAGCTGGAGACCAGATGTTTTAACCTCGGACCAACTACAAAACCGCAACCAAACTCATGCTTTGTGTCATGGCAGCTATAATACAGTGCGTCACCTTTAGGTGTTGTTGTGACATCTTTCCCAGTCCATCGTATTTCCTGTATGGCAGTAATATCGGCTTTGTACTTTCCAAGTACGTCTGCCAATGCGCAGACTGCACCTTCTCTATAAAGAGTGCGAACATTCCAGGTGCAGATTCGCAGATCATGGTCCTTAAAACGTTTGCGGGGTTCGTCAACTTTAGAGGGGTTTGTTTTTCTTTTCTTTCGTTTTTTCATAGTAGGCTGTTTTTTTTCTAGGGGAGGGTTACTAACCCGACGCCCAAACCCAAGTTTTTAACGTTCTTATGGGTGAACGCGCGGCACATGTTAGCTCACTACCTTTAACGGGTGTTAAAGGCAGTTCCCCAGGGGAGGTCAGTGTCCACTTGAGATGAAAGAGGGACCAAGATAAATCCTGGGCTTTGCCATGTTAAAACCGGTCAGGACCGTTCCTTGGTATCTTCCATCCCCTACGTCACCCAACTCCCAATAGTTTAGCCGATACTGACCAGAATTTCAGCAATTATGTAAAATTTTCTATATTTTATAGATTTTGATGCCCTAGATGGAGTTTTTCTTATGTGGTTTCTTCAAGAGATAAGTTCTACTAGTTTAGGGCTACAATATTGCTAAAGACAGCAAGGCCAAATTCCTATTCGTTTCTGAGATAAAGGCCTGATAAATGCAAAAAAGTGAAGATTTAGCCCGGTTAAGATGAGGCCATAAAATCCGAACTGGATCTGACAGGACAAAACCCAACTAGGGTTTTTGTAGTCTAAATATGTACTTTCAAAAAATCCATGCTAGAAGTTGTTTGCATTTTCAGTGTTGCATAGTGTTATTCTAAATCATCAACGTATTCTCCCTATATCCAATTTCAATTGCCTCTTTTCAATTTTAATACCTTAAATTCTAAAAAATTATAATATTGTAATTCCAAAGGGAATGCAATTTCAATATTTTTTGTTTGTGGAAATAAATCTGCCAATATAGCAAATGAAATTGTTCATAAAGTATCCAGTAACCTATTTGATATGTATTACATATTGTTGTATTTGTTTTCAATCTACATATATTCCTATTTATTTATCCCTCTCACAGCTGTAGTTTTTTTGAGTCACTTGTCCTATTCTCATGTTTACAGCTTAATGTGTGATCCCGAAAAGCTAAAAAACTTTTTTTGTACTAAACGCTTTTGACACCCTTCATCAATAGACGTTAAGTGTCATTTGTCATTGGAAAAAGTGAAAGATAATCACATAAAAAATATAAAATTTTTTGTATACATTTTCAAATCTGTTCGATAACAGATTAGCTATGATTTATGGAATTTTTGCGAAAAATAAAATAAAAGTTTTTTTTTTTTTCAAAATGAATTATTTATCCAATGGACAGCGGACATATGCTGTGTAAGCAAATATTAGTTTCGAAGTAAGTGGAGATGGATAGTGCTGATCATGTTGAATATGTGATGCCGCTACTTCGTGAAAAAGCATAGCTGAGTATGACGCCTCCCGTTCACAGATAGCGGATAATGGAAATCTCAGTAAATGTGAATTAAATGAGCAAAAAATCGTATATTCAATTGCTCATGAAAAAAAACCTTTAAAAAATCCACGCTTATAAAAAAATAATCTTATAAAAATCCACGTTTATCAAAACAATCTTAAATAAATACACATTTATGAAAAAATTCTTTAAAAAATCCACGTTTATGAAAATATCTTAAAAAATGCTTATGAAAAAATGCGTAAAAAAATCCACGCCTATGAAAAAAATTCACGCATACGAAAAATAACCACGCTTATGAAAAAAATTCTTAAAAAAATTTACGCCTATGAAAAATAGCCACGCTTATGAAAAAAATCCACGCTTATAAAAAATTCTTGAAAAAATTCACGCTTATTAAATAAAAACCACGCTTGTAAAAAAAATTCCTAAAAATTCACGCTTATGAAAAAATTCTGAAAAAATCCACGATTGTGAAAAAATCTTAAAAAATCCACTCTTATGAAAAAATTACAAAAAATTCACACTTATGAAAAAAATTCTTAAAAATATCCAGGTTTATGAAAAAATCGTTAAAAAATATCCACGCTTTTGAAAAAAAAAACAATCTTAAAAAATCCATACTTATGAAAAGAAAAATTCTTAAAAAATCCACGCTTATGAAAATAAAAATTCTTAAAAAATCTACGCTTATGAAAAGAAAAACTCTTAAAATATCCACGCTTGTGAAAAGAAAAATTCTTTTAAAAACTGGGTATTGAAAAAAATCAGGCTTTAAAAACCGTAAAAGAATCCACGCTTATGGAAAACATTCTTAAAGAAATCCACGCTTATGAAAAAAAATTCTTAAAGATATCCACGCTTATGAAAAACATTCTTAAAGAAATCCACGCTTATGAAAAACATTCTTAAAGAAATCCACGCTTATGAAAAACATTCTTAAAGAAATCCACGCTTATGAAAACATTCTTAAAGAAATCCACGCTTATGAAAAACATTCTTAAAGAAATCCACGCTCATGAAAAGAAAAATTCTTAAAAAATCCACGCTTATGAAAAGAAACATTCTTAAAAAATCCACGCTTATGAAAAGAAACATTCTTAAAAAATCCACGCTTATGAAAAGAAACATTCTTAAAAAATCCACGCTTATGAAAAGAAACATTCTTAAAAAATCCACGCTTATGAAAAGAAACATTCTTAAAAAATCCACGCTTATGAAAAGAAAAATTCTTAAAAAATCCACGCTCATGAAAAGAAAAATTCTTAAAAAATCCACGCTTATGAAAAGAAACATTCTTAAAAAATCCACGCTTATGAAAAGAAACATTCTTAAAAAATCCACGCTTATGAAAAGAAACATTCTTAAAAAATCCACGCTTATGAAAAGAAACATTCTTAAAAAATCCACGCTTATGAAAAGAAAAATTCTTAAAAAATCCACGCTTATGAAAAGAAAATTTTTTAAAAATTCTACGCTCATGAAAAGAAAAATTCTTAAAAAATCCACGCTTATGAAAAGAAAAAAATCTTAAAAAATCCACGCTTATGAAAAGAAAAAATTCTTAAAAAATCCACGCTTATGAAAAGAAAAATTCTTAAAAAATCCACGCTTATGAAAAGAAAAATTCTTAAAAAATCCACGCTTATGAAAAGAAAAATTCTTAAAAAATCCACGCTTATGAAAAGAAAAATTCTTAAAAAATCCACGCTTATGAAAAGAAAAATTCTTAAAAAATCCACGCTTATGAAAAGAAAAATTCTTAAAAAATCCACGCTTATGAAAAGAAAAATTCTTAAAAAATCCACGCTTATGAAAAGAAAAATTCTTAAAAAATCCACGCTTATGAAAAGAAAAATTCTTAAAAAATCCACGCTTATGAAAAGAAAAATTCTTAAAAAATCCACGCTTATGAAAAGAAAAATTCTTAAAAAATCCACGCTTATGAAAAGAAAAATTCTTAAAAAATCCACGCTTATGAAAAGAAAAATTCTTAAAAAATCCACGCTTATGAAAAGAAACATTCTTAAAAAATCCACGCTTATGAAAAGAAACATTCTAAAAAATTCAAGCTTATGAAAAGAAACATTCTTAAAAAATCCACGCTTATGAAAAGAAACATTCTTAAAAAATCCACGCTTATGAAAAGAAACATTCTTAAAAAATCCACGCTTATGAAAAGAAAAATTCTTAAAAAATCCACGCTTATGAAAAGAAAATTTTTTAAAAATTCTACGCTCATGAAAAGAAAAATTCTTAAAAAATCCACGCTTATGAAAAGAAAAAAATCTTAAAAAATCCACGCTTATGAAAAGAAAAAATTCTTAAAAAATCCACGCTTATGAAAAGAAAAATTCTTAAAAAATCCACGCTTATGAAAAGAAAAATTCTTAAAAAATCCACGCTTATGAAAAGAAAAATTCTTAAAAAATCCACGCTTATGAAAAGAAAAATTCTTAAAAAATCCACGCTTATGAAAAGAAAAATTCTTAAAAAATCCACGCTTATGAAAAGAAAAATTCTTAAAAAAATCCACGCTTATGAAAAGAAAAATTCTTAAAAAATCCACGCTTATGAAAAGAAAAATTCTTAAAAAATCCACGCTTATGAAAAGAAAAATTCTTAAAAAATCCACGCTTATGAAAAGAAAAATTCTTAAAAAATCCACGCTTATGAAAAGAAAAATTCTAAAAAAATCCACGCTTATGAAAAGAAAAATTCTTAAAAAATCCACGCTTATGAAAAGAAAAATTCTTAAAAAATCCACGCTTATGAAAAGAAAAATTCTTAAAAAATCCACGCTTATGAAAAGAAAAATTCTTAAAAAATCCACGCTTATGAAAAGAAAAATTCTTAAAAAATCCACGCTTATGAAAAGAAAAATTCTTAAAAAATCCACGCTTATGAAAAGAAAAATTCTTAAAAAATCCACGCTTATGAAAAGAAAAATTCTTAAAAAATCCACGCTTATGAAAAGAAAAATTCTTAAAAAATCCACGCTCATGAAAAGAAAAATTCTTAAAAAATCCACGCTTATGAAAAGAAAAATTTTTAAAAAAATCCACGCTTATAAAAAGAAAAATTCTTAAAAAATCCACGTTTATGAAAAGAAAAATTTTTAAAAAAATCCACGCTTATAAAAAGAAAAATTCTTAAAAAATCCACGTTTATGAAAAGAAAAATTCTTAAAAAATCCACGCTTATGAAAAGAAAAATTCTTAAAAAATCCACGCTTATGAAAAGAAAAATTCTTAAAAAATCCACGCTTATGAAAAGAAAAATTCTTAAAAAATCCACGCTTATGAAAAGAAAAATTCTTAAAAAATCCACGCTTATGAAAAGAAAAATACTTAAAAAATCCACGCTTATGAAAAGAAAAATTCTTAAAAAATCCACGCTTATGAAAAGAAAAATTCTTAAAAAATCCACGCTTATGAAATGAAAAATTCTTAAAAAATCCACGCTTATGAAAAGAAAAATTCTTAAAAAATCCACGCTTATGAAAAGAAAAATTCTTAAAAAATCCACGCTTATGAAAAGAAAAATTCTTAAAAAATCCACGCTTATGAAAAGAAAAATTCTTAAAAAATCCACGCTTATGAAAAGAAAAATTCTTAAAAAATCCACGCTTATGAAAAGAAAAATTCTTAAAAAATCCACGCTTATGAAAAGAAAAATTCTTAAAAAATCCACGCTTATGAAAAGAAAAATTCTTAAAAAATCCACGCTTATGAAAAGAAAATTTCTTAAAAAATCCACGCTTATGAAAAGAAAAATTCTTAAAAAATCCACGCTTATGAAATGAAAAATTCTTAAAAAATCCACGCTTATGAAAAGAAAAATTCTTAAAAAATCCACGCTTATGAAATGAAAAATTCTTAAAAAATCCACGCTTATGAAAAAAATTCTTAAAAGAATCCACGCTTATGAAAAAAATTCTTAAAAGAATCCACGCTTATGGAAAAAATTCTTAAAAGAATCCACGCTTATGAAAAAAATTCTTAAAAAATCCACGCTTATGAAAAGAAAAATTGTTAAAAAATCCATGCTTATGAAAAGAAAAATTCTTAAAAAATCCACGCTTATGAAAAGAAAAATTCTTAAAAAATCCACGCTTATGAAAACAAAAATCCACACTTATGAAAACAAAAATTCTTAAAAAATCCACACTTATGAAAAGAAAAATTTTTAAAAAATCCACGCTTATGAAAACAAAAATTCTTAAAAAATCCACACTTATGAAAAGAAAAATTTTTAAAAAATCCACGCTTATGAAAACAAAAATTCTTAAAAAATCCACACTTATGAAAAGAAAAATTTTTAAAAAATCCACGCTTATGAAAAGAAAAATTCTTAAAAAATCCATGCTTATGAAAAGAAAAATTCTTAAAAAATCCACGCTTATGAAAAGAAAAATTCTTAAAAAATCCACGCTTATGAAAAAAATTCTAAAAGAATCCACGCTTATGAAAAAAATTCTTAAAAGAATCCACGCTTATGAAAAAAATTCTTAAAAGAATCCAAGCTTATGAAAAAAATTCTTAAAAGAATCCACGCTTATGAAAAAAATTCTTAAAAGAATCCACGCTTATGAAAAAAATTCTTAAAAGAATCCACGCTTATGAAAAAAATTCTTAAAAGAATCCAAGCTTATGAAAAAAATTCTTAAAAGAATCCACGCTTATGAAAAAAATTCTTAAAAGAATCCACGCTTATGAAAAAAATTCTTAAAAGAATCCACGCTTATGAAAAAAATTCTAAAAGAATCCACGCTTATGAAAAAAATTCTTAAAAGAATCCACGCTTATGAAAAAAAATTCTTAAAAGAATCCACGCTTATGAAAAATATTTTAAAAGAATCCACGCTTATGAAAAAAATTCTTAAAAGAATCCACGCTTATGAAAAAAATTCTTAAAAGAATCCGCGCTTATGAAAAAAATTCTTAAAAGAATCCACGCTTATGAAAAAAATTCTTAAAAGAATCCACGCTTATGAAAAAAATTCTTAAAAGAATCCACGCTTATGAAAAAAATTCTTAAAAGAATCCACGCTTATGAAAAAAATTCTTAAAAGAATCCACGCTTATGAAAAGAAAAATTCTTAAAAAATCCACGCTTATGAAAAGAAAAATTCTTAAAAAATCCACGCCTATGAAAAGAAAAATTCTTAAAAAAAATCCACGCCTATGAAAAGAAAAATTCTTAAAAAAAAATCCACGCTTATGAAAAGAAAAATTCTTAAAAAATCCACGCTTATGAAAAGAAAAATTCTTAAAAAAATCCACGCTTATGAAAAGAAACACTCTTAAAAAATCCACGCTTATGAAAAGAAACATTCTTAAAAAATCCACGTTTATGAAAAGAAACATTCTTAAAAAATCCACGCTTATGAAAAGAAACATTCTTAAAAAATCCACGCTTATGAAAAGAAACATTCTTAAAAAATCCACGCTTATGAAAAGAAAAATTCTTAAAAAATCCACGCTTATGAAAAGAAAAATTCTTAAAAAATCCACGCTTATGAAAAGAAAAATTCTTAAAAAATCCACGCTTATGAAAAGAAAAATTCTTAAAAAATCCACGCTTATGAAAAGAAAAATTCTTAAAAAATCCACGCTTATGAAAAGAAAAATTCTTAAAAAATCCACGCTTATGAAAAGAAAAATTCTTAAAAAATCCACGCTTATGAAAAGAAAAATTCTTAAAAAATCCACGCTTATGAAAAGAAAAATTCTTAAAAAATCCACGCTTATGAAAAGAAAAATTCTTAAAAAATCCACGCTTATGAAAAGAAAAATTCTTAAAAAATCCACGCTTATGAAAAGAAAAATTCTTAAAAAATCCACGCTTATGAAAAGAAAAATTCTTAAAAAATCCACGCTTATGAAAAGAAAAATTCTTAAAAAATCCACGCTTATGAAAAGAAAAATTCTTAAAAAATCCACGCTTATGAAAAGAAAAATTCTTAAAAAATCCACGCTTATGAAAAGAAAAATTTTTAAAAATCCACGCTTATGAAAAGAAAAATTCTTAAAAAATCCACGCTTATGAAAAGAAAAATTCTTAAAAAATCCACGCTTATGAAAAGAAAAATTCTTAAAAAATCCACGCTTATGAAAAGAAAAATTCTTAAAAAATCCACGCTTATGAAAAGAAAAATTCTTAAAAAATCCACGCTTATGAAAAGAAAAATTCTTAAAAAATCCACGCTTATGAAAAGAAAAATTCTTAAAAAATCCACGCTTATGAAAAGAAAAATTCTTAAAAAATCCACGCTTATGAAAAGAAAAATTCTTAAAAAATCCACGCTTATGAAAAGAAAAATTCTTAAAAAATCCACGCTTATGAAAAGAAAAATTCTTAAAAAATCCACGCTTATGAAAAGAAAAATTCTTAAAAAGTCCACGCTTATGAAAAGAAAAATTCTTAAAAAATACACGCTTATGAAAAGAAAAATTCTTAAAAAATACACGCTTATGAAAAGAAAAATTCTTAAAAAATCCACGCTTATGAAAAGAAAAATTCTTAAAAAATCCACGCTTATGAAAAGAAATATTCTTAAAAAATCCACGCTTATGAAAAGAAAAATTCTTAAAAAATCCACGCTTATGAAAAGAAAAATTCTTAAAAAATCCACGCTTATGAAAAGAAAAATTCTTAAAAAATCCACGCTTATGAAAAGAAAAATTCTTAAAAAATCCACGCTTATGAAAAGAAAAATTCTTAAAAAATCCACGCTTATGAAAAGAAAAATTCTTAAAAAATCCACGCTTATGAAAAGAAAAATTCTTAAAAAATCCACGCTTATGAAAAGAAAAATTCTTAAAAAATCCACGCTTATGAAAAGAAAAATTCTTAAAAAATCCACGCTTATGAAAAGAAAAATTCTTAAAAAATCCACGCTTATGAAAAGAAAAATTCTTAAAAAATCCACGCTTATGAAAAGAAAAATTCTTAAAAAATCCACGCTTATGAAAAGAAAAATTCTTAAAAAATCCACGCTTATGAAAAGAAAAATTCTTAAAAAATCCACGCTTATGAAAAGAAAAATTCTTAAAAAATCCACGCTTATGAAAAGAAAAATTCTTAAAAGAATCCACGCTTATGAAAAGAAAAATTCTTAAAAAATCCACGCTTATGAAAAGAAAAATTCTTAAAAAATCCACGCTTATGAAAAGAAAAATTCTTAAAAATCCACGCTTATGAAAAGAAAAATTCTTAAAAAAATCCACGCTTATGAAAAGAAAAATTCTTAAAAAATCCACGCTTATGAAAAGAAAAATTCTTAAAAAATCCACGCTTATGAAAGAAAAATTTTTAAAAAAAATTCACGCTTATGAAAAAATTTGTAAAAAAATTCAAGCTTATGAAATTTTTTTTAAAAAAAATTCAAGCTTATGAATTTTTTTTTTAAAAAAAATTCACGCTTATGAAATTTTTTTTAAAAAATCCACGCTTATGAAAACAAAAAAATGAATTCCTTTTTTGCCAAATTTTTTTTCTCTTGCAATGCACTTTACGGACAATGCGAAAACAACACTATCGCTACCTAATATCAATCAGTGCTACAGATTATAAAGAATAGAAAACTGCAATTGAAATTGAATACAAAACGTCAAGTTGGTGGGATTACAATTTATCAATCAATTTTACAAAAAAAATCCTCTACATACATATATTTACTTTGGGTAGCTGTGTGATGTGAATGCTTTACATAGGTGTTTGTGTGAGTGTGTGAATTATCTTTCTCTTCAACTTTTTTTTTGGATTTTATACCAACACGTACATATGTTTGTTAAACTCATAGCAGAATCTATCAGTTTGTTGCTTCCGCAAATGTCCAGACACGTTTCAATTACTTCGAATAGATACGAATGAATGGCTGAAGTATACGAAAGGGAGGCTAAACGAAAAATTTGAAACTTTTTTCTAAGTTTATTAAGACTTTTCCAGTATTTTGGAAATCCAGCTATAGGAAGGGAATATCCCGAATAAAATACGTGCCAAATATAATTTATATTAAGATTTTTCCTATTCAAGTGTGGGTATGTGTTTGTGAATCGGTAGCAATATCTCTCTCGCTCTCTAGAGTCCGTTGATTCATTAGTGAATATCGAATACCATTCAAATGAAAATTGTTTAAAATATATTAAAGGCTTAAATAGCTATTTTAGATGGACAAAAAAACTAGAAAATGGAATGAAAGAAGTGGCAAACAAAAACCAAATCACATCATACAAAAGTATTCATTCCTAGTCGTTGAGACTCATTTCGGATATGAAACATATCTTTGCTTATTTAGTCCTCACGGAAGACAGTACTCCCGAATTCCAACATTCTTGTGATTCTAATATTTCAATTTCTTTTAAATGTGCGTGGATGTGTGTGTGTACTTATGCTGCTGCGTGTATTCGTTTTGCGGTGTATCGCCAAAATTTTCCAATTAAATTCATTTGATAACTGTCACGGCTGGAGCAAAGAAAAAGCCAGCAAATTATGCCGATGCCATTTCCAGTTGCTGTGTTTAGATTTGCCATTGCCGTTTTGTTTCTGTTTTTTGTTGACATTTTTGACACTTTGTGGAATGAAAATTGAAATTAAGCTGCAATAACTGTCTTTGTGTGTGGTCTCTACACGCGCTTGAATTTTAAGTGTTGGCGGAGCTGAAGATGGCTTCCTTTGATTGTCATTTTCTTCAACTGTTGTTTTTAATTAATTTAATAGTTTATTTATTCCAAGAGATTTGCCCACTTTTTGGTAAAGTGGCAATGAATAGAGAGGAAAATAATTAGAGTAGAATTTTTTGGCATCAGTTTCAGGTGTTTGCATTGAGAAAAGCAATAATCTGAAGAACAATATTTCTAAGGATTGTGCAGAGTTAAAAACACTTCTAGATAAATGAAATATTTTTAATTGGTTACTTCCATAATTATTAAAAAATCCACGTCCATAGAAAAATATTCTTTAAAAAATCCACGTCCATAGAAAAATATTCTTTAAAAAATCCACGTCCATAGAAAAATATTCTTTAAAAAATCCACGTCCATAGAAAAATATTCTTTAAAAAATCCACGTCCATAGAAAAATATTCTTTAAAAAATCCACGTCCATAGAAAAATATTCTTTAAAAAATCCACGTCCATAGAAAAATATTCTTTAAAAAATCCACGTCCATAGAAAAATATTCTTTAAAAAATCCACGTCCATAGAAAAATATTCTTTAAAAAATCCACGTCCATAGAAAAATATTCTTTAAAAAATCCACGTCCATAGAAAAATATTCTTTAAAAAATCCACGTCCATACAAAAAAATTCTCTAAAAAATCCACGTCCATAGAAAAATATTCTCTAAAAAATCCACGTCCATAGAAAAATATTCTTTAAAAAATCCACGTCCATAGAAAAATATTTTTTAAAAAACCCACGTCCATAGAAAAATATTTTTTAAAAAACCCACGTCCATAGAAAAATATTTTTTAAAAAACCCACGTCCATAGAAAAATATTTTTTAAAAAACCCACGTCCATAGAAAAATATTTTTTAAAAAACCCACGTCCATAGAAAAATATTCTTTAAAAAATTCACGTCCATAGAAAAATATTCTTTAAAAAATCCACGTCCATAGAAAAATATTCTTTAAAAAATCCATGTCCATAGAAAAATATTCTTTAAAAAATCCAGGTCCATAGAAAAATATTCTTTAAAAAATCCACGTCCATAGAAAAATATTCTTTAAAAAATCCAGGTCCATAGAAAAATATTCTTTAAAAAATCCACGTCCATAGAAAAATATTCTTTAAAAAATCCAGGTCCATAGAAAAATATTCTTTAAAAAATCCACGTCCGTACAAAAATATTCTTTAAAAAATCCACGTCCGTACAAAAATATTCTTTAAAAAATCCACGTCCGTACAAAAATATTCTTTAAAAAATCCACGTCCGTACAAAAATATTCTTTAAAAAATCCACGTCCATAGAAAAATATTCTTTAAAAAATCCACGTCCATAGAAAAATATTCTTTAAAAAAATCCACGTCCATAGAAAAATATTCTTTAAAAAATCCACGTCCATAGAAAAATATTCTTTAAAAAATCCAGGTCCATAGAAAAATATTCTTTAAAAAATCCACGTCCGTACAAAAATATTCTTTAAAAAATCCACGTCCGTACAAAAATATTCTTTAAAAAATCCACGTCCATAGAAAAATATTCTTTAAAAAATCCACGTCCATAGAAAAATATTCTTTAAAAAATCCACGTCCATAGAAAAATATTCTTTAAAAAAATCCACGTCCATAGAAAAATATTCTTTAAAAAATCCACGTCCATAGAAAAAAATATTCTTTAAAAAATCCACGTCCGTACAAAAATATTCTTTAAAAAAATCCACTTCCATAGAAAAATATTCTTTAAAAAATCCACGTCCATAGAAAAATATTCTTTAAAAAAAGCCACGTCCATAGAAAAATATTCTTTAAAAAATCCACGTCCATAGAAAAATATTCCTTAAAAAATCCAGGTCCATAGAAAAATATTCTTTAAAAAATCCACGTCCGTACAAAAATATTCTTTAAAAAATCCACGTCCGTACAAACATATTCTTTAAAAAATCCACGTCCGTACAAAAATATTCTTTAAAAAAATCCACATCCATAGAAAAATATTCTTTAAAAAATCCACGTCCATAGAAAAATATTCTTTAAAAAAATCCACGTCCATAGAAAAATATTCTTTAAAAAATCCACGTCCATAGAAAAATATTCTTTAAAAAAATCCACGTCCATAGAAAAATATTCTTTAAAAAATCCACTTCCATACAAAAATATTTTTTAAAAAATCCACGTCCATACAAAAATATTCTTTAAATAATCCACGCTTGGGAAAAATTCTTTAAATTATCTTTAAATAATTTTTGTCAGAAAAATTCGTAATATTTAAATTTAATAAACAAAAAGTGATAAGGGTACCTCCATGTGACCTCTAGGTGTTCATTCTCACTTCCCAAATGCGATTCAATGAGTGAAAATAATTATCCATACTGAGGCTTTAAACTACCACTGAAAGTAAAATTGCTGTTCTATACACTTAACCTATATCCACAAAAAAGGCAAAACTTTTGCTCACACATTCACACAAAAAAAAAAAAAACAGTCAATAGTCCATGTATTACTCTAT
>NW_027411644.1:22262791-22385873 GCF_047663935.1 Musca autumnalis | reverse complement strand
GGATATGTCTCCTAGAAATAAAATATTGACCAAAAATTGAATTTAGATATTTTTCCTACAAAAGTTCACCCGCTAAGAACTATCCGCTCATTATACAAAATTGTTGGCATTTTTCTCGATCAAAATTCTTACCTCGTGTAAACTAGAACTGCGAACTATAGCGTGGTTATGGTTACTATACATACAATTAAAACTGTGGAATTTCTGTATATACTACACTGTAAATCTGTTATCTGAGCACGTACATCAACATAATTGGCATTTCCAATTTTCACACAAAAGTTTCGGTCCATTTCACCTACTAACAACTATCTGATCATCATGTAAAATTGCAAGCTTTTTTTCCGTCATAAGCTCATACCTTATTTAAAATTTCGGACTATGATTGCGACCTACAGAGCAGATACAAATTCGCATAAATAATTCGGATAATAATTTCCATTTCACCCTCTAAATATTTCACGATCATCACCAATAACAATAGCGGTCTCTTCTGATGTGAAACCGACCTCGTGACGATCGGTCCATAATTGCGGCCTGGAATTTGATTACAATTTATAATGGACAGGCGGACACACCGACGGACGTTCACACATCGCTATATCTCGCCGAGATATGAAAAATGGTATACTACGTTGGGGGTCTACGACGAATATTTCGCGGTGAATTTTTAGCAAAACAAACTTATAATAACCTTCCGTGGGGTCACCTAAAAAGCTACATTTAACATTCCTTAGGTATCTACCTGTTGACATGTGTCTTACATATGGTTCACATACAATACCGATTACAACTTGGTGTTTTGAGGCAATTTCTCAGGAAGTTTGGACTTGCTTCCGAAAAAATTGTACTGTTGTAACTAGGGCCGCATACACAACATAATTGCAAAAAATTTAAAAACGGTCCCAAAGGGTCCTAAAACTGCACTCTTTCCAAACTTTCTGTGATAGGTACCCAAAATAGTGGTCCGACAGAGTCAATAATAATAAATAATACGCTGTACAACGTTTGGGCCAAATCGGTTTCTCCCTTCGAGGGTTATCTTAAATACAATACAGTTTAGTAGGGTGCCGGCAGGGTTTTTGAAGATTATGTGTCATTGTCCAATTGCGCTATCGTAACAAGGCCCGCAAGAAGAAGTTTTTGGAAAAAAGTTCAAAACGAGAAAAACTGTTAAGTTGCAATTTTCCCAAAGAAATAAAACGAAGTGTAAAGTTTGGACCAATCAAAAACTCCCTGCGAGAGTTTTCTTGCGGCTTTGCCATTTTAGTTGGTGCCGTCAAGGTTTTTTGGAGGTTTTAGGCCACTATCTTAAAAAGTATGAACTTGCTCCCGAAAAAAATGATACAGTGGTAAAGGGGGTCGCAAGGATAATTTGCTGAACAAATTTCAAAAGGATTCGAAAGGAGCTAATAAGCTTCACTTTTTTCCTAATTTAGCTTGCTCGTTTCGAGAGTTATCATTTACACCATTTTACAGAAAATTAGGGAGTGGGGTATATTAAGGGTTAGAGGAAATTATTGGGAAAACGTATTTGTTCCGGCACTCTTTTAACCTTCTCCTCTACGTTGGAAGGCTTTAGTGAGTTCGAGTATGATTTTTGTGATGCAATAAATTTTGTTTAGTGACATTATATAATTGTATGTATCCGTGGGGTCACCTAAAAAGCTACATTTAACATTCCTTAGGTATCTACCTGTTGACATGTGTCTTTCCAAACTTTGTGTGATAGGTACCCAAAATAATGGTCCGACAGAGTCAATAATAATAAATAATACGCTGTACAACGTTTGGGCCAAATCGGTTTCTCTCTTCGAGGGTTATCTTAAATACAATACAGTTTAGTAGGGTGCCGGCAGGGTTTTTGAAGATTATGTGTCATTGTCCCCGAAAACAATTGCTCTATCGTAACAGGGCCCGCAAGAAGAAGTTTTTGGAAAAAGTTCAAAACGCTCCGAGAAGAGCTGTTAAGTTGCACTTTTCCCAAAGACTGGCCCAATATAGTCCATATTCCAACCTGATACGTGAATAGATGAAATAAAACTAAGTGTAAAGTTTGGACCAATCAAAAACTCCCTGCGAGAGTTTTCTTGCAGCTTTGCCATTTTAGTTGGTGCCGTCAAGATTATTTGGAGGTTTTAGGCCATTATCTCAAGAAGTATGAACTTGCTCCCAAAAAAATGGTACAGTGGTAAAGGGGTTCGCAAGGATAATTTGCTGAACAAATTTCAAAGGGATCCGAATTTTTTCCTTTTTTTCCTAATTTAGCTTGCTCGTTACGAGAGTTATCATTTACACCATATTACAGAAAATTGTTAAAGTTTTGTTAAGGATGTACCCGAAGGAGTGGACCGATATGCCCCATCTTCGAATTTAGGCAAAATATTTCGAGGTGCAAAATTTGGTTGATCCGTTCGTGGGTTATCGTGCGCATAGCCAGACGGACGGACATGTCTAGATTGACTCCAAATTGTCTAGAGACAAGTAAGAACGGCATTAAGTTCGGCCAAACTTTTTATACCCTCCACCTCGAGTTTAATTTTAGGAAAATGGAACAATTAGTTTCCTTTCGTTTATGAAGAAGACTAATTACCAAATTTACCGAAATTCGGGAGCTACGGCTTCAGGTGGGCTATATCAAAATGTCGATCTATACCTGAAAATTTCTGGCGGAAAGTTTTTAGACCCAAAGAAGACTAAATACCAAATTTCTGATATTTTGATAAAATCTTCAAAATACCGAATATAATGAGGTACGCTTCGATGGGGGATATAGGAAGCCGCGGACCTATACTGATAAATCTCTTCTGGAATATTTTATTACCCCATGGAACACTAAATTACAAATTTCAGTCTTTCAGTGGGATACTGATACTGAACATAATAACGAGGCTAAAAACCTTCAAAATACCGAAAATCGGGTGGTACCGTTCTATGGGGCTATATGAGGGCGTGGCCCTATACCGACAAATGTCATATGGAACGTTTAATTACCCAAATGAATACTTAATACCAAATTCCAGCCATTTCTGAGGAATATTGAGGCCACGACCTTCAAAACACTGAAAATCGGGAGGTACAGTTCTATGGGGGCTATATGAAAGACAAATTTTTGGGAGTAAATTGTATACCCCCAACGAAGGCAAAGTACCAAATTTTGGCCATTTCGATGTGATAATAAGGCTAAAACTTTCAAAATACCGAAAATCGAGTGGTGCCGTTGTATAGGGGCTATATCAAAACATTTGCAATACGAAGCATCCTAGGAGTAATGTAAACTTCTCTACTTCAAAGCTGTATCTTAAAAATTGCGAACTGTATCTTGATTTCAACAGAAAGACGGACAGACGGACATGGTTTTATCGACTTAAAACTTTACCCTGATCAAGAATATATATACTTTACAGGGTCTCCGATGAATATTTCGATGTGTTACAAACGGAATGACAAATTTCATTATACCCTCCATATTATGGTGGAGGGTATACAAATTATTGTCCAAACATACTTGCGGTCTAAAAGCATTATTTCGTTGGGGCACATTTTTGGTCGTAAGGCTGAGGGTATACAAATGTATCTAAAATGTCTTTAATCGGACGGCGCAGTTACATGGGGGCTATATCATAGTGTGGACATATGTTGACAATTTGTGGTGAAGAACCCTTTGGATATTATGTTCTGTGGAACATTTTTGGGGGAGAAGTCTTGTGCCACTGCGAACTTCAAATATTAAACTACAGGTAGTTCGGTCGATATATATATATCTAATATCTTCAAAATAACTAAAATCGGGAGTTAGCTTTATATGGGGGCTATACTAAAACGTACACCTATCTTGAGAATTTTTGGCGGAGAAATTTTGTGACCTCTGAGAACCTCAAATCTCAACTTGCAGTTAGTGTGGTAAAATTTGTAGCTAATAGCACCAAAATAACTATAACCAGGAAGTATCATTATATGAGGGGCTTTAACAAAACGTTGACCGGTATAGTCCATATTCGAACTTGATCTGTCTATGGGAAAATATGCAGCCGGGTACAAAAATATATCGTTCGAACTCATTATTACATTTAGTGAAAAACTAACAATGATTTTTGAAGAGTACGAACGGGGCAGAACAAAAATAAAACGTTGATTTAATGAAGGAACTATTTAACATCACCTAGGCGAAGAGGAAAAGAACCTCTACATCAGCGCCGACCATAGGAAAACAAACAAAACAAATGCATGTGCGAATATATGAGTAAAACAGAGAGATATACCCTCAGCCTGTGTATATTGAAAAAATGTTTTCCCAAAAAACGTATGTATTTAGAGGGTTTTAAAAATGTTGGGCGTATGAACCGACAAAAATGTTGATTAGGATTAAAGAGCAAAAGTTTTGCGGAGGAAATACTTAAAGGAATGGATCGACATTGACCATAATGGAAGTGGATCTCCAGCCACTACATATAGTGCCATAGGGGCTTTTTACACCCTTCGGGCTGTTTGCTCAAGAAGTGTGGATTTGCCCATGAAAAAATTTTACCATCGTAATTGAGGCAGCGAATGCAAGTTGCTTCAATAAAAATCAAAATGATTCGATAGCAGGTCTTAAATTGAACTTATACGAAATTTTGTTTGGGAGGTACTGGATGAAGTGGACAAATATATTCCATATTTGAACCTGATCTATATCTGGTAGATATATTAGGAAGTGTTAAGTATGGACCAATTCGGCCACTCCCTTCAAAAATTACCGTACGAAAAATTTTTCAGAACATTTTTGACATTTTGTGGGGGAGGAACCTGAAGGATGGACCGATATGGCTTATCTTCGAACTTAAACTATGTTTGGACAAAATATTACTAAGGACAAATTTTGGACCCAATCGGCATATCCGTTCGAGAGTTAGCTTGCGCTCCAACCACCTCACACGGTGTCATAGGGGCTTTGTGCAACTTTCAGGCTATTTTCTCAGGATGTATGGACTTGCCCCTGTTGAAACTTGTACCGTCGTATGGGGGGCAGTGAATAGAAGTTGCTAAAACAAAAATCAAAGCGATTCAAGAGATGGCCCTAAACTGAACTTTTCCGAAATTTTGTGTGGGAGGTACCCGAAGGATTGGACCGATTGAGTCCATATGGAAAACTTATTTAAGTCTGGTACACATTTCACGATGGGCAAAGTATGGACCAAATCGGTTACTCCCTTTGAGAGTTATGGTGCGCACAAATTTTCCGAACATTTTCGAACTTTTGTGGGGGAGGTACCGGACGGAGTGGACCGATATAGCCCATCTTCGAACTTAAACAAAGTTTGGGTAAAATATTACGAAAGCCAAAATTTGAACCGAATCGGTTTATCCGTTCGAGAGTTATGGTGCGCTCCAACCAGACAGACAGACAGATAGACAGACAGACAGACAGACGGATGGACATTGCTCAATCGACTCCAAATTGTCTGAAACACATTTCGTCCAAACATACTTGGGGTCTAAAACCATTATTTCGATGAGGCACATTTTGCCCGTATGAAAGTGTATATAACCTCGTTAGCATAAATGCTGAAGGTATAAAAAAGGGTTCTGTTTGCATCCTCTATTCTATAATTGACAACTTTTCGCTAACGAAGTAGCGGGCACATGCCAGTTTTATAATAAAATAAAAACAAGTAAGAACGGCGTTAAATTCGGCCTGGCCGAACTTGTCATACCCTCCACCATATGTTGTATTGAAGTAAAATGGGATAATTAGTTTCCTTTGGCGTATGAAGAAGACTTAATACTAAATTTCAGCAATTTCGGTAAAATAATGTGAGGCACCATTCTATGGGGGCTATTCCAAAACGTTGATATATGCCGACAAATTTCTGACGGAAAGTTTTTAGGCTCAAAGAAGACTAAATACCAAATTTCCTATATTTCGGTAAGAGAATGTGGCTAAAACTTAAAAAATACCGAAAATCAAGAAGTACGCTTCTATGGGGATATAGGAAGAAGTGGACCTATACTGATAATACTCTTCTGGAATATTTTATAACTCTTGGAAGAC
Source organism: Musca autumnalis (assembly GCF_047663935.1). Classification (NCBI taxonomy): domain Eukaryota; kingdom Metazoa; phylum Arthropoda; class Insecta; order Diptera; family Muscidae; genus Musca; species Musca autumnalis. The sequence continues at coordinate 22,379,839 of NW_027411644.1, read as the reverse complement.
CAAATAACGAATTTCAGCCATTTCGGTTGAATATTGACGTCACAATCTTCAGTATTACGAAAATCGGGAGGTACCGTTCTATGGGGGCTATATCGAAAAGTGGACCTATACCGACGAGTTTTAGTCAGAAATGGGGCAATATGAATGCGTGGACCTGTACAGACATATTTCTGGCGAACAGTTTTATATCAATTTGAAGACTAAATAACAAATTTCAGCCATTTTTGGTGGAATATTGAAGACACAACCTTCAAAATACGAAAAATCGGGAGGTACCTTTCTATGGGGACTATATGAAGGCGTGGACCTATACCGACAAATTTAAAGGGGAAGTTTGAGTACCCCCCAACGAAGTCTAAATACCAAATTTCAGCCATTTCGGTTGAATATTGAGGCCACAACGTTCAAAATACCGAAAATCGGGAGGTACCGTTCTATGGGGGCTATATGAAGGCATGGACCGATACCGACAAAGTTCTTGGGGAAAGTTTTATACCACCAACGTAGACTAAGTACCAAATTTCAGCCATTTCGGTGTGATAATGAAGCTAAAAACTTCAAAATACCGAAAATCGGGAGGTACCGTTCTATGGGGGCTATATGAAGGTGTGGATCGATACCGACAAAATTCTGGGGGAAAGTTTTATACCTCTAAAGAAGACTACGTACCAAATTTCAGCCATTTTGGAAGGATAATGAAGCTAAAACCTTCAAAATACCGAAAATCGGGAGGTACCCTTCTATGGGGGCTATATGAAGGTGTGGACCGATACCGACAAAATTCTGGGGGAAAGTTTTATAGGCGTTACGAAATAAGTCCCCAATGAAATAAGTCCCCAAACTGAAAATGAAATAAGTCCCCAAATTTGAGGCGTTATTTCATAATGAAATAAGTCCCCAAAAATTTAAATGAAATAACTCCCCAACGAAGTGAAATAACTCCCCAAAATAAAATGAAATAACTCCCCAAATTTGGGGACTTATTTCATTATGAAACAAGTCCCCAATTTTAAAAATGAAATAATTCCCCAAAAAATTTCATCGATTGTTATGTTTTTTTGTTCGTATGCAGCAAAGATAGTAACTGATAACATATACAGTTATACAACATCAATTTAGATACAAATTTTCTAGGCAACAAGCCCACTTGAAGGCGTTATTTTGTTCTGCAATTGAGTTATCTTCTAAAGATTTTTTTTTCATCTGAAAAGCAAACTTTTCGAATTTCCTCTTGGAAAATATTTACTTTTGGTACCACATTTGTACACATGCCGTTTCTCTCTCTTCCAATAAATCTGTTGACTTATCTATTTCACTGTCTTTCATAGGAATATTTTTTTTGTAATAAAGATAAATGTTCAATGCTTTGAAATATTAAGAATTTGAATGTAAATTGTTTTGTTGTGAAAATAGGTTGATATTTTGGTATGAAACAAAAATTCGCGCGAATTTTGGTTTCATACCAAAATATCAACCTATTTTCACAACAAAACAATTTACGATCAAATGCGATGAAAGGTAGTACGAGTAGTTGTTTGTGGGAAAAAGGACGTGTCTTGGTTTCAAGTTAAAAATTCGCGCGAATTTTTAACTTGATACCAAGACACGTCCTTTTTCCCACAAACAACTACTCGTACTACAATTCATCGAAAACGATTTACTTTCACAATCATATTTCCCTATGCTTTTAGTTATACATACTCCTTCTTCATTCTAATGATTAAGCTCCATATTTTTTTGTTAAACACACTTTCCATCTTCCACATTCACTCTTGATTTGCAACCTTTTATGCTGCAAATGCAGGTGTTGTGTGTAAATCATTTTTGGAATATATAATACCTTTGAACTTTTTTCTGAGCGGCAATAATTTCGACTTCCATACTAATCAGTAGACGCTCTTCAAAAAACTACTTGATAAGCAATAACTACATGAGAAAGCACAACGACTGCGTGGTAAGTCCAGTGGGATATAATTTGCAATTTTAGAAAAATGAAATAAGTCCCCAAATTAATTTTTGGGGATTTATTTCATTTCTAAATTTGGGGAGTTATTTCATAATGAAATAAGTCCCCAAAATTTTGTATGAAATAAATCCCCACAAAAATGAAATAAATCCCCAAAAATTTAAATTATAGTTGTTGTTGTTTTGTGTATAAAATTTTGGGGACTTATTTCATTTTCAGTTTGGGGAGATATTTCATTGGGGACTTATTTCGTAACGCCAGTTTTATACCCCTAAAGAAGACTACGTACCAAATTTCAGCCATTTTGGTGGGATAATGAAGCTAAAACCCTAAAAATACCGAAAATCGGGAGGTACCGTCTATGGGGGCTATATGAAGATGTGGACCGATACCGACAAAATTCTGGGGAAATGGTTTATACCCCTAAAGGAGACTACGTAGCAAATTTCAGCCTTTTTGGTAGGATAATGAAGCTAAAACCTTAAAAATACCGAAAATCGGGAGGTACCGTTCTATGGGGGCTATATGAAGGTGTGGACCGATATATCCCATTTTCAATACCAACCATCCTGCAAGTAATAAAAACTTCTGTACCAAATTTTGACTCTGTATCTTTAAAATTGCGAGCTGTATCTTGATTTCAACAGACAGACGGACGGACTGACGGACGGACGGACAGACGGACATGGTCAAATCGACATAGAATTTTATGCTGATCAATAATATATATACTTTATAGGGTCTCCGACGAATATTTCGATGTGTTACAAACGGAATGACAAATTTAATTCTACCCTCCATATGGTGGAGGGTATAATAACATTTTGACACAAGCCAATATAAACGAAATTGTCTTTAGCTGGGTCATCGGTGACTAGTTGCAAGACAGGGTCGGTGAAACAGTCGTCGACGAAATACCGTGATTTTAGTCATCTATATCTTCGTCGACGATAACTTCGCTTACCCTTAACTTCGCTTAACGATCCCAAAGGGCTGTCTGCAAAGAGTCCTCAACGAATTGGAAGTGTCGTGCACGAGTCATCAATGTTGTCTTGAAGACTTTGTACTGGGAAGGTCTACCTTCGGTAGAAACGAATAACGAACAATCCTTTATCTGCACTTAACCAAACACTTTTGAGCTTTAGTAGTGGTGTTTCCCGAAGGAGTACGTCGATACACGTTTGAAAAAAAACATATTTCGATGTATAAAGTTTCGATCAAATCCATTACAACCAGCGAGAGTTATAGTGTTAACAAGTCGAACAGACTGACGGAAGGATAAGGCTAGATCGATTCCAAATTACCCGAAACAAGTTTGTCAAAATATAAGTACGTGGAGTGGTCTAAAAGCATTATTTTAATAAGGAACCTTTCGAATCGTGACAAGGAGTACCTATGAGGCTTGAGGGCATATAAGTCAATTAAGAGGTATTTTATAGATGAAAGAGACAATGAGAAGTCCTCTATTCTGTCCAAGTCCCATCCTCTTTGTGTCACAGTACTTGTAAAATTATGTTATGTACATTCTGTTACTTACTCGAATTTTATGTTAAAATAACATTTTCTTCGATACGTGAGCTTTTTTAGCCCACAAAGCTTTCGCAATTTTATTCAATTATTTTCTATGTTATATCATATAACTGTTATAACATAGAACTGTTATAAATTGTTATACTTAAAACACCACAAAAAGCAGAGAGTGGGAATATTCGTTGAGAGCTTAAATGAATTTGTGTCAAACTCTCTCTATTTCTCAACATTGTTATCATGTATGACAGAATATGTTGCTTTTGTTGTCGTATTCGAAGACGAAGGACATGCTGATGCAGCTCTTAGAACAATGAAAAATAACAAATAGTTGTGTGTGTGTTGTCTACTCCATATCAACTGCCAGCTATTTAGATATGCCGTATATTTTGTTTTATTTTTGCAACATCAACTTACGATGATGAAGTGAAGGTCTTACTGCGGATTGGCATATCATGAGAAATGTTGCATTACAATGGGATTTTCGTGATGTTTTGTTTGATAAGGGATTAGAAGTCAACGAAAATAGAATTCATTTCCAAGAAATTAACAAACTAAAATATTGAAAGTTTAAGTAGAATGTATCAACATTGTTATAATGTTAGGATTATATATAATGAGTTGCGGATATTGAGGAGTTAAAACACATTTCCAGTGTGATGGAATGCGAGTTTAAAAAGTGGCAAGCGATTTCTTCTTTAAAAAAAATTTTGATTGAGTCTTTGTTAAATATATATTTTTGTTTAACGCCTATCCCCCCTAATTACGAATTTCCTTACAATTCCCATTATATGTTCGGTTACTTGCGAACAATAGAAGTATTAAATTAAAGCTTCTAGCAAATATGTAATTGTTCGTTTACACAGATTTGTCTAAGGTCGCGTTACAAAAAGGACTTGTTTAAGGATAATGTGTAATTGTGTTTGATTGTGGGCAATGAGAAGGCAAAACTAGATTTTCGAATTTGTGCATGAGATTGGGAGAGGAAATCCAACTCAGTGAGACAAAGAGAGAGATTCTCACAAAATAATAGTGTTAATTTATAAAAGCTTTTGTCCCATTAGAGAGTTTCGTGAAAGTGAGAATAATCAAGAGAGATGGCTAGAGAGCGATTTTATTTACTTTTGCTTGCTTCTCATTCAACGATTCGTTTATTCTCATATGTTGTTATCTTCGGGGACTTGGGGGAAAAGGAACTTTGGTGTTAGCACCTTCGTGTTCCTCTGTTCATTGAGAACAATTTATGAATCTGTACATTGATTAGTCAATCATTCAATAAGACTTAAAATCCATCATATGCCATTGATATGATGACGATGATATTTGGTGTACATAAGTAACGCAATTTCTCTTTGTTGTTAGTTTCTAATCTGGAAAGCTTTGTTTTTGGCAAATGTTTGTAATAAATATTTTGTAATCTATTGGAGTGGTAGTATTTGAAAGTAGTAAAAGGTAAATTGTATGTACGTTGCTGTAAATATCTGAAGTACAATTATTTCCTAATATACCAAAGCATTTAGACGGTGTACACCGATTTACTACCATGTGCATAAGTAGGGTGGTATAAAAACCCTTCCAAAAAAGTTTTGTGGGGTATAAAAATCGGAGAAATGAATCGATTATAATCAAATATTTATCAATTATCTATTTATGTTAAGGGTATATCGTTTCGTTCGTTCTTATTCGATGCCAATAGTTAAGGTAAGAACTTTTTTCTAGGACAATTTTAGCAACTTTTTGTTAGGAAGTTTGTTTTCTTTTAGCTTATAGAATAAACCATCTTCATTCCACTTTTCATGTCGTACATGTTTAAGCTATGTGTTTTTAGTCTTAAGGATGTTCATCGATTTTAAGATAGCCTACGACACCATCGGACGAAATTCCATATGGGGTACATTGAACACAAAAGGGAGTACCACAGAAAATTTAATATTTCGATAGCGTCTTCTATATAGGTAGCACTCTAATAACGACCTGAAGAAGGATTACCACCGGGGGGCAATGGTAAGCACGTCCGCCTTGCACTCATAATACCTGCGGTTCAATTTACAGGTCGGGCAAGAACATCATACCTTCCAACGGTAGCAAACACCCCTCAATGTAATATAGGCGACATTTCTTGAGAATTTCAGCCATGTAAAACGTCTCTCTAAGTGATGTCGTAAGCACGCCGTTCGCACTCGGCGATAAAAAGCAGGTCCCAAATCAGTGAGGTAATATGAATCGACGTGCATTCATTGAAACGAGAGTTCAATCCCTTACCAGAACATCAAAATGTTCAGCAGTCTCCCCTCAAAGTAATTCTGAGTTGCATTTCGCGAGTATTTCAGTCATGAAAACCTTTTCTACAAGTGGTGTCGTAAGACACGCCGCTGTGGCTCGGCGATAAAAACTGGTCCCATATGATTGAGCCAATATAAATCTCATCGGGGATATGTGGGAACATATCATTCTACATTTCAGGACCTATTTTGGCAATTTTTAGTGGAGAAGTTTTTTGGTCATTGGGAACCCCAAATTTCAGCTAATTCGGCCAAAAAATGAAGCTTAAGCCTTTTGATCTCTTGAAACTCCAAGTGCCAAATTGGAGTCAATTTGGGAGGAAAATGTAGATAAAATATTCAAAATACCTTAAATCGGGTGGTACCGTTATATGGGGGCTATACCAAAACGTGGACCTACAGAGACTATCTTCAACCTTGACCTGCCTAAAGAAATAAAGACACTCGGGTGCAAAATTTTAGAGTTCTATATACACACTATTAAGATAAATGTGGTGAAAGAGTTGTGCCGAGGATCTGAATAGCCGACATGAGTCTAAAGACTCCTAGGGCACGGTTCAGGGATACTTATTAGTAGGCTAGTCTGCGCAAACCCTCAATACGTACGGTGGTCCACCCCTTACGCCACTCTAGTGGAAACAACATATGGAGAAAAATATAAATAAAAAAATCAAACCCCAACACAGAGCCTCTTTGTCGCAAATCTTCCGAGGATGATCGGCAAAATCGCTAAGAGTGCTGCAAATGGTACAGCACACGAACGGGATGAGAGATCCAAAATCTCTCAAAACAACCGTATTACATCTACCTCCAAGCGAAAACGTTCCCGAAGAGAGGACATAAAGCCCACGAAGAGAAGAAACTAAAGCACAACTCAATTGTCGATTCATCAATAAAACGAACCTTAAACGGAGTGGTTAATCACAACCTATTGGTTGTTGTGGCTATCGGAGCAAATGCTGGCCCTTATCGGCACCGCGAAATGGTTTAAAGTATAAACACGTTATGGAACATGTTTTGTTACAAACGGAGATTCTTCTGCACCCCATTTCGATTCTAGCGAGGTACATCGAGGGTAAAGACTCATCAAATGCATAAACGAGTTCTCAAAGGACCTAAGACTGATCCCGGCCCAGGAAATTCCAATGAGACCTCGTGCCAGAGTTTGATAGCAAAGTATGGAATGCGACGGGGCAGTATTGCTGAAAGGTCTGGCGAAGATAAGCAAGGAAGTTCCAATGATCCGTAATCGTCATTGAGCCACCCGAAGACCCATACGGAAATGGAAAAGACAACGTAGATGAAAACGACGATACCGAAAACCTGCTGGAAAATATGCAGCTAGACGGGTCGTGCATATCAATCTGAAGCTCTCTAGAGTCAATTCAGATAGACTGCGAATTTTTCTGGTCAAGGAGAATGATTACATAGGTATCATACAAGAAATCTACGCTTACGAAAACGAGGCTACAAACCCGGTTAGATGAAGCGTAATGGCAGGTCTAGATCGTGTCTCATTGTTTAAACCACAATAAAGGCTTTCATACTTCCTCAGTTTACCACAGCGGACTTCACCTTGGCAAGAGTGGAACTGGAGAATGGCAAGCAGTTTCTTATCGCCTTTTGTTACGTGGCCCATTCGAGAGAAGCACCACCAAGTGAGTTCTGGATCATTTGACATATAAAGAGAAAACGGCAACTGGTCAGAAAAGTCTGACGAATCTCTTGAAGTCCTTCCTACGACATACTTTTCCGTATGTATCGAAGAAAAATCCTTGGCTACTGCACATTTACAGTAGATGTCCATCACAGAAGACAAGTTAAGGTTGTTTTCATAACTAAAGCAAGAAAACGCAACAAAACTGCTAAAAACTTTAGACCCACATCATCATGTCTGCTTAAAACGTTCGAAAGACTCATCGACATGTATATTCGAGCAAAGATGGATAACTGATTAAAGGACAGAAATCTCTGGATATCTGGGCTACAAGAAGTGTCCTGGGGTTGAATTCAGGGATGTACACCAAGATAATTAGACCATTACTCATATAGGTAGCACAAATACGGTGGTAAACAGTGACAAAGAAAAAAATATACAACATGCAAAGATCTTCATGCATCGGGATGACAGGGGCAACGCGGATTTGTCTGGCTGAAGCTTGTAATGCTTCAAGGCTACATCATCTAGCAATGTGGAGAGATATACCATTCGGACATGCCTGCGTACTTCACAAAATTCCGAGAGAAACAGCAATTAATGCTGTTTATTGCACACCGGCAACGACCTTTGATCCGCCTTTGAGGCTTCAGGAAAGAATAGAATAAGGGATAACAACCTAAGAGTGACGACATCAAGGTATACCCAGACGACTCTAAGATGTCTGTGGTCTTCTCTGAAGAATCAAACATACGAAAAGCATATGAAAACCTCTTTAACGAAACAACCGATCTGGTCCAAAATTTGGTATTCGTAATATTTTGTCCAAACACAAACAGGGGTGCCACCGTGGTGCAATGGTATGCACACCGCCTTGCACGCTGAAGGTGGTGGGTTCGTTTCCCGGCGAGGCAACATCAAACATTTTTCAACGGTGCCAAAATACCCCTCAGTAATGTTGGCGACATTTCGTGGTGTCTTAGGACACGCCGTTCGGACTCGGCGATAAACTGTAGGTCCCGTATCCTTGAGCTAATATGAATCGGGGTGTACTCATTGATATGAGAGAAGTTTCCCTTGTCCCTTCCGAGATGTTTGTGGAACAATTATTATTATTATGTAATATTTTGGCGAAACTTGGTTTAAGTTCGAAAATGGGCCATATCGGTCAATTCCGTCAAAAATTTTCTCTAAAACGGTGAGCACGATAACTGTCAAAGGGAGTGACCGAATTGGTCATAACTTTGCATATGGTAATATTACATTCAGGCAAAGATCGGGTTCGACTATGTACTATATCGGTCCACTCTTTCGGGTACCTCCCACACAAAATTGAAGCTTAAGAGCTACTCTCGGATCGTTTTGAAATTTTTTCAGCAGGTTGTCCTTGCGGCCGCCTTAACGACGCACGTTGGTCCCAAATGCGAATTCTTTGGCCAAAAGTCAATTTTTTGACATTCTTCTTTTTTGTTTTTTTCTTCACAATATAGAAGTAAACACTCCAAAACAACAATAACATTGATTGTTTATTCCAAATTTGCATATACCGTTAGACGAGAAAGTGTCAACATTGAAATTTGTATACTCTGTTATTTATCGAGTTCAGTGCGCAATATTTAGTCATCATTTGTGGGTTATAAAATCGATGTAAGAAACATGTAAAAAGTGAAAATCGAATATGGAGAAGAAAGATGAAAGTAAGTAGATTAATTTTCTAAAAAGAACAGAAACAAGTAAAAAAACATTAAGTTCGGCCGGGCCGAACTTTTCATACCCTCCACCATAAAATATTCATTCCTGTCCCCAACTTTAAGTGAGTACGTTAAAATGTCAGATAATGTACATAAAATGCTTTATTCGGGAGGCCCTTTTTTATGGTGCCTATATCTAACTGTTGACAATTTTTGGTGGGCTAGATATTGGGAGGTACTGTTATATAGGGGTTATAATAAAACATGGGCCTATGTTGACAGTTTTTGATGGGAGCCTTTAATGTCAAATAATTCCTAATTCGGTTAAAAAATTTAGCTAGAATCCTCAAAATATCGAAAATCGGTACATAACGTGGGAACTTCAAATGTCATTAACAGCTAGTTCGGAGGTATCTGGGCTATACGAAAATATGAACTTAAATGAACAATTTTTGTTGCAGAATTTTTGTTGACTTTTAAATTTCAAATTACAGAAAGTTCGTCAAAAAAATAAAGCTAATAGGCCGTTTACATATAACAGGGTTAACCCAGTGGGTCTGGGTTTCAAATGTCATTTCCATTGTGTATACTTCAAATAAATCCTCATAAAGAAGGTTAACCCTGCAAAAAACTATAATCTAAACGCCGTATAAGGTACGGAAAATCGGGAGGTTTGTTTTGGGGCTATACAAAAACATGGACCTACGTTCGGTTAAACATTTTAAGTAAAATCCTCAAAGTACCGAAAATCGGGAAGTATCGTTATATTGGGGCTATGTTGAAAGTTGTTGATGCAGATATGTGGTGCCCACTACAACCTTCAAATGTCAAATTACAGTTAGTTCTGTTAAAAATTGTAGTTAAAATTGCCAAATTACTGAAAATTGGGAGGTACCGTTACATGGGAGCTATATCCGAACATGGACCTATGTTGACAATTTTTGATGGAGAGGTGTTGTGACCACTAAGAACTTCAAATGTCAAATTACTGCTTGTTCGGTTTAATATTGTAGCTAAAATCATAAAATTACTGAAAATCGGGAGGTACCGTTATATGGGGGCTTTCTTGACAATTTTTGGTGGAGAGGTGTGGTGACCACTAAGAATTTCAAATGTCAAATGTTCAAATTACAGATAATTCGGTTAAAACTTGTTGGTAAAATTCTCAAAATACCTGAAATCGGGCGGTAACGTTATATGGGGGCTATTCCAAAACATGGACCTGTGTCCACTAGTTATATAAGTTTATTGACATTTAAGAACCCTAAATGTCAATTGATAGCTAAATCGGTCTGAAAATGTAGATAAAAACGTCAAAATGCGGTAAATCGGGGGGTACCGTTATATGGGGGCTATACCAAAACGTGGACCTATGTCCACAAGTTTTGTCACATAAGTTTATTGACATTTAAGAACTTCAAATATCAAATTATAGCTTCATCGGTCTGAAAATTTAGCTAAAAACGTCAAAACACCGTAAATCGGGGGGTACCGTTATATGGGGGCTATACCCAAACGTGGACCTATGTCCACAACTTTTGTTATATAAGTTTATTGATACTTAAGAACCCTAAATGTCAAATTATAGGTAAATCGGTCTGAAAATGTAGCTAAAAACGTCAAAATACCGTAAATCGGGGGGTACCGTTATATGGGGGCTATACCAATACGTGGACCTATGTCCACAACTTTTGTTATATAAGATTATTGACTTTTAAGAACCCTAAATGCCAAATTTTAGCTACATCGGTCTGAAAATGTAGCTAAAAACGTCAAAATACCGCAAATCGGGGGGTACCGTTATATGGGGGCTATACCAAAACGTGGACCTATGTCCACAACTTCTAATATATAAGTTTATTAACACTTCAGAACCCTAAATGTCAAATTATAGGTACATCGGTCTGATAATGTAGCTAAAAACGTCAAAATACCGTATATCGGGGGGTACCGTTATATGGGGGCTATACCAAAACGTGGACCTTTGTCCACAACTTTAGTTATATAAGTTTATTGATACTTAAGAACACTAAATGTCAAATTATAGCTAAATCGGTCTAAAAATGTAGCTAAAAACGTCAAAATACCGCAAATCGGGGGGTACCGTTATATGGGGGCTATACCAAAACGTGGACCTATGTCCACAAGTTTTGTTATATATGTTTACTGACACGTAAGAACCCTAAATGTCAAGTTATAGCCAAATCGGTCTGAAAATGAAGCTAAAAACGTCAAAATACCGTAAATCGGGGGGTACCGTTATATGGGGGCTATACCAAAACGTGGACCGATATAGCCCATCATCGAACTTGACCTGCCTGCAAACAAAAGACGCATTTTCCCAAAATTTCAGCGTCCTATCTCCATTTTTGTGGATGCTAGAGTGATTACCACAGACGGACGGACGGACGGACGGACGTGCTCAGATCGACTTAGAATTTTACCCTGATCAAGAATATATATACTTTATAGGGTCGCAAATGAGTATTTCAATGCGTTACAAACGGAAAAACAAACTTAATATACCTTCATACTATGGTGGAGGGTATAAAAAATTCGGGCTAGGAACAAAGTTATCAACATATTTCTGGAACCCTCTTAAATTATAAAAAAATTTTCAATTTTAAAATTTTTTTGGGTCAAAATAATTTTGGTCGCTAGTGGTCGCTGCCAGAAAAAAATCAAAATTACTTTGATGTGTATACTTTAATAAAAAAATCATTTCAAGGTGCGATTCATTGCGATAAATGAAGTAGAATTTTTTCAGGCTACATCAAATTTCGAAATATTTCATATTCGGCTCGTACAAACTTAATTCTAAGAAACACAATTTTGAACCAATTTGCCTGAAATTTTGGTATTTTTATTTTGAATGTCCAGATAAAATTTCAACCAAAAATTGTTGACATAGGTCCACGATGGAGTATAGCTCCCATATAAGGGTATCCTCAATTTAAGATAATTGAACAATTTTAGCCATATTTTCGAGCCGATTTCGCTGTAATTTTACATTTTGATTTCTTAGAAGATGTAAACCCTTCGTACTAGAAATTATAAACATCGGTTGAAGTTTTAGTTTAGACCCCATACAAAGGGGTCACCCTGTCTAATGTATTTAAGGGTGAAAATGATTCTGAATTAGTATTTTTTGACAGTAATTAAAAACAAAACTAAATATCAACACAAAAAGGACGTACAAATACTTTTGGCCAGAAAAATTGGATTTCGGACCAGTGTGCGACGGTACAATTTTGTTCGGAGGCATGTTCATACTTCCTGAGATAATTGCCTAAAAGCTAAAAGAAAAATTGACGGCACCAACTAAATCCGCAAGATAACTCTCGAAGGAAGTTTTTGATTGGTCTAAACTTTGCGCATCGTATTATTTCATCTAGTCATGCATCAGGTTGAAATATGGACTATATCGGTCCAATCCTTCGGGCACCCCCCACACAACGTTCGTAAAGAGTGCAGTTTAAGGACTCGTCTGGGGTCGTTAAGACGGTACAATTTTTTTCGGGGGCAAATTCATACATCCAGAGCTCAAAAATCCCCTAAAGACGTATTGTGTTTGTTTCTTCTCTTTTGGTCCTATGCTGAAGGTATACCTCTGTCGGCACAACTTATTGATACTTTCTTATTTGTTTTTTAGAACGTTTGTTTTGTTTTAGTTGAAGATTCCATCATATGATTGCATAAGTCTGGAGTATTCCCCCATTGGCTTAACTTCATCCATTACCTTTCTATACACAGAGTAATGTTTACAAAACGCACTGTCAGCCTGCAAAATTTACTGATCGCTACCAATATCATGATTTCATCTCGGCGAAGGGAAGTATCAATTGACTTTTCAGTTTTTGAAATGATGATTTTTCTAGTGAAAACCTGAACTCTTTAAGCATCGAGTATTCTCATGTTAATGAGAATGATGCTCACTTTTCGGCTCTCCCAAAAAACACCAGAGCAAAAAGGTAATGGATGAAGTTAAGCCAATGGGGGAATACTCCAGACTTAAGCAATCGTATTTTAGAACTTTATCCCGAGAAATATGTAGTTCCCCAACAACAAAATTGTTCCATTGATTGTACAGGTGATAGTTCTACAATCACTCATGGAAAGGTTTTGGAGATAATTAGTTGCTTTGGAGTTATGTGTACCACCAAAATATTTTTGTTTATAACTTTTTAATGACACAGTGCAATTCTCGGACCTTCCCTACGAAAGTTTAAATATGGTTGTTTTCCATTTTTAACGCAGTTTGTCCCGGTGACTGTGTGCATCTGCCCATTTTGAAGATAATTGTCTGAAAATTGTAAAATTTTCTCAAAGAACTGATGTGCTTGATAAAAATCGAAATGATGTCCAACCTTTCTGATACCTCCCTTACGAATTTCAGCTAAAGTTTAATTTAAAGTCTGGTCTTGATTAGTTTTCAAAAATTCATGGGACATTTAAATCCACTATTCCTCCCATTCGATTTGTTACAGCCCGCCGATTCATTGTTATTTCTATTCTTACCTCAAGATTCATTAGAATACAACAAAGCAAAAACAATAAAAACTCAAAAAGATGCCAATTAAAATTCTCCTTTCTATTTACATATGTATCGGAATCTAAACGCAACCTTAGCTTGTCACATTCATGCATATGTATGTATGCACTACATACATTGTACCCCACACCTGCATACATACATACATACATAAATACCCTTTACATTGAACAACCCAGCTAGCATTTGGAAGTGAGTTACTCACTTCCTCTACCAAAAGTAATCGCTTTCTGAACTTCCTTTCTATAAAAGAGCGATACTTTATCATTTTACAAAAACAAATGTATTACTGTTCAAATTATATCGACCTGCAAGAACTACCTAGTGTCACAGAAGAAGATGAAAATTCTGCAATTGATTGTTTACACAAACAATTTACATTGTTCTATTATTTCTTCTCGTGAGAGAGATAAGGTGAGAGTTTTACAGCTACTCCAAGTATTTGCAAATATCAACAACAAGAAAAAATATCAGTCAGTTTGATATTATAAGTGCGAAGGTTCGTGGAAAAGTGTAATTAAAAAAATTAAATTAATAATTTAATATTTAAACATTTATAAATTGAAATGTGAAAAAGTGCAGTGACTAAATAATTGTGAATGAAAAAAACAGAAAAAATAATAATATGTATTGTCTAAATGTGAGTGATAATTAGATAAAAAATTAATTTAATTTTGTTTATTATATAGAGAATTTGAATATTAAAAAAAAAACATTAAAATAGAAAAAGTTCCTGACTGTTTTGTAAAAACATATTAAAGGTAAGTTTTTTTTTTTTTGAGTATATATTAAATATTGAAACGATTTTAAATTGATTCATAAACATTTTATACTTTATTGTTGTTATTAAATGCCCCTTATTTCAACTATGATGTAAGCACATTAGGGCGGCCCAAAAAATGTTTTGTTAACTATGGAAACAAAGAGCGCTCTGATGGCGCGGATTTAAGATAAACGATCGCCATAAATTTTCATATGTAGGATTTATGAATAAAATGGAAAAAATAGTAGTTAGGACTATAAAAAACAAATGTATTTTTTGGGTCGCTCTAATGTACAGAGACGTGGCCATGCCGGCTACGTCTGTGCCATCTGAGAATATGTCTTTGCAAACAAATTCCAAAGTTAAGTTTTTATGTAATTATGTATAAGTTTCAATTGTAGTATAAATGAATAAAAGAAAGGGAATCGACGTAAGAGCAAATGATTTAAGAAAGTAAGAGAAATGATGTTTTGAAAAATTGTATTTTTTAATATTCTCTTCGTGCTAATTTTTGAGAAAATTAAAACCGTTGGAACAATAGGAACACACAAATTAAATGAGAAAGCAAACATTTATTAGAGTTCTCTTAAAATGATCAAATAAGGACGGCGTTAACTTCGACTCTTTATACCCTCCACCACGAAGTATGTTATAATAAATAATAACACTTTGTTTGCTTTTGTTTAAGCAAAAACTAAGCTCTTCCTCCCTTCCCTTGCTAGAGCAGAATATTTTAACTGATGATGTGACTAAAATCTTCTTTAAATCCTACATGGGGGCTACCCTTATATGGGGGCCTTTAGACATTTCCATTGGAAAGTTTGACATTTTTAACATAAACGTACTCAGTACGGTTTGACAATGTGTTGCTTTGTTACAGTGACCTAATAAAATGGAATTTACTTCTGAACATTTTCGCCCGAAGGGAAGACTAAATACCAAATCGAAATTGGGAGTTCTATGAAGGCTGTAAAAAATGTTGACCCTTTACCGAAATATTTTTCTGGGTGAGAGTTTTGTAACTCCGATGAGGACTAAATATCAAATGTCATTAATTTCGGTGGGATCTTGGGACCAAAACCTTACAAATCCCGAAAATTGGGAGTGACCGTTCTATAGAGGGTATATGAATGCGTGGAGAATATTGAACATTTCAGGTGCAAAGTTTTAGATTTTTAGAGTTCAGTTTTATACCCCCAACGAAGACTAAATACCAAACTTAAGTCATTTCGGAGGTATATTAACCCACAACCTTCAAAATACGGAAAATCAGGAGGCACCGTTTTATGGGGCCTATATCACAACTTGGACAGATATAGCCGATTTAAAATATCAAACATCCTAGGAGTAATAGAAACTTAACCACTAAATTATAAAGCTCTATCTTTCAAATTGGCAATTTGTACCTTGATTTCGAAAGACAGACGGAAATGGTTATATCGTTTTAGAATTTTATGCTTATAATGAATACATATACTTCATAGGAACTCTGTGTTACAAACAAAATTACAAATATAATTATGCCCTCCATATTACGGTGGAGGGTATATAAATGGTAAAATTTCTGCATTCTTCAATTAAAGGAGAACTCGTATAAATCCAAATGTTTTTAAATCGGTAGGAAACATATTTAAAGTACGACTATTGGCTAATACTCAATAATTAAATATTTCACACAAACTCCTCATATAATAAAGAAGAACAAATGCATAGAATCTAAGATTTTCTATTTACCAAATTCCAAATTTCAGGGTATGTATTTTAAAAAGTCTTGCCGAAAATGTTCAATATTTTTCGGGATGGACTTCCCGGTGCTGGAACTTTCGATCTCATACCTTAGTAATTACCCAGATATTAGAGATAATTTATTAGAGTGTAATGTCCTTTTGACATAGTTAAAGAGAAAATAAATGTAGTCTTTTATAAGGTTCAAAGAGAGAGGGGGGGCGAAATAAAGCAAGTTTTTCTAAATGTTCAATAGTAGTTTGTGATTTGTTGTTGACCCTTCATGATCGCATCTTTACTGTGCCGTATAAGAACTTCCAAACATTTTCTTTCAAGTTTTCGTCTCAAATATATTTGAAATAATGTTTCAACAATAAGTTTTAATATTTTTTATTGCTGAAATATATAAGTTATTACGTATTTATAAGTCATTAAAATGTTGTACATGTTTCTATATTACTTTTAATTTATTTTTAGTTCTTTAACGAAATCTTATATAGTTTATTTTTATGTTTGCTTCTACGGATAGATTTCAAATATTTTCTCACTACAATAAAAAATAAATATTATAATGTGTTTTATTATAAGATTTGGGCGCATCATCAAACTTTGTGAAAGCGGACAGATCTGAAACCAGGATTTTTTCTTAACGGTTGTACCAAATTTGTTATGGAATTGTGAAAGAAATTTTAAACTTACCATATATTTATATTCATTGCCAGGGTAAAATTGTGAAGCGATGTAATCATGTCTGTCTGTTGTAATACATAATTGTGCTATGATGATATATTTGCACCCGACACGTTTTGGTATATCCCTCTTATAATAGTTCCCCCTTATATTTTATGCCTTAAAGTATATACTACAGTTTACCGATGGTGGAGGGAATAAAAGGTTTGGCCTATCCGAACTACGATGACTTTTTCCTCTTAGATTTTTTATTTATCATTTAAATACGGGTGGGTTAAGCAGACTTTTTATATAATCTAAATAAACCGGACTTGATGTATATTATCTAAATTTGTAGACAATTGACAAAAGTGCTACAGTTTTTGTAAAACAAGATTGTTGGTCTCCCGAAGTCTACGTCTATAATTCGGTCTTTAGTTAGCATATTATTAGCATATTTTTATTAGTATATTTTTTGTTAAAAAAAAAAAAAAAAACTAAAAAAATGAAAATATAAAAAAGCTTCCAGTTGTTTGCCACTCACAAGAATATATATCATAAAATTATGAACAAATTGAATGAAAAATATACATAATATTTCCATAGAAACTTTCCTTTTTTGCAAGGAGTTATAACTTTTTTTAGTATTTGATAAGCTCTTTGGTCCAAAGTCCAAGTAAAAATTCATCATTTCGTACATTCATTCATACAGATAAAACATGAGTTCGACATCAAAAAAGGCGATTGAATTAAGAAGCAAGAGAGAAGCGTCTCATTTATTTTCAAAGTTTTTTCCAAATGCAACTGAAACCAATATCGTCGATCCTCCAGAAAAGTTGATGCATATTGAAGAAATTAACACATCGGAAGCCAACGACTTGAGCTTTATTGAACAGGATGCTTTAATTGTGGGTGGAAGTGCGGAAAGTAGCGAAAGCGAATGTGACATCGAATTAGAAACTGAATACCCTAATCCCCAAAAAAAATTGTTTTCGGAAAAACTTTGTCAATGGGCAATTAAAAATTACATAAGTCATAATTCGCTGAACGAACTCCTGGTCATCTTGAGGGAAGAAGGAATCGACGTTCCAAAAGATTGCAGGACTTTAAAAAAGACTCCAAGCGATGTAGATATTCGAAGCATTGGAGGAGGATTATACGCTCATTACGGCTTAAAAGACTGCCTCACAGATTTTTTGTTAAGAAATCCGGATTATAACTCTGATATAATTAATTTAGATATCAATATTGATGGTTTACCCCTGTGTAAAAGCTCGTCTAAACAGGTTTGGCCTATATTAGGAAATGTACCAGGTTACAATCAGGTTTTATTAATAGGAGTATTCGAAGGTTATTCGAAACCGGATAACGCAGACGAATTTTTGTCAGAATTTGCGGAAGAGTTAAAAATACTAATGTCTAATTCCTTTAACTTTAAAAATAAAACCTACATCGTAAAATTGAGAGCCATGATCATGGATGCCCCAGCCAAATCCTTTGTGCTTGGAATTAAAGGGCATACAGGTTACTATTCATGCACAAAGTGTGACATTAAGGGATTGCTACACAAAAATCGTATGGTGTTTCCCAACACAGATGCGGAGAAACGAACAAATTCGTCTTTTCGTGACCGAAGCCAACCGGAACACCATGTAAGGATGGCAAAAGGAGTAATTGAAAATATAGACATAGATATTATAAATCTAGTTCCCCTAGACTATATGCATTTAGTATGCCTAGGTGTTGTCAAAACGCTACTAAAATCGTGGACACGGGTTAAAGGAGAAGTTTACTCTTTACAATCTTGGCACATTAAACAGGTCTCACAAAGGTTAACAGAATTGAAAACATGTATTACGGATGAATTCTGCAGAAAGCCTCGGGCCTTGGACGAACTAGAAAGGTGGAAAGCTACCGAATTTAGACAATTTTTACTTTATACTGGACCACATGTACTTAAAGGTGTGTTATCCGATGATATATACCAAAATTTCTTGAAACTATCGGTGGCCATACGAATCCTCCTTGAAAAAGAACAAACCCAATCTAACAATGAGTACGCAGAATTTTTATTAAAATCATTTGTTAATGACGTACCCAATCTGTATGATTTATCTTTCTTGTCACACAACTTCCACGGCCTCACCCACATAAATGTCGATGCAAAATTGTTTGGGAGTCTCGATAATGTAAGCGCTTTCCGTTTCGAAAACCACTTGCAGAAAATAAAAAAAGAAGTGAAAAAGAGCAACAACGTATGTGCTCAAATCTACAAGAGAGAAGTGGAGAAAAGTTTAGCCTTTACAATAACTAGAAAATCTGAAACTCCATCATTCGGAAAAAGAATTTTATGTAATGCCTGTGATTGCTATGAGTCTGTAAAAAGTGATAGTTTTTACTTTAATTTGGATAATAAAAACAGATTTTGTTATGTAAACAAAAAGCTTGTCAAAATATCTAAAATTTTAAAAATTAACAACACGCCAAATTTTAAAGGCAACATCCTTGAAAACACACGTCCTCTATTTTTGCAGCCGTTGGATTCAAGAAATCTTCAAATATACGAAACAGAAAACTTCATTGTTGGCGAGGAAATCGATTTTTCTATTTCGGACATTTCAAAAAAGGCACTTATTTTAAGGAGCACCCAATCGGAGCTGTGCTCGGCATTCCCTTTAATTTAATAATGGATGAAAACAGAGGTACAATTTAATGCATTTTGATGAACATGATTTAAGAAATACATTTTTCATACAGAAAAAGTTTTTTACGTGGACGATAGCAACACACAACAATTTCTTTTTCACCAAATGCCGACTCTTACGCAAGGTATATTAATCTAACGATACATTTTTTGAAAGTTAATTGATTTAACTGTACTTGTTATTTTATAATATCAGTATACATATAAGTCCTAATATTAATTATTAATCACAACACGCAATGGTTCAGAAATCAATTTTCATGGTTAAACCCTCAATTTTTTGTCATCGTCGACTTTCAATTTCTGTATGGAATTCGATAGTAATCATATTGAAACTAATAAACCAATAAATTATGCCAAAATATTGGAAGGTGTTGGCGTGCCATGCTCCTAAAGAAGCTTTTGATCTAGAACTTTTAGGGAACAATATGGAACACATAGATGCCTGAGAGTGCATCCTTGGAGTCCGTATATACTTTTGTTCCAGTCCATTTCCGTCCGTTAAACACTTGTTACATTTATTAAAATTACATGTGTGTTTTCCTATATACGATTTGAATTTGTGTCCTTTTTTAAATGACTTTTTATATTAGCTTTATAAAAAAGGAGTATTTCTTTATTTATAAACTAATTTTACATTTTTTAATTTCTTTTTTTATTTTTAAAGTATACCTAATTGGCTTGACATTTTTAAAAAAATCGGTACATACACAAAACACAGGAACACTCATATTATGATAAAAAATAGTAAAAAAAATCAACATATTAACGTTGACCTTCCACAACTACTAGACCGTATTTGATCGTTTGTGTTATTTGTCGAACAAATATATTATGAAATTTCTCTTTCCAATACAGAATTTTGACCCGGAAAAACGATTCTGAACCACTGTGCTACGTATACATTATTTGAAAATTGCATTGAAAAACGTATACGTTGTATCAATCGAAACCTTAATATTAGCAATAAAGCTTAAGATGCTATAGTTATATCAATTAAAGATCACCATTCTCAGATTTTAATATATTATTATCTTAAAATTTAAAGATATAAATGGGCCCAGTGTATATCAACTCCAAATGGAAATCAAATGCCTTAAACAAAGTATGGATCGTTTTTTTAAGGATATGAAAGAAAATCAAGTCGCAACACAATTGCTAATAAAATCACTCACTGAAGAAGTGATTACTTTAAAGAATGAACTTAGACATAATAAAGAATCTATCAATTTAGAAAAGGAATTAAACTTATTACCAGTCATGCCATTTTATTCACTTGACGAATTTAAACATTTCGATGACAAACTTATTATTGAAAATGAACTCCGAGAACAATTGGTAATAAATAATATGATTTACTCAAATTTTTTCACTTATCTCGAATGTCACCTTTCAGAAAATTCTCATAAACCGTGTCGGCGGAAAAGAGATGACAATATTTCTAAAATTGGCTCTTAAAGCAGTTATAAGTGATGAGTTGGCAATAGACATAACTTGGCGTGGTACTAAACAAAAGCCAAGTTTCCAACGCTTTTCTACATATACTATAATAAGAGGTTAGCATTTGTGTGGTATTTACAACAAAATAATAAAATGTATCTTTTACAGATATTTGTCATATCAAATTTCCGAATGCGTCTCTATTGGATATCAATAAAGTTTGCCAACAATATTTTTTGCACGCGAACGACAGAGTAAATAAACGAAAATTGAAAGTTTCCAAAAATAATGATGGTTTTAAGAATACTATAATTTAATTTGAATTTTAAAATGTACAAATTTTCAATTTTAATTTAATTTTCGTCTTAAAACTAAATAACAATGTTTTGTTGTCTCTTAAATTAATACATGTGATCTAATTAGATATAATAAAATTGAATTAAAATGATTTGTTTAGTATAAAATAAAATTATGTTTATGAATAAAATTTTTTTATATTATTTTTATTTATATTATTTAATTCTTCATTCCTTACAACAGAAATGACCACAATATTTATTACATGGCGATAGATCACATTATTGGTCATTGCCACTATTTTATAGTATAAGATGCAATATCTTTCAAACAATGTACCACGCACTCAATACTACTTAAGGGTGTCTACTTATTTGCCGCCTAAAGGTATTACATCCAGCAAGTATTTTCTATCGCCCATTACCCGAAGCAGTCACTCCCGGGCGATAGAAACACACATCCGCGATATCGCATTCTTATTGATGTAGGCACACCGTGCGGGAAGAAATGAACCACGCACTCGTTTCCTCATAAATGTGTCGCATGCGTTTTCTTTGAAAGAATCGCTTTAGTCCAGAGTCGAGAGTCACGATGGCGATACTTTTATGAGGAAACGAGTGCGTGGTTCATTTCTTCCCGCACGGTGTGCCTACATCAATAAGAATGCGATATCGCGGATGTGTGTTTCTATCGCCCGGGAGTGACTGCTTCGGGTAATGGGCGATAGAAAATGCTTGCTGGGAAGTGCCGTATGCTGAAGGACAGTAACACAATAATTTACACACAGCCATTCTTTGGTGTGCGTTATTTGAATCAAAGTATCAACGAACAGCTTCAACATTTTTTTGTTGCCAATTATTAATTGAACTTTGTTATGTTGTTGTGGCGTTCGTGGTAGTGGTGGTGGTGGTGTGGTGGCCCTTTTTGTGCACTCACTATATAGTGCAATGCAATTCCGTTTGCTGATTTGTGGTGGCGGGGGGAGGGGTGGCGTTGGTGATGTTGGTGCTACACTCGTGTCACGAATGTTATTGTGGCAGGCTGTCAGTTAGTCAAATCAAGTATTCAACAATTCGTTTTTTTGTTTACGAACACCCGCCAAACAATAATGCCAAAAGGTGTTTGAGTTGTTGTGAGAGAGACGGAGAGGGTGGTGGTTGAGACTTCGCTCCAATTCTCTGGTTTCCCGCTTGAGAGATGTGCGCATATGATGAGAGTGTTTTTCTAAACAATTCGTACTACAAGGGGGAACAAGTTTCGTTGAAATTTCGTCAAGTGTTGCTTTTACTCTTCCTGAGAGTTACTCCCTGAGCCCTGAGTGTTTTGTGTGCCATCCACATCGTGTCTAAACTTTCGAACTTCGTGCGGAAACGAATGCTGGAAATGAATGGAAAATCCTTTAGTATTGAAAAGGTCGTGGTTTTGTAAAGAACGTCGTTTCGACTGCGTGTCACACACGGTGTCTTTGTCATACTACATTTCACAAATAACCAAACAAAAAAAATCAAAAAAAGCAATAAGGAAGAAGGAAAAACAAAAACAACGAGTTGAAAGCAAATACCAAAGCTGAAAAAGTTTATTAAATATTTAGAAAAAATATTGGAAATTGTGTTTGTGAAAAGCCAAACCTCTGAAATCAATTTATTAAAAGGTCTGTGTGACAGCGGCAAACGTAAACCTCTTTCGCAAATCTTGTGTAACCCAATTTCTCGTGTCTTGACGTGCGTGCGTGTGTGTATGTGTAAGTGTGCAAATAAACGCGTGTGTTTGTGGCAAAAAAAGCAAAAAACCAACGAAAAGTGTAACCTAACCATGCTTCTTCAAGTGGAGGTTTAAAATTCGGTTTTCGGTTCGGTTTTATTTATTTTCCTTTCCCCTACTCCTACTGCCATAACGGAAGAGCCACCACCACCACCAACAAAGGAAGGAAATTCCGTTAATGATTTTAATATGGATTTGGCTCATTGATTCTGGTATTTTTACGCAAAATTTAGCATTTCCGGTTATTGTAAAACATCCGTTAAGTGATCCATTCCAAAGAAAAGAGGCAAACGAAACGGGAAACGAAGAAGAAGAAGACGAGTGCCGAAAAATAACGCAATAAAAATTCCAACGCTTGATGTTGTCGTTGAGGATAAAAAAAGCAAAGTTAAAGCTAATGAAGCATGAAATTTCCCAAGGAACACCCTAAATATTAACAAACTGTAATCAAGAAAGAAGCAGAAGAAAACGGGAAGCATAAGAAAAAAATAAATGAAAATTATTGAAATTATAAAACATAATCAGAGAAATTTCATTAAATTCAAATAAAAAGAATAAAATCTCATCGTAACTCAAAATTCATGGCATACTTTTCAAAGAAATTTACTTTGATTTCCCAATTTTAACTTCATCACTACTTTGATTATCCTCCAGTAAAATAAAAAAAAAATAAAAGAAAATCGTAAATAATTTTTGTGTGCTTTTTCCGTTTGTGCAGAAAAAAGGATCAATAATATCCTTTTTATGCCTTGGTTGGTACTCTAAACGACCAACCAACCAACAAAAGTCATAAATCTTCAAGTTTGTGTATTTTGTGTAAAGAAAATTCTGAAGCCTTTTTGTTTCGAGTTTATGCCAAGTGCCAAGACTTAAATTAAATTACTCCTCGAAAAAAAAACAAGTGAAAAGAAAATAAAAATCAAAAATAAAAATAAAAACAAAGGCAAAATCCCCATAAACATCACACGATGGAGAGCCAAAACATTTGCTGTTAGCAGAAACAAAAACAAGGATAAACCCAGAGACCAGTATTCCAAGTCTTCTAAACGGTTTTTATAAAAAAAGGTAAGGTTTCTTTATACTCTCGTATAAGCAAACATGAACCTCTAATAATGTTTCCATAGACCTAACGCCTTAGAGCAGCTATCAAAATGTTTGTTAACTTCCGAAAGAATATGGAAAGGGTTTACGGGATATGAAATATATCGGTTTTTTGGTGAAATGTTTATTTAAATCTCTGTAAAAGGAAAATAGTTTTATGGAAATAAGTGTAACGGATACAATGTTTAAATTAAAGAAAAATAAATCTTGCAATACAAATAAATAATACATTTGAAACTGACAATTATTACCACTACACACAAACTAAAGAATATCATTTGTTGAATAAGTTGCATTGTTATACCCTCAGCCTTTAGGCTAAAGAGGGTATTTACACTTTGATACGACCAAAAATGTGCCTCATCGAAATAATGGTTTTAGACCCCAAGTATGTATGTACGATATCCGTTTCAGACAATTTTGAGTAGATCTAGCAATGTCCGTCCGTCTGTCTGTCTGTCTGGCTGGTGCGCACGATAACTCTCGAACGGATTAACCGATTCGGTTCAAATTTTGGGTATCGAAATATTTTGTCCAGGTTCGATTTAAGTTCGAAGACGGGCCATATAGGTCCACTCCTTCAGGTACCTCCCCCACAAATGTTCAAAAATTGTCGCAAAACTTGTGCGCACGACAACTCTTGTAGGGAATAACCGATTTGGTCCATACTTTGCACATCGTGAAATTTCTACTAAACTAAGATGAGGTTCCAATGTGGACTCAATCGGTCAACTCCTTCGGGTACCTCCCACACAAAATTTCGGAAAAGTTCAGTTTAGGACCTGGTCTCGGAGCGCTTTGATTTTTGTTTACGCAAGTTGTATTCGCTGTCCTCTATACGACGCTGTAAATTTCATTAGGGGCAAGTCCATACTTCCTGAGAAAATAGCCTGAAAGTTACAAAAAACCCTATGACACCGTGTGTAGTGGTTGGAGCGCTAGATAACTCTCGAACGGATCTGCCGATTCGGTCCAAAATTTGGCTTTCGTAATATTTTGTCCAAACTTAGTTCAAGTTCAAAGATGGATTATATCGGTGCACTCCTTCCGGTACCTCCCCCACAAAAGTTCGAAAATGTTCGTAAAATTTGTGCGTACGATAACTCTTGAAGGGAGTAACCGATTTGGCCCATACTTTGCACATTATGAAATTTCTACCAGACTTAGATGAAGTTCCAATATGGACTCAATCGGTAATCTCCTTCGAGTACCTCCCACACAAATTTTCGGAAAAGTTCAGTTTAGGACCTGCTCTTGAATCGCCTTGGATTTTGTTGTAACATCTTGTATTCACTGTCCCCTATACGAAGGTACAAGTTTTCTCAGGAGCAAGTAAGTAAGTAATGACACCATGTTTATGGGTGGAAGAGCAAGATATTTCTCGAATGGAAATGCCGATTCCGGCCAAAATTTGGCCTTCGTAATATTGTTTCCAAACTTACTTTAAGTTCGTAGATAAGCCATATCGGTCCACGCCTTCAGGTACCAACCCCACAAAAGTTCAAAAATACTCGCAACAATTGTGCGCACGATAACTCTTGATGGGAGTGACCGATTTGGTCCATACTTTACACATTTTCGTAATATCTACCAGATATAGATCAGGTTCGAATATGGACTATATTCGTCCACTCCACCCCGTACCTCCCACACAAAATTTTGGCTAAGTTCACTTTAAGACCTGCTATTGAATTACTTTGTTTTTTGCTGAAGCAACTTACATTCGTTGCCTCAATTACGATGGCAACAGTTGTTTCAGGGGCAAGTCCATACAAACAGCCCGAAGGGTGTAAAAACCCCCTATGGCACCCCCATGGTCTATGTCGGTCCATTCCTTTAAGTACCTTTTCCGCAAAATTTTTGAACTTTAATCCTAATCAACATTTTTGTCGGTTCATACGACCAAAATTTTGAAACCCCCTAAATACATAAGTTTTTTGTGAAAAAAGTGTTTTAATTTGCACAGGCTGAGGGTATATCTCTGTCGGCAAAGCCGACTGAGATAGTTTTTCACTTGTTTATTTTGGTTTGAGAAAAACCTGTTATATCTGTTTTTAACAATTCTTAGAATTGAAGAAATAATTTGCACTTCGAGTGTCTCATAATACATTCCAGGAATTCCATCTTGTATATTTTCATGTTGTTGTAATTGCACTTGATATTTGCTGTTTTGTTTGTTGTTGTGTTTAAATTCGGCAAATATAGCAAAACTTCCGAATGCAAATTGCTTCAACAAAAATCACAGTGATTCGATATCAGGTCTTAAAGTGAACTTATCCGAAATTTTGTGTGGGAGGTACCGGATGGAGTGGACAAGTATACTCAATATTTGAACCTGATCTATATCTGGAAGATATATTAGTATGTGTAAAGTATGGACCGATTCGGCCACTCCCTTCAAAAGTTACCGTACGAACAATTTGTCCGAACATTTTTGAACTTTTGTGGGGGAGGTTCCTGAAGGAGTGGACCGATGTGGCTTATCTTCGAACTAAAACTACGTTTGGACAAAATATTACTAAGGCCAAATTTTGGACCGAATCGGCAGATCCGTCCAACCACCTCACTCGGTGTCATAGGGGTTTTTTACAACTTTCATGCTATTTTCTCAGGAAGTATGGACTTGTCCTTAATGAAACTTGTACCGGCGTATGGGGGGCAGTGAATACCAGTTGCTAAAACAAAAATCAAAGCGATTCGAGAGATGGCCCTAAACTGAACTTTTCCGAAATTTTGTGTGGGAGGTACCCGAAGGAGCGGCCCGATTGTGTCCGTATTGAAACCTTATCTAAGTCTGGTACACATTTCAGGATATGCAAAGTATGGACCAAATCGGTTACTCCCTTCAAGAGTTATCGTGCGCACAAATTTTCCGAACATTTTCGAACTTATGTGTGGGAGGTACTGGAAGGAGTGGATCGATATAGCCCATCTTTGAACTTAAACTAAGTTTGGGCAAAATATTACGAAAGCCAACATTTGAATCGAATCGGTTCATCCGTTCGAGAGTTATAGTGCGCTCCAGCCAGCTAGACAGACGGACGGACATTGCTCAATCAACTCCAAATTGACTGAAACACATTTCGTCCAAACATATGTACTTGGGGTCTAAAACCATTATTTCGATGAGGCACATTTTGCCCGTATGAAAATGTATATACCCTCGCACCGATGGGGAAATGTATGTTAAAAGTTGATTGAAACTCCTAACAAGCTCATTTGTTTTCCGATTGACGTAAAATTTGTTTATTTGTTTGTTCATGTTTACTACAGAAAAAAGTGAGAATTGGTCGAGATTTAGACACAGCTTCCATATATGTTGGCATCAGATTTTAGATAAATCATACACAAAAAGCGCTATATACATTTGATAGAAGTGGAATGCATCTAAACTTAGCCGATTTCAATGTATTCCTAATTTGGTCCAAATCGGTTCAGATTTATTTGTGTTCCCAAAATATATTTTTTATTTCATATTTTGTTCAAGCTGCAGAAAAAATAACAAAATAACTTAGATCACGATTATATTTGATAAAATGTATCCTCAATTTTCACTAGGACTATGTTGATTGGATTTAGATCAAATCGGTTCAGATGTACATGTAGCTTCCATATATGGTAAAAACCATGTAAAATTTTCAAGTTTCATTCAATTTCCTTTGAAGCCCACGTGAATTTAGTTTTTTTGCGCGACGGAACTAATGATTGTTTGAAAATATGCAAAAAAAATATTTTGTCAATTCCGCGTAATAAACCGCGATTTTCCTGGAAAATGTTTACGTATATGGAATCCCTTGTGCATGTCATAAATTTCCGAGATACGAGATAATATGGGTCTTTTACTAAAAATAGGATGTATGCACATTGCCCAACTTTTACCCACTTTTATTTTTTTGCATTGTGTAATGGAGCTGACGGCACACGTTGACCGCTGAGTGAAACATCGAAATATGCATAAATATTGAAAGAGATTGATTCGCTGTATCCAAAAAGTGGATGCGCATCGACTGATTTTAACTGATTTGCGAATAAAATGCTTTATAATTTTGATATTTTTTGAATTATTGCAAGTGGAATATTACTCTCAATTTCCTATCATTATAAGTTATCATACTAAGCAACTAAGTTTTTATTGTAAATATGCCAGAGAACAAAGAAAATAAGAACGCTAAAACCAATATCTTTTTACATTTTGAAAAATATCTTGCCTTCAAATTTTCATATTTTGAGGCTAAGTTGAGAAAAATAGATTTTTTCGGATTGGCGCAAATATGCGCAATTTTTTATGATTGCATATGATATTTGAGACTTAAGGGCATAAAACTTCAAAAGAAACTATGGTCGAGAAACGACGGGGAATTTCTTAGTATTCGAACATGTACTTTATGTTTTTAGTATGGCTGAGTTCAATCGACTGCTGCATTGGATTGGTTAATCTTACAAAGTTGCGGATGGTTATAGCAAATGTCGAAAAGAGTCAGGTTGCTGATTATCAACATTTTTTCATAAAAAACCGTTTTTCATATTTTGAGTTTTGAGCAACTTTAGACCTATGTTTCCATAATGTTTCATAAATGCTGAGGGTATAAAAATAGCACGAGTAGGCGACCGTGGTTTCATATGTCGGGCTTATCTTAAAATGTTTAAAAATTTTATTAAGTAGGTCGAAGGGTTTCAAATCCCGTCTGAAGGCTCAGAATGTTTTCTTTAATAGTGGTCGCTTTTGTTGAATTGAACAGACCACATAGAAATGTTGAACATTTGAACATAAATTAAGTTTGGAACAAGTCGGTTGCTACGTTTATGAGATATTGCGCATACCATTTTAGCGAATATTTTCGAGCTTTTGTGGGGGAGATTCCGGGAGAAGTGAACCTATAAGCACCACCTTCGAATTTCATCTAATATTCAAAGAAATATTACAATTGTGTGAACGAAAGTGTGGACGAATGCAGTATTCGGTTCGAGCTCTCCAGCCACTACATATGGCGCCATAGGGGTTTTTTACAAGTTTCGGGCTGTTTTCCAAAACTTTTATTGTCGTAATCGAGGCAGCGAATGCAAGTTGCTTTAACAAAAACGAAAGTGATTCGAGAGCAGGTCTTAAAGTAAATTTATGCAAAATTTTGTGTGGGAGGTACCGGAAGGAGTAGATAAATGTAGTCCATAATCGAACCTGATCTATATCTGGTAGATATATTAGGATGTGCAAAGTATGGACCATATCGATTAATTCCTTCAAGAGTTATCGTGCGCACAAATTTTCCGAACATTTCCGAACTTTTTGTCATATCAAAATATGATACATAAATAAGAAGTTCTAAAAAAAAGGCATTGCATTAATCACCAGCTCACATTTTCCCCTGTTTATTTGGTTGTCAAAATATTTATGACTTTCGTGACTTTTATAGGCCCGCTTTTAACATAACATTTAATCGAATTTTTTTTCGTAATATCATAGTTTCTGTATGAGAAAAAAATGAGGCACATTTGTAATAGGACCAAAGATCATAGTATCGAAGATATACGTGTTTGGAAAATAATTCGGGATTTCTGATTGAAATCGGCCACTTTTTCAAAATGAGGTTTTTGATTTCCTTTCAGCTATCTAACAAAAAATAGAAAAAAATTGTGCACCGTGGGCTTGGATGCTATTTTCGCGATTTAATATTTAAAATCACTTTTTAGCAATGATTGTACTGTTCGATTTTCTTCAATTTTTTTTGTATTAAACTATAATTAATTACAAACATATTAAGTCCTATTTGGTAGTGGGATTGGAATGATTACTATTTTTTCTAAATTTTTTGAAATTTTTTCTATATATATAATTTTTCTACAAACATCCCATACGGGACAAGGGAGACTTCTCTCATATCAATGAGTGCACCCAGATTCATATTAGCTCAATGATATGACCTACTTATGATGACCTACTGTTCTAAGACACCACTTGTAGAGAAGTTTTACATGGCTGAAATACTCAGGAAATGTCGCCAACATTACTGAGGGGTATTTTGCCACCACGGCACCACGGTGGCTCCCACCATTGTGCAAAATATGTTATTTAACCAACAAATAATACGTTGCATTTATTTACATTTATGTACATTTGTTATCTTAAACATTTTAGCGTTAATTTTGCGATTTTAAGAATGGTTTATCAATTATTGTAGCAGCATTAATGGGTATTACTGAATGAAGATTTTCTGTGACCGCGATAGATAAGTCCTCGATTGCATATACATAAATCCTCTTTCGTATTTTAATAATCATCTTCTGCAGAAAATATCACTTTAATATTTCGTAGGTTATTTGGCTCGGATGCCCAGTCATGTAATCCCTGAACTGCAGTTATTTGATTATCAGTTTATTTAGTTTATTGTACGGCTGGTACAATAATTAGTAATCAATTTTAAAAATCAAAAAATAACTCCGTTTTTACTATGTTTAAAATAAATTCTTAAATAAAACAACAACACATATCGACACCTCCAAATAATAGTATGCTAAGTCTAAAAAGTGAGTTTTGCAGGAGAAGTTCTCAATTGAACTTCAGTACTATGCTAAGTCAATATTTGTTTATAACTTCTGTTCGGATTGACCGATCATTACCAAAATTAGACAGAATTTAAGTTAAAGAACGTTCGACACCTCCAAATAATAGTTTGCTAATTCTGAAAAGCGTGTTTTGCAGGACAAGATCTAAAAGTTTGGAAATTTCTTTGACCTTCAGTACTATGCTAAGTAAATATTTGTTAATAACTTCTGTTCGGATTGTCCGATCATTACCAAAATTTGACAGAATTTAAGTTAAAGGACGTTAAATATAAAAATGTAAAGAACTTGAAAACATGCTAATTCGACTTAGCATACTATTATTTGGAGGCGTCGATATGTTAAAAAATGATCTTTTAATTTTTGGGTAAAACAACAAATATTTCACATGGGTATAAAAGAAAAATTGTATTGACATTTGTATTTGTACTTTAAAAAATTAGGACTTAAAATGTTTATGAATAAAATACAAAAAAAATTCAAGAAAATCGAAGAGTACATTTATTGATAAAAATTGATTTTAAATATTAAATCGCAAAAATTGCTTTCAAGCCCACTGTGCAAATTGTTTTCTAAAAATTGCATTTTTTTTTTTTATTTGGATTATTATGAAAGAAGTTTTGAGTATTTTTTTGCCTATAGCTTTTAGAGAATTCGACTCAAGGCGCGATATCTCTGGAACCTTCAGTCAAAAAATGTGAAAATGAACTAAACTGTTTTGCTAAAGAACAGCATTACCATAGCAAGAAATAAAGGAAATCAAAAACCTCATTTTGAAAAAACCACTCAGAAATTCCCATATGCTTTTGAAAATGGAAAAAATGCAACAAAATTGGTTAAAAAAATAGAAGAGTTGCGCATTGTTTGTGTTTTAACTTGTTGATTTGTTATTAAAATGTTGTATATTTTAGAATTTGAACCCCAGTACGTATGATTGTTATTACCATGTTTTTAATTAATAGCAATCATACGCATTGGTTAAATTTACATACGTTTAATTTATTCAGCATAGTGCTTTGAATATACTGTGCAACATTTTTAAGGTGATCTTGTGCAAACAATTCGAACTTAGGATTTTTTGAAAGTACAGACCCAAACGACAAGAAGCCCTAGTTGGATTTTGTTGTGTCAGATCCAGCTCGGATTTTATGACCCCATCTAAACATGGTTAAATATTGAGTTTTTAAAGAAATTCGGGGCTATAACTCTGAAACCAATGCGAATCTTCTTCTGGCCTCTGAAGCAAATTTGTAGATAAAGACAAGAATAAAATATTTGGAGAAATAATGAAATCGAAAAACTACCTCTATTGCCTCAAATTTCAAAATATATGCAAAAATGCCACAATTTTTATATATTTGGCACTGTATCTCCAAAACCGTTAATTTTTTCTGAATATTTTCTTTTGGAAACATATTCCCTGAAATGTAATACACAACTCTTCGGAACATGTCATTGTTGTAAAATGCTTCTATCCAGTTGTTTTCAGTACATTTTTCAACGACGATTTAATAAAAATGTCAATAATGTGGTGAAATCCGAAATGCGAGAATAAACTGTTGGTGTGAACTGTGTTTGAAATACGTGTTGTAAAAGATATGATGCAAAATACCGCTGAAACAACATGAAGTAAGCATTTCAGAGTTTCAGAATGTTCTAAAGAATTGTTGAGAACTTTATTTGGAATATTTTTCCAAAAGGTCACTTGGTTCAACTCCCAATAGTTTAGCCTATACTGACCAGAATTTCAGAAATTATGTAAATTTTTTTATATTTTATAGATCAAGATGAAGTTTTTTTATGTGGTTTCTTCAAAAGATAAGTTCTACTAGTTTAGGGCTACAATATTGCTAAAGACAGCAGGGCCAAATTCCTATTCGTTTCTGAGATAAAGGCCTGATAAATGCACAAAAGTGTAGATTTAGCCTGGTTTAGATGAGGCCATAAAATTCGAACTGGATCTGACAGGACAAAACCCTACTAGGTTTTTATAGTCTAAATATGTACTTTCAAAAAATGCATACTAGAAGTTGTTTGCATTTTCAGTGTTTCATAGTGCTATCCAAGTCAAATAAATGAGCCATCTTTATTTCGTATTTAGGGTTTTTGTATCAAATGGAAAAAAAATGGAGGGTATAAATTTCAATAATTCTTTTCTTTTTGTTGTATTTGTGTAACAGCCTAATATCCAAATGACACTAAACTAAATCATATTTTTTTTTCTACTGCATTTCTCTGAAAAATGCAAAAAGTTTTATCAAATTTAAAATAAGCTTAATTTTAATATAAGAATCCGTAGTCCTTAAGTGACAAATGATGTCCTACTTCAAGTTGTTTTATTTTTCTTACATTTTCATAAAACGTTGTCGAGCACACATATGTTGCAAAAAAATACAAAAAATTACACAAAACTTAAATATAGTCTAACAGACGATGATGCTGTTGAAAGATCTTCAAATGCGTGGGGGCGGCCAACATTACAAGAAGGCATAGAAGAAGAAGCAGAAGAAAAAAAGAAAACTAAATAACAATACATTTCCTTTCCTTAATAAAAACTACATTTCCTTTTTGAGCAAAGCTCAAGTTCTGTCTTTAGTTAAAATGTCTTGTTCACTCTCTCTCTCGCCTTGCTTTCGCTTCTTCTTTCTCTGTTAAACATTAGGGCCAAGTTTATGGCATCTAAAGAAAAAAAAAAAAAAATAAGCTGAAAAAAAACGAAAACTATGTAAGTTCACATGTACCATCATGGATTTCAGACTTTATGTAGCTGTTGCTGCTGTCACTACATTTAAATGTACAACTACAATTACACAATTGTAGACTGTAGTGACATACAAATACAAGCGTATGCACACAGCACATAAGTATATTTCATCTTTAAAATTATATCCTTACTCAGGGAAGGCAAACTACAGAGCTACAGATGTCTATATATGTATATATGTTTGTAGGTATATAGTATGGAATTTGCTTGGCAGCCAAGGTCTTTTGGCGCGAGCCTTTAAGTGTTGTGTATTTTGCAATATATTTCCCTCTGTGTCGCGAGTGCGAGTGTGTGTTTGTGCCTGAGTTAAGTGTATCAACAAACGCCTGTGTTCACATTTTTAAGTTAAAGGCATCTTAAAGGCCGTTTTGTTTTGCTTTAGCTATGCTGGCTGGCTGGTTGGCTTGGCTGGGTTTGGGTCATATTGATTTACGACTGGTTTCTTGTTGCTGTGGCGGCCTCTGATGCTTTATGTGGCCTGTGAGCCACTGGTTCTTTACGTGGTAGTTGTTGCTGTTGTCGTGTATTAGTTAAAAACGCGTGGGAAAATTTTGTTTATACACGAATCTTTAACAGTCCGCTGATTTTCATGGCCTGTTTCTTCAAACTCACAAAGGCTCTATTAAGCCAATGTGAACACTCAATTGTCGTAACAGGTTATTAAAAATAATATACTTAAAATCTAGAAAAAAACTAAATAACAGCATTTTTTAAATAAATTGCTGTAATTAAAAAGAAAATAATAATTTCTGTTATTTGAGAGTCCAGTTGTAATTACTTTGGTAAATATCCAATTTTTAATTGCCAAACATATTTACATTTTAAGGTAACTTCTTAAGACCTTAATACCGAAAAAATACTCAAAATCACTTGTCTTGGCATTAAAAAAGCAAAAAACAAAACAAAATATTAAAAACAAATATTAATTAAAATCCTTTAATATGAATTAAACTAATTACAGAATTTCAGTGAAACTTGTTACTTATGTTCTCAATTTTTTTTTAGAAATAATGTCTGCTGGCCTTTTCAATGAATTTTCGCTGTAATAATTAAACATTGTCGGGGTGGAGTGTTGTGCGTTAAAAGGTTGCTAAACTTTTTGAAGGTTTAATGTAAAGACGATTTTAAACAAAGAGACGGATTCTTTTGTTGACAAATCTCTTTCTGTCCTTATTAATATTAAAGACATTTGTTGTTTTTCTTTACGAATAGAAAAAAGCAACTACAAAGAAAGATAATTCCTAAAAAGAGGAGCTAACATTTTATTGGATCAAAAGGTTATTTAAGCATGATCCTTATTGAAAGGGACAATTTTACAGGATTTTTTGTTTGTGTATTTAAACAATGAAATTATAACGAACTTAAGTACAATAATTGCTTAATTAGCTAAATGAGTTAGGGTGTTAATGAAAGTTTTATGCAATTTTCAGCTTTAAAGGTCAAAGAAATTTCTAGCAGTAATTCTTGATTTTTTTAATTCCAGTCATTTTCAGTATTTTTTTTAAGAGCGTGGGCTATTTCGGTAGTTGTATACTATAAAAAAATTCAAAGCACTAAAAACCCTCTTATGATGTCTTCTAAAGATAAAACATCCTCTTACGAGTTCATCTAAATATAACGGATACCTTTATAAACACAATAAAAAATATATCCATGGAAAGTTGGTATTGCAGAACACTCTTGGCTATATCACTGATATTTAACTTTTACAATTTGCACTTATATGAGGCTCAGATGGTATTTTTTAAACATTGACTAGTTTTATTGAAATGTACCCGACAGAACCAGGAATATTTTTCACTGTATTTAAAAATCTATGATAATAATATAAAATATTTTGGAGTGTGTTTGCGCCATTTGCGTTATTTCCGACATTTTTCTAGCTTTTACTATTCGCTAAAGTATACAAAATTATCTATTTCCAAAAATCGTTTTAGAGACACAGGACATACAATTATCTTGGCCCGCTGACTTCTTTGAAAATCCACCTAATGAACCCGTAAAAATATGTTAGGAAGCTACTTCCCCAATGACCCTTTTAAATACAATCATTTAGAATCCACGTTCTTAGGCTCTGGAAAATATTTAAAACAAGAATGCGGTTTCATTGATTCATAGAAAATATTCTTTACAATTTTATAAAAAAAAATTCAATTGTTTGGTCCAGAATAATATTCTTAAAAAATCCACTTTTATTGGAAAATATGCATGGATAATATTCTTTAAAACCCAAGGTTTTGGAAAAATATTTTTAACAAATGTATTCTTAATGGAAAAATATTTAAAAAAAAATCCGCGCTCATTGAAAAATATTCTTTAAAAAATCAGGTTTATGGAAAATATTCTCTAAAAAGTTCATGTTCAAAGAGAATATTTTCCATGAACCTGAATTTTTTAGAGAATAATTTCCATAAACCTGATTTTTAGAGAATATTTTTCAATGATTTTTTTTAATATTTTTCAATTAAGAATACTTTCTATAAACGATATTTTTTTTAAATAATTTTAAAAACCTTGGGTTTATATTAAATTTTAGTTTTCCTACTAATAAATTAAAGTTGTTTTAATAAAATATTAAAACAACGACTAT
Source organism: Musca autumnalis (assembly GCF_047663935.1). Taxonomy (NCBI): domain Eukaryota; kingdom Metazoa; phylum Arthropoda; class Insecta; order Diptera; family Muscidae; genus Musca; species Musca autumnalis. The sequence goes on along the minus strand of NW_027411644.1, from coordinate 22,343,792 downwards.
GGAATTAAGCCTGACTATTTTGAAAATCAAAAGAGGTCGTCATCCCAAATAATAAAATAAATAAAGAATGCCTATCCTCTTGAAAATATTCTTCAAAATTAAGGTTCATAGAAAATATTCTTAAAAAATTCAAGTTAGTGAAAAAAAAATTAAAAAAAAAAATATTTAAAAAAAAACCATAATAAATTTAAAAAAATTTAAAAAAAAAAATCCACGATAATTGAAAAATATTTTTAAAAAATCCACGATAATTGAAAAATATTTGAAACAAAATCCACATTTGTTGGAAAAATATTTTTAAAAAATCCACGTTCATTGAAAAATATTTGAAACAAAATCCACATTTGTTGGAAAAATATTTTTAAATATCCACGTTCATTGAAAAATATTTTTTCAAAAATCCATATTAATTGAAAATTATTTTTTCAAAAACCCACGTTAATTGAAAAATATTAAAAAAATGCAAAATCATTGCAAAATATTTTTAAATTTTATTGAAAAATTATTTTAAACAAGTAAAAAAGTATCAGTCTGCTTTGCCGACAGAGATATACCCTCAGCCTGTGTGGACTGAAATATTTTTTTTTCCCAAAAAAGACCTATGTATTTAGGGGGTTTTTAAAATTTTGGGCGTATGAACCGACAAAAGTATGGATAGGATTAAAGCTCAAAAAATTGTGGGGATATCGATGGATAGGGCTTTTTTTAACACACTAGCCTACGAAAAACATAATATCGCTGTAAACAGGGCCACTAAGAAAACCTTCTGTAAAGATGTCCAAAGGATCCTCGAACAGACCCTTAACAACACAAAAATGTTAAAGATTTGTGTGGGTGATACCACATGTATTGGACAGATAGGGCCTAAATTTGAACATAAACTAAGTTTCGACAATATTTAGAGATCCAAAGATTGGAGCAAATCGCTTGCTAGTTCTATGAGAAATCGCGCATACCATTTTAGCGAATATTTTCGAACTTTTGTGGGGGAGATACCGGAAGGAGTGGACCTATTTCATATAATATTCTAAGAAATATTACAATATCCAAAGTGTGGACGAACGCAGTATTCGGTTCGAGCTCTCAACGCACTACATATGGTGCCATAGGGGTTTTTTACAACTTTCGGGCTGTTTTTTCAAGAAGAATAAACTTGCCCCTGAAAAAATTTTACTGTCGTAATTAAGGCAGCGAATGCAAGTTGCTTCACCAAAAACTGAATTTATCCAAAATTTTGTGTGGGAGGTACCAGAAAAAGTGCACAAATATTATCCATATTCGAACCTGATCCATATCTGGTAGATATATTCGGATGTGTATAATATGGACCTAATCGGTCACTCCCATCAAGAGTTATTGTGCGCACAATTTTTCCGAACATTTTTGAACTTTTGTTCAAGAAGTTTTGTGCAGGAGGTACCTGAAAGAGTGGACCGATTAGGCTTATCTTCGAACTTAAACTAAGTTTGCACAAAATATTACGAAGGCCACATTTTGGTCCGAATCGCAGACCCGTTCGAGAGTTATCTTGCGCTCCAACCACTATACACGGTGTCGTAGGGTTTTTTTTACCTTTCAAGCTATTTTCTTAGGATGTATGGACTTGCCCCTGATGAAACTTGTACCGTCGTATGGTGGGCAGTGAATACAAGTTGCTACAACAAAAATCAAAGCGATTTGAGAGCAGGCCCTAAACAGAACTTTTTCGAAATTTTGTGCGGGAGGTACCCAAAAATTGGACCGATTGAGTCCATATTGAAACCTTATCTAAGTCTGGTACACATTTCACGATGGGCAAAGTATGGACAAAATCGGTTACTCCCTTCAATAGTGAGTAATCGTGCGCACAAATTTTCCAAACATTTTCGAACTTTTGTATGGGAGGTACCGGAAGGAGTGGACCGATATAGCCCAACTTCGAACTTAAACTAAGTTTGGGCAAAATATTACGAAAGCCAAAATTTTAACCGAATCGGTTCATTCGTTCGAGAGTTATCGTGCGCACCAGCCAGCCAGACAGACGGACAGACGGACTGACATTGCTAAATCGACTCCAAATTGTCCGAAACACATTTCGTCCAAACATACTTGGGGTCTAAAACCATTATTTCGTATGAAAGTGTATATACCCTCGTTAGCATATATGCTGAGGGTATAAAAAAGATCCACGTTAGATATCCCCGTTAACTAAAAAAATCCACGTTAATTGAAAAATTTTTTAAAAAATCCATGTCCATTGAAAAATGCTTTTTTCTTTCAGAAATCCACGTTCATTGAAAAATATCCTATAAAAAATCCAATTATTTTTAATTTTTTAAAATCCACATTCAGTCCAAAATATTTAGGAAAAGACCAAGTTCATTAAAAAGACTTTTAAAAGAGTACGAGTATTAAAAAAATAATCAGGTTCCTTTAAAAAATATTCTTTAAAAAGTACACGTTCAAAAAAAATTTTAACAAGTAAGAAAGTATCAATCAGCTGTGCTGACGGAGATATACCCTCAGACATTTACAGACAATTACATTAAACTAAGTTTGGAAGACATTATTGAAAAATGTTTTAGAGTTATCTTCCACAATAGCCATTTCAGTATGTGGGGTTTTTTTTTGGGAGCTTTGGGTCATTATTTCAGGAAGTATGGACTTACTCTTGAAAAATTTGTGCCGTTGTAAAGGAACCGCTAGGATAACGTACTAAAAAGGAATTAAAATCATCCGAGAGGAGCTCTTCAACTTTACTTTTTTCGAATTTTGTGTGAGAGATACCCGAAGGAGTGGACCGATACAGTTCATATTCCAACCTGATAAATGACTGGATAAATTAGTACGATGTGCAAAGTTTGGACCAATCACAAACTCTTTGCGAGAATTAGTTTGCCATTTTGGTTGGTACTGTCAGGGTTTCTTGGAGCTTTTAGGCCATTATTTCAGGAAGTATGAACTAGCGGAAAAAAATGTTACCACCTTAAAGGAAGCCGCAAGGACTACCTGCTGAAAAAAAATTCAAAACGAGCCGAGAGGAGCTCTTAAACTGAACTTTTCCGAAATCTTGTGTGGGTGGTACCCAAAGGAGTGGTCTTGAAGAAATATTACGATGTCCAAAGTTATGACCAATTCGGTCACTCCCTTCGAGAGTTATCGTGCGCACAATTCTAGCGAAATATTTTGAACTTTTGTGGCGGAGGCACCCGAAGAAGTCGACCGATAATGCCCATCTTCGGGTTAAACTATGTTTGGACAACATATAACGAATGCCAAATTTTGGACCCGATCGTTTGCATCGGTCATGAGTTATCGTGCGCACCAGCCATACAGACGGACGGACGGACATGGTTAAATTGACTCCAAACTGTCAGAACCACATTTCGTCCAAATATACTTGGGGTCTAAAACTGTTATTTCGATGAGGCACATTTTGCCCGTATGGAAGTGTATATACCCACGTTAGCATAAATGCTGAGGGTAAAAAAAATCCACCTTTATTGACGTAATGGATCTCGAAAAATATTTTCTTGAAAATCCACCGTAAAAAATAATATTTAAAAGTCCATATATCCACACTCCGGTTCATCTGAATAGAACCAACCAATATTCACTTTCTTGGAATAAAATATCAATTTTTGGATTGGAAAGGAGAAATTTGAGTTATCTTTACAATATTTCCTCTGTTTCGGACTCATAAACCTATCAAATGTGACTTCTTTGTAATTTTATTGTAACTCAGAAAATTTTGAACATAATTCTGTATAAAATTTTGACTTTATAAATTGCTTCTATCGATTTCTTCATACAAATATTTTTGGTGCTCCAAGCATAGATTTTCATCAAATTCCAAGACCCTAATACATTTTTTTGCACAATATTTGTTGGCAATCAGCACTCACGGCCTTTATTTATAATTATAAATAGTTTTTTCCCGATAGTGATATACGCCAACGTGTGACATAATAAAAAAAAGCAATCCCAGTATGGCTTGTTTCTCCAAAACATGGACCATTATGTAAAAGCGTCTCGGCTAGAGTTAAAAACTTGGGCAAAAAATTCCCACTTATTCCTATGGAATAGAGAGGACGGCAAAATCCTATGGGGAGACCCAAATGAGGAAAAAACTAAAAACCTATTACTGCTAGGTAAGACAGAGTTGAGTAGACTTACAGGTGTCCTTACCGGTCACCTGGGTTTACAAGCTCATCTGCACAAAATTAATTGTGCAGACAACAGCGTATGCAGGGCATGCGGAGAAGATGGCGAAACATTGGAGCATTTTCTCTGCCAATGCCCCGCTTTCGCAAACATCAGATCCCAGTTTTTAGGGAACGACACAATACCAGATCTTAATCAGGTAATTGTAGACGACCTGAAACAATTACGGGATTTTGTTAAGGAAACAGAGTTCCTTAAATAAAATACAGTAGAGCCCCCTTCTTCAAAAACCTAGTCTAGAGCGCACAACAGGTCTACTTCATGGCTTATGTGTATGTCCACCAGGGCATGTGGCGATTACTCGCCCCTTTTTTCAACCTAACCTAACCTAACCTATGTCACAATGCGATTATCGAATACAATACATTACAAATGGTGGCAAAATTAAACGGCAGAGTTTTATTTGAGAGATTCCATCATGGGAAAGAATATATTTATTGAGGCTAAGCGACAAATTATTTTCTAGTTTTAAGTGCATTTCTAAATAAAACACTGAAACTTAATTTTTTGAAATTATTTTTTTATTTTTAACTTTTTAGTAAACACATTTTTTTGACCACAGAGAACAAAATTTTAGTCAATTTATTTATGTCCAATTTATTTATGTCCGATTAGGTTCAAATTTTGGCTTTCGTAATATTTTGCACAAACTTAGTTTAAATTCGAAGATGGCCTATATCGACACACTCCTTCCGGTACCTCCCCCACAAAAGTCCGAAAATGTTCGGAAAATTTGTACGCACGATAACTCTTGAAGGGAGTAACCGATTTGGTCCATACTTTGTCCATCATGAAATGTGTACCAGACTTAGATAAGGTTTCAATATGGACTCAATCGGTCCACTCCTTCGGGTACCTCCCGATACAAAATTTCGGAAAGTTCAGTTTAAGGCCATTTCTCAAATCGCTTTGATTTTTGTTGTAGCAACTTTTATTCACCGCCTCCATACGACTGTACAAGTTTCATCAGGGTCAAGTCCATACTTCCTGAGAAAATAGCTCCAAAGTTGCAAAATAACCCTATGACACCGTGTGAGGTGGTTGGAGCGCAAGATAATTCTCGAACAGATCTGCCGATTCGGCCAAAATTTGGCCTTAGTAATATTTTGTCCAAACATAGTTCAAGTTCGAAGATAAGCCATATCGGTCCACTCCTTCAGGTACCTCCACCACAAAAGTTCAAAATGTTCGGAAAAATTGTTCGTATGGTAACTCTTGAAGGCAGTAACCGAATTGGTCCATACTTTACACATCCTAATATATCTACCAGATATAGATCAGGTTAAAATATGGACTATATTTGTCTACTCCATCCGGTACCCCCCACACACAATTTCTGATAAGTTCACTTTAAGACCTGATATCGAATCACTTTGATTTTTTTGAAGCAACTTGCATGCGCTGCCTCATTTACGATGGTAAAAGCTTTTTCAGGGGGCAAGTCCATACTTCTAGAGCAAACAGCCCGAGGGGTGTAAAACCCCTTATGGCACCATATATAGGCGCTGGAGATCCGTTCTTGTTAGTATCTCCTCCGCAAAACGTTTGATCTTTAATCCTAACCAACATTTTTGTCGGTTCAAACGCTCAAAATTTTGAAAACCCTCTAAATACATACGTTTTTGGGAAAACATTTTTTCAATATACACAGGCTGAGGCAAAGCCGACAGATACTTTTTTACTTGTTATCTTTTTAGTAAATACATTTTTTGACCACTGAGAAAAAATATTAGTTAATTTAGGCCGAAAATTTAGATAAAAACTTTAAAATGCCTGAAATCGTGTAGTACCGTTATATAAAGGCTATACCAAAACCTGGACTTATGTCCATCATTTTTGGTGGGGAAGTTTCTGTACCATTGGGAACTCCAAATGCCAAGTTACAGCCAATTCAGGGTAAAAATGAAGATAAAATCCTTAAACCACTTAAAATCGGGCCGTGCCGCTATATGGGGGCTATACCAACACCTAGACCTATGTCCACAATTTTTGGTGGAGAAGTTTCTGTACCATTGGGGACTCCAAATGCCAAATTACAGTCAATTCGGGTTAAATATGAAGATAAAATCCTTAAATCACTTGAAATCAGGTGGTACCGCTATATGGGGGCTATACCAAAACCTGGACCTATGTCCACAATTTGGTGGGGAAGTTTAAGTACTACTGGGAACCCCAAATGCCAAATTACAGCCTATTCGGATAAAAAATGAAGATAAAATCCTTAAAACACTGGATATCAGGTGGTATCGCTATATGGGGGCTATACCAAAACCTGTACCTATGTCCATCATTTTTAGTGAGAAAGTTTCTGTACCAATGGGGGGCTCCCATTGCCAAGTTACAGCCAATTCGGCCAAAAAATGAAGATAAAATCTTCAAAATACTTGAAATAGGGTGGTACCGCTATAAGGGGGCTATACAAAAACCTGGACCTGTGTTCACAAAATTTGGTGGGGAAATGTGTGTATCATTGGAAATCCCTAGTGCCAAATTACAGCCTATTCGGGTTAAAAATGAAGATAAAATCCTTAAAACACTTGAAATCAGGTAGTGCCAAGTACACCCAATTCGGCCTAAAAATGAAGATAAAATCCTCATAATACTTGAAATTGGGTGGTACCGCTATAAGGGGGCTATACCAAAACCTGGACCTATGTTCACAATATTTGGTGGGGAAATGTCTCTATCATTGGAAATCCCAAATGCCAAATGACAGCTAATTCGGGCAAAAATTTGTTTTAAATTTTATTGACCTTAAAACCAGAAAAAAAAGTTTTTAGATTTCGGAATAAAGACGATGTTAATGTCATTCTTTATGGATTATTCTTATGGTCCTTCTTATGTCCTCAAAGGATTAGAAACTTTTTTGTCAGCTCATGTTTTTCACTTTAATAATCAACTCTTTTGAGATAATTTTGTTGGTTATTTTACATTTCTTCACGTTTACCTCCAATTGAATAACCCTTTCAACACAAACAACTAACCAAGAAAAATAAACTCAAAGTTTTCTCTTGAGTGCTCCTTTTTTTAAATTGGTGCAGTTTTGTTTAAAGTTTTTCTACCGATCCCACTTCATTCTATACTTTTTCCTTTCTTAAGATTTCATCGACTAAAAAACGGAGAGGGTCCGGTAAAAAGGATACGTTTCATTTAAGTTTTAGTATGTGTTCATTTTTTAAGTGTACCTTGGGGACCATTATATTTCATACTTGTTTTTTTGCTACTGCTGCTGCTGTTGTTTTTAACCTTTGTTTAAAAGTGGAATTTGATGGTTAAAACTTTACGCAGTTCAAGGAGTACTCGTGCTTGTACCAGGACTTGGTGGTGTTGCTGTGTTGTTGTTGCTACTTGTTTACTTACAGTTATTGTTGTTTTTACAAATTGCTGTTTTGTATGCTTTATGAAGTGTGAGGTAAACGAGAGTTAAGAGGCTAAAGGGGCATCAATAGAAATATCTCCCGTTCTTGTTGTTGCTGTTGTTGTTGCGTCTTTTTACTTTCGGTTTCTGTTATCGAGTGAAAGTTCAGTTTGAACGACTTCATAAACATTAATGTCTAAGGAGTAGTTTATTTGACCATTTAGGCAATTGAGAAATTTCAGGAGGACAGGTGTTAAACCCCAGACAAATAATTTTTTGTTTTCTTTGTTTTAATGGCTTTATGTGGCAAAACTATGAAGCGAACAATGATATACTACATAGCAAGTAATAACATGTTTTTTTATATTAAACTTTTTTGTTGTTGTTCTTCATATTTGCTTAATGACAAAATACCGAAATACATACCATAAAAGTGTTAGAGTAGTGATTGGTTTTTGTTTTCTTCACACCCTCCTGCCGCCACCACAAATTGTGTTGTTAAAGCTCCCATGAGTGTTCCGTTTTTCTTTTTGTGTGGTTGGGCTTTTAATGTCTTTAGATATGATCAGTAGTGTGTCATTGTGTGTATGTGACTTAATTCCTTTTTGTTATCGACAATGTTGTTGTTGTTTGCCCATTGGTGTGAAATAAGAAATTCAATAGATGCCAATCAAATTGCGGAACTTTATTGTGTTTACTTTTATGTTTTATTGTGACGTTATGTGTATTTTTTCTTTTAACGTCCATAGGTCATGCAATTATAGCCAGAATGATTTGCTGCTTTTCAAAGTAGTGTTTAGTTTTTTTAGCTTTTCTTGAAAAAGTATTTCCGCTAAAACGTGTTTTCATTCAATAGAGTTTTCTCCGTTTTTTTGTACGTTGTTATTTATTGTATTGTATTTGACATTGTATTTGTGGAAGGACAAAAAAACGTTTTCCGTTTTATTCTTTATAAATGATGTTAATAAGATTTACTGAGAGAAGTGAAAATATTTGTGTAGGCATTTTTTATTTGGTAAAGAAAGGAATTAAAGGAATTTAATAGAAAAGGATGTGTATTTGGCATTCAAAGGAAGGGAAATATTATGAGTTTAACTAGAGGTTACTTAACTCAAGGAGGCAGTGATTCAGAATTCTGACAAAATAAAAACTGTAACATTTTAATAGGTAGAGGTAATTTTATAAAATTTTTCTTTTATCGAAAAGTAACATCTTATGCCTTCCTTTTATTCTATCGAAATCCGTAAGTTTTACAATTTTGCCCCATAATGGTGGTTTTTAATTTATATATTTTCATATATTCTCTTGAAGTATGGACTTACTACGGAAAAATTTTGTACCGTTGTAATTGAGACGAGTCCCCGAGACGAGTACTCAAATTGCACTTTTTCCAAATTTTGTGTGGTATGTACTCTATGGACGGGATCGATATAGTCCATATTCCAACCTAATACATGAATGTATGAAGAAATAGTTCTTAAACTTAATTTTTTCCTAGTTTTGTGTGGGAGGCACCCGAAAGAGTGGACCGTTATAGTCCATATTCGAACCCGATCTATATCTGGACGGAATAAAATGATGTGGCAAGTTTGGACCACACTATTTTACAGAATATTGTGAACTTTTGGGGGGAGGTACCCAAAGAAGTGGGACGGTATGCCCCACAATTTTAAATTAAGTTTGGGCAAAATATTAGGGAGTGCAAAATTTGGTTCGGTTGATGCGTTCGAGAGTTACCGTGCGACAGACAGATGGACGGACATGGCTAAATCGATTCAATATTGTCTGAAACGAATTTGGTCCAAACATACTTAGGGTCTAAAACCGCTATTTGATTTTTGGGCGTATCAAAGTGTATATACCGTCGTTGGCCTAAAGGCTGAGGGTATACAAATAAAGATTTTCCAAAGAGTTTTTTTGAAAAAAAATCGAAAATTATAGTCTAGGGAGTTTTGAGTTTTTTATAATTTTTTTTAAACCAAATTGTCTGTTTTTTGGAATATCGAAATTGCTGTGTATATTGTTGACAAAAAATTATTAAATGAGTTCCGGTATAAAATATTTTTTGTCATTTTTAACCCTTGTATGGATCAGTTAACAACACAAGTTAAGAACACAAGCTATCGATGTAAAATGGTGTACGTTTAATTTCGAATTGTGTTTATAAATGTAGTTTTTCGAGTTTATTATTTCTCCAAATATTTTATTCTTGCCCTTATCTACAAATTTGCTTCAGAGGTCAGAAGAAGATTCGCATTGGTTTCAAAGATATAGCCCCGAATTTCTTTAAAAAGCCAATATTTAACCATGTTTAGATGAGGCCATAAAATCCAAGCTGGATCTGACACAACAAAGCCCAACTGGGGTTTTTGTCGCTTGGGTCTGTACTTTCAAAAAATCCTGAGTTCGAATTGTTTGCACAAGATTACCTTAAAAATGTTGCACAGTGTTATTATTCATATATTCCGCCTCAAAGTAGGCTAATAATTTTATACGTAACATATAACACGTCCAATAAATGTGTGGAGCTTGAAGTATAGAGGGCGTTGTTACATTAAGTAATATATTGGAACCCTTTTGGAAATTCGTTGCGAATGATCTCTTTATGGCTTATCCGATGATTGATAAAAATGGTAAAAAGTTGTAACCCTTCTATAATTTCGTTGGTAACTTTACAAGTCGTACATCTATACAACCGACAGTTTTAATATTGGAATCGAACATTCAAAGCTTTGTTTGTGGACCTGATGGGGTCTCCTGTAGACTACAAAAGATCTATTGCTGCCTTCTATAGACGACATAACCCCTTTTGATGACCCCGTGACATAATAACAAACCTCACAAAATCTTTAAAAGTAAAAACAAGTCATCTTGAGATATTCTAGACCTAAAAGAAGATCCTCTAAGGTCTTCTAAGCCTTGAGGTCTTCTATAACAAAAGATTTCTGAGGTCCACATATAGACAACATAAGACTCATGATATAACAGAAAACGTCTCGAAGTCTTCTAGTCAAAACAGAATATATTTGGAGGTATCTATGAACAACCGAAGGATTCTTAATATCTTCTAAAGAGAACAGAAGACATTTCGAGGTTCGATGACATGACATCCAAAAATTTCTAAAAGTCAATTCAATCTGTTGGGTGCCACCGTGGTGCAATGGTATTCACGCCCGCCTTGCACGCAGAAGGTCAGGGTTTCGATTCCCCGGCCAGGCAACATCAAACATTTTTCAACGGTGGCAAAATACCCCTCAGTAATGTTGGCGACATTTCCTGAGTATTTCAACCTTGAAAAACTTCTCACAAGTGGTGTCTTAAGACACGCCGTTCGGACTCGGCGATAAACAGTAGGTCCCATATTATTGAGCTAAATATGAATCGGGGTTCACTCATTGATATGAGAGAAGTCTCCCTTGTCCCGTATGGGATGTTGTGGAACAATGTTTTTTTGTTTTGTTCAATTCAATCTGTTAAGCCTTGAAGCATGGGCAGCATCTTTGCAAGGAAATTTTATAACATAAAATAAAACCCATTTTAAAGACAAAATGCGTCTAAAGTATCCCTGTTTTATTTAAGCCTGAACCACAATTTTCCCTGTAACAACACGCAGGTATAGCCTGAATACTTGGTGAATAACTTCTGACGGCTTCTATAGACAACAGGAGAACTCATATGATAACAGCAGACCTAATGTGATAACAGAATGCCCATAGTTAAGTACAATGTTATAGGGATACCTAATATCAAAAAATGGACCCAACTCTTCCTTTATGCCAATGCTACGGAACCTCAATTCAAAGTGTGCACCTCTGATTTTAACTGTAATGTGCCGCTTTCACGGTACGACGTTTGTTCTCTATTCGTTGTTCGACCCATAACTACGAATTACTTATTTCCCCATACAAAATGTTGTGAGCGAACGACTTTTCTACGTTGTTCAAGTATAAATATTCACGAACGACGAATAAATATGTCCCATTCCTAACAAATGAGAGAATTTATCGAAAAAATAAATTATGACATGTCTAAATTCAAAAATTAAAAATTTGAATGAAAACACAAAAGTTTTCAGAAAAAAAAAACGAAAAAGATGAATGAAAAGTAATTAACTAAACCTTTTATACAGATGCAGAAGGAAAAAGGTAGTGTTTCATTCTTAATCCCGCACAAATGTCTAGTCCATTAGTTCAAAATCGCGTACAAAAATAGAAACAAAAAACGAACGGAAGAACGAAAGGAAGATTATTGTCAGCTCTGCTCAATTTAGTGTATATTATGTGTGCTTTTGTTAAAATGTCCGTAAAGAACACGAAAAAGCAAGTGAGAATTAATGGAACATGTTACTATGAATAACGAATGGTGTCGTGGAAACAAGTTAATTCGTGTACGTCGTTCGACAGGCGAACAACGTCTTTCAAACGCTCATGGGAACATGCTATAGCTCAATATTAAAGGAAAACCAGAAGACGCACACATAATCACGAATTTATATGACTAAATTCGCTGTTAGTATGCAGCTCATCACATATGTATATCGGCTGTGGGAGTAGCTTCTCTGTCATCGAACTTTTACTTCTCAACCGCAATGCATTCGGACAATCACCATTATTTTTTGATGATTGATTAATTGCCTTCAAAGAGTCTTTAGGTTTTGCTTGCAGAAGCTCGAAATCACAACTGCTAACTGCGGATTTGAATACCCCACTTTATTTCACATCTTTGCAATTTTCCTATTTTCAGTGCAGTTATATATTCCGCCTTAAAGTATGCTACACAAATTATTAGTACCACACAACATTCACAACAATTTTTTGTGAAACTTGAAGTACAGATGGCGTCATTGAATTAATTAATTAATTAAATTTTTAATCTAGCTAACATGAGGAGTTTGGTATTGAAAAAGTAAATTCTAGCGAAGTCACCACACATTCAACCAATATGCTACGATCGTTTCGCTTGTGATTTAATTCAGCTCATCAGGCATATTGAATGTGCATGGCTAGAAGGCAAAGGCTGATTTTGATAACTTCTATTTATATAACCATTATTACAAATTTGCAGATATGAAGTATTTTTGAAGTCTTTTTACTTATCAAGTCAACCTAGTGTCTTTGTCTAAAAAGAATTAAGTTTCAGCGAAAATCACTGTGCTACTTTAAAAGTTGTAATTCTCAAAATAAGCAAATTATTTTAATTCCTACAATACATAGTCAGACTTAAATCCAATATTTTGGCTTTAAAATTTTCTGAAAACTAATATTAGAGAAGAAAAGTTGATCCTGCGAAATTCTTTAAAAATAGCTCTTTCTTATACCCTACACCACACTGTTTTAAGTGGTATTATGCCTTTGTGCATTTGTATGTAACATACATAAGGAAACGAGATAGACCCATAGTACATTTTGGGGATATACATAGAATCACTTTCTGAGTCGACTTATGCATGTTCGTCCATCAGTTCGCAACGTACAGGTCGCATTTATTGTCTGAGTTAGCTGAAAATTTGGGAATATCATTTGCTATTGTTCGATGAAATTTGGAATGTTGGACTGAATTCGGTCTAGAAATAAATCTGCCAAATTATATTGAAATCGGTTCAGATTTGTGTACTCGTATAGCTCCCATATATATTTTCGGACGGTTTCACGTATTTGCTGTACCAACCATGCTATATAAATATGTATGTCTGATTTCGATGAAATTTGGAATTTGTGCCTGAATTCGAAATCGGTTTAGATTTCAATTTAGCTCCCATATGTGTTTTACATATTCACAGTTGTGTAGGGTATCATTTAGTCGGCCCCGCCCAACTTTGATCCTTTCCTTACCGGTTTAATATTCGCAATGTCTTAATTTGTTCCGAAAAATAGGTTTCATTTTAATTCCTGATACTTTGAACGTTTCTTTTGTAACTTATTAGCCGGTATCTCTGCTTTGATTATGCGGAAAATCAAAAATTCGACTTCTCAAGAAAGTATTTGGATTTTTATACGAAAGAATATCAGAAATATGCTACAATAAAACTCTTAAATTTGTCAGGCAGTTGATTTTATGCAACCTTGTAAAAAAAAACATTGTTCCACAACATCCCATACGGGACAAGGGAGACTTCTCTCATATCAATGAGTGCACCCCGATTCATATTAGCTCAATGATATGGGACCTACTGTTTATCGCCGAGTCCGAACGGCGTGTCTAAAGACACCACTTGTAGAGAAGTTTTACAAGGCTGAAATACTCAGGAAATGTCGCCAACATTACTGAGGGATATTTTGCCACCGTTGAAAAATGTTTGATGTTGCCTGGCCGGGGAATCGAACCTTCTGCGGGCAAGGCGGGCGTGCATACCATTGCACCACGGTAGCACCCTTATACAACCTGGTATTAAAGGAAAATATATAAAATCGAAAGTCAACTTTTTACTAAGAGTCGACTTTTGACTTCGATTAGATGTTGATAAATTTAAAATAATTAAAAACTAAACATTTCCCATAAATCAAGTTCCCCCATTTCCAAGCATAACGTCATCATAAATCTTTCTTAAAAAATGACAGTTAAATTGTTGTAATTATTTAACAAATTATACTCAATATTTTACGTTTTTTTTTTCTTTTCTTTAACCACAAAATTTATTACTTCAGCAATTATTGAAATTATTTTAATTAGTTTTTACACCACACCGGCCCTCACCCACCTAAAACTAAAAACAATAGCTTTCAAAAGCACTTAACAAAAGCAAAAAAAAAAAGTAAGGAAAATTACTAAACTCTTAACCACAGAATTCAAGATTTATTTTTTATGTTTGGTCTAAACATATTCCTTCCTCCCTTCTCCTTGAAGGTTTTTGTGGCTCTTACCGATTAGTTTCGCTAATACGTTACAACTCTAAGTACATCAGCAGCTTATTACTTGTTTTGTTTTTAATATTTTTCTTTATATATTAAAAAGCATTCCTAAATTTAAAATAATTACAAACATGGCATGTGGCACAATCAATTTTCCTCATACCACAGGAAAACGTCATCATAAATCTTCCATCAAAAATAAAAAAAAAAAAAAAAATAAAAAAAAAACGGAAGTTAAATTGTTGAAATTATTCAACAAATTTTAATTCAATAAACATTTTACGTTTTTTTCTCTTTTTTTTTAACCACAAAATTTATTACTTCAGCAATTATTGAAATTATTTTAATTGGCTTTAAAACCACAGCGGTCCTACCCCACCTCAAACTAAGGACAACAGCTTGCAATGACACTTTACAAAAATCAGAAGAAAACAACATAAATTTCCATTTAAAAAAAATTATTTCTTAATTCATATCTAATTAGCATAAATAATATTAATGTACTACAATAGAAGGAACACTGGTACATTTGTTAAAAATTTCTAATGACAATTTGAAGAAAATTTATGTGTTTCTATATTGGATTTCTATTCACAGAGTTGTCAAATAAACACAAATTTACACTTGCACAAAGAATATAAAGCATATTCTCTGCGCTTAGGTTGGGAGGTAGTCAGGCAATTATTTATTCGTAACGAGTTTTGCAATACCTGGAATATGAGTGGCAGGCAACTGGCAAATGTAATGACATTTCAAAGCTGTTCCCGGAAACACGAAAAGGCAAGTTAATAAAATTGGTTATGTTTATAATGATTTATGAGCGCTGCTTTAGGTATATACTTGTAATTAAGTAATTTATATGATTTGGAAAAGTAGCGCAGATGTCTAAAGTATTTCCAAGGTTTTTTATAAAAAATATCTTCATTATCCTAGATGACCATATTTTTAATAAAAGCTGAAAATTGAAACTTTCAAAATTAAAGCAAATCAATAGATGGACTTACGTCTTTAATTATGTGTTGCTCTCTTGCCGGAGACTCAATGCTTGTTGTTAAGGCATAATATAAATATAATTAAATACAAATGAATTTTCAAGTCCGCACTTTATTTCAAAGGAACATGGCTATTATTAGCGTAATTGCGGTAACCCTCTAGTATTATTTATGTACTTACTTAGCTGGCCCATTACAGAACATTTGTTCCATAAGCCGAACTAAGACAAGATCTTCAGTTATCTCTATTTGTTGCTTCGCTTTTTGGAATACCGCGCTCCATTGAAGCCTTGACCTTTCAGTTCTGCGTGCATCGCCATGCGGCCCGAATTTATACGCCTTTTTAGCGGGTTCATCATCGCTCATTCTTATGACATGGCCTAGCCAACGCAATCGTTGCATCTCAATGCGTTTGGTTTGGTTTGGTTCATACGACGTCGATATTCACCGTTAACGCAGATTGGTCCGTAGATCTTTTGAAGAATTTTTCTCTCAAACACACCAAGCACTGCTTGCGCAAGTACCCAGGCTTCGGAACCATACATCAGCACGGGTAGTATCAATGTTTTTTAAAGCTTTGTTTTTGTTCGACGAGATGTGGCTTTGTTTTTAAATTGCTTACTTAAACCATAGTAGCATCTGTTGGCCAATACCATTTTTCTTCTTATTTCACAATTGTCATGTCATGGGCAGGGCATGGTTTTAATGTCATGGGCAGGGCAACGGTCATATGTTTCTTCTAAGCGCGCGTAAAATATATCTTTGGTCTGTTCGTCCTTTTCTTCAATGGGAGCATGAGCGCAAATAAAGCTGATGTTGAAGAATTTAGCTTTTATTCGAATTACAGCAAATCTTTCATTCACTGGGGTGAAGCTGGATACCAGATATTTTAGCCTCCGACTAACTACAAATCCGCAATCAAACTCATGCTTTACATCATGGCAGCTATAATACAGTGCGTCACCTTTAGGTGTTGTGAAGCTTTTCCCATTCCATCTTATTTCCCGTATGGCAGTAATGTCGGCCTTATACTTATTAAGTACATCTGCCAATGCGTAAACTGCACCTTCTCTATAAAGAGTGCGAACATTCCAGGTGCAGATTCGCAGATGATGGTCCTAAAAATGTTTGCGGGGGTCGTCAACTTTAGAGGAAATTGATTTTCTTCTGTTTTTTCATAGTAAACTGCTTTTTTCTAGGGGAGGTTTACTAACCCGGCGCCCAACCCAAGTTTTTAACGTTCTTATACATAGGCGAACGCGCTACACAATTTAGCTCTCTTCCTTTAACGGGTGTTAAAAGCAGCTACCCCAGGTGACACCACGGGTAGGTCAGTGTACACTTGACATGAGAGAGGGAAGATAAATCCTGGGCTTTTCCATGTTAAAGCAGGACCCTTCTTTGGTATATTTCATCCCCTACGTCACCCAGTATTATTTATGTATTCCTCCTTAAAGTATGCAAATCAATTTATCTGTTTCAGTGAACATGTTTTTGGACATCTTTGAAGTTTGAGGTGTAGATGGCGTTATTGTATTAAATAAAACGTCAGCGATATTTCGAAGTCTTCTAGAACGAATGTGAAGAATAAATATGCGGAGTTTGACGTATGGAGTGCATTATTGCATTAAGTACAACATAAAGAATTCTTTATATACATTTTACTTTTATTCCTGAAGTATAGAGAAACCAGCTATCAAGGAGTACATGCTGAAATTTATTTTACCTCATTGTTAGGTACTATTTCGTCGTCAAGTTTCAGCGGTTCAATGAAAACAGTAAAAATCATACATGGCTTAGATACTTAGAAAATGAATTTCAACATTACGTTGCCTCGCCTGAGGTTCGAACTCACAACTTCTGTGTTCAAGCTGAAAAATGACAGCCATTAAACCAAATTATAACTCCACTTTATTTCATGTCCATTTTCACTGTGTTTATATATTCCGCCTTAATGTATGCTAACTAGTTAAACGTATTCGACATCATGTCTAATTATTATGTGTAGTTTGATGTACAGAGGTCGCTGTTTTATTGGTATTTTTTGGAAGTTTGATACACTTCGAATACTTAACTAACAACTTCCGTATGTAAGTCAGGAATGCCTGGCATTGAACAATAAATAACGATTGAATTTTCAATATTCCACTTTTTTTCATATTCCGCCTAAAAGTATATTAGTCAATTTGTTCATATCAAATAACACGCCCAACAAAAATGCGAAGTTTGAGGTATAGAGGGCGTTTATACGAGTATACTAATTTAGTATAAACCACAGAAGATTTCTTGAGTTCGTCTATAAGCAATAGAAGATTTCGAAGACCACTTGAGGTCTTCTTAAGAAAATATATGATTTCGTTAGATAACAATAGACCTCTTTAAGTCTTCTACAGACTAAATATGATTCACATACGATTTCTTGCTGTCATCTATAGAGAACAGAAGATTTCTGAGGCCGTCGAAGAACCACGCCAGACTAGTTGAAATCCCCATAGACTACAAAAGACCTATTAAAATCTTCTACATAGAGCAAAAGAACTAATGTGATAACATAATACCTCTAGAAGTCTTCTATAGTCAACATAATATTGCTTGAGATCTTCTATAGGCAATGGACGGCCTCTTGAGACAACAGAAGACGTCTTGAAGTCATGTATAGACAACCAACGATCTCTTAAGGGGTTACCTCTACTTGTCACTTTAAAAAAATCGAAAAAAAATTTTATTGGCTTATTTTGAAGTACAACTTCAAACTCGATCGGAGCAAAATTGCCTGAGAAGACGTGTTTCTCGAAATAACAGTTTTGGAGCCGGTGCCAACGAAAGATCGAAAACGAATTGACCGATCTTCATATGGTCTGGTGAGCTTATTATATACATAAAAAGCTTGTCTTTGAGCGAGACAGATCTTTTTGCCCGATTTTTGCACGAAAAAGGTCAATTTTTTCTCCTTAAAATCGAAATTTTGATTTTAACAGCCCACAATTTTTTTAATTCGCTTTTTAAAAATTCTTTTTCGCTTAAAGACAAGATTATTGGGTTCTTAAAACGCCCACAAAAATATACCAAAATCTGCCCATTCGCTTTCGAGATATCGTTGGCACCGCAAAACGCTTTTACAGAAAAAGGTTTCGCCGGTAGCCATTTACCACAAGACTATGCGATATTTTTCAACAACAAAAAATCCAAAAATAGTAAAAGATGTGCTCTTTCAGATGAAAGAAAGAACGACTTAAAAGTATTGGTACTTGCTTTGAAAAAAAAATATATGAAAAATGATTTTTTTTTGGTCTGCACAACTAGAGACACAATAGATATCTTCAGGTCTTTTAGATAAATCAAAAGATTTCTTGAAGACTTCTACAAACAACCGAAGATCTCTTGAAGTCTTCTATAGACAACAGACAACTTTTTACAACAGAAGATTTTTAGAGACTTTTTATAGACAACAGAACTTTGAAATAACAACAGACTCTTTGAGGTTTTTTTGAAGTCTTCTAGACTCCAGCAGAAGATTTTCCCAAGTTCTTCACTAGACAATAGACGATTTCATGAAACCGAAGTCTACTTCAAATTTTTTTGAACAACAGAAGGCCTTTTAGGGTACTACATAAACAGAAGAACTTTTGAAGACATCTATGGACAGAAGATAACTTGAGTACAAAAGAAGAACTCATGTGATAGTAGAAGAGCTCTTGAAGTATTTTTATAGACAACAGAAGATATGTGTTGGCCTTCTAAAGACAACGTAGGTCCTCCTGTACTCTTCTTCAGACAACATGAAGATCATGAAGACATCTTGAAGTGTTCTATATACAACGGATTATCTCTTGAGATCTTCTCTAGACAAAATCACATTTATTGAGGTATTTTAGATATAGCA
Source organism: Musca autumnalis (assembly GCF_047663935.1). Lineage (NCBI taxonomy): Eukaryota > Metazoa > Arthropoda > Insecta > Diptera > Muscidae > Musca > Musca autumnalis. The sequence continues at coordinate 22,324,508 of NW_027411644.1, read as the reverse complement.
GAATACTACTTGAAGGTTTCCACAGACAACCGAAAATCTTGGGAAGTCTTCTATGGAGAACATAAGCGTTTTTGAGTTTTCTATGGACAACAGAAGATTTCTCCTAGAAATAACATAATATTTCTTAAATCTTGAAATCTTTTGGACAAAATATGGAATTTTAAGGTCCTTGGAAGCCGAAGGAAAACTTGAGATCTGCTATAAGCAAAAGAAGAACTTATCAGAAGACGTTTTGAAATATTTTTTTAAAGAAAACATAAGATTTTTTGGGGTTTTTCTTTATGCCACAGACCTCTAAACAACAGTGAACCTCGTGAGAGAATAGATAAGGAGGATCTGCTGAGGACTTTTCTGAACAAAAACAGGTTACTTGAGGTCTTCAAGATATAAAAGATAAACAGAATAGAAAACAGAAGATCTTATAAGGTCTTCAGTGGACAACAGTAACAGTTTTGAGGTCTCTGTGTACAACAAAAGATTTATTAAATTCTCTTACAGAAAACGGAAGATTTCGTGGTGGGGAAAATATGTCCCAGTGAGACAAAAAATGTCTCAATGAGTATCAATTCTAAGCGTCACCATTATTATGCTGACTTTAGCTTCAATGTCCGTATTGCCTTATTTAACACATATTTATTTTGCAACCACTTATTTAGTATTGAAAAACCTCCGGTCGAAGTGTTGTAGTTTACATGTATTCCTAAATAATATTGAATATTCTAATTCCCATAAAATTTTACGTCTCCACTGCAAATCGCGTAGAAATATTTCCAGTTATTTTGCTAAAAAGGTGTAATTCGATATTTATAATTATTTACATATTCCGCCCAAAAGTATGCTCGTCAATGCAACGTTTTCACAGAACTCGACCAATTGCAAGTAAGGAGTTTGAATAATAGATGGCGCATATCAATAAATAATATTTTTTTTTTTGTAATTTTCCAAACATTCTAGAAAGCAATTCCAAAAAGCTGGAATTATCACAACCATAAATGAGCTTCAGCCGTTTTAGCTAAATTAATTCATATACATATGTAAATAGAGACTTTTGTTTGGAAAAGCCATAATATCCGCAGTATAAAAAATTATAATTTGAATTTAAAAACTTACATTAAAAATATTTTTCTCTAATCTTTGTAAAGTCCTCGACACCAAAGAAGCATGGCATTCTTGCTTAAGTCATATCTGGTAAGTGACTAAAGATCAAGTTCGACCTAATTCAAATGTGATTCTGAAATCTTTTTATTAGGTCGAACTGGGTTTTTTGTCATTTTTCACATATGACTTCAACAAGAACGCAATGCTTCTTATCTGACGAGGCCTTAAGGCCTTGAACATTTCATTCAAGATAACAAAAAACCTATCGAAGAACATAAAAATCCTTTGGGTCATCTGAAGCGAACAGAAGTCATTTGAGCCCATCTATGAACAACAGTAGATCAGTTCAGTTGTTCACAGACAACAGAAGATATCTGGAGGAATAGAAAATATAGAAAGAAAATCCTAAATGTTACTTTTTCTTGGATTTAAATAAGATATTTTCTACTTTCTAAGTATACATTTTTTTGTTTTTTTTTTTTTTTCTAGAATTTGTTTCCTAAGAATATCAACTCTATCTTTGGAATGGGTTAAAGATTGCAACTGTAAAGCCATACAGATTATCAGCATTTACTGAAATCCTTTATTGAGTCGTATAAGTAACGACAATACTCATACGCATCCTCAAGTGTACATGTTAAAGTTTTCAGTGTATACTTCTTATTAACATACTACAATTCTGAAACTGTAAATAACCGGTCACTATATCGACGCCTCCAAACAATAGTATGCTAAGACGACTTAGCCTGTTTTCAAGTTCATTACATTTTTATATTTAACGTCCTTTAACTTAAATTCTGTCAAATTTTGGTAATGATCGGACAATCCGAACAGAAGTTATAAACAAATATTTCCTTAGCATAGTACTGAAGGTCAAAGAAATTTCCAAACTTTTAGAGCTTGTCCTTCAAAACTCGCTTTTCAGAATTAGCAAACTATTATTTGGAGGTGTCGAACGTCCTTTAACTTAAATTCTGTCTGATTTTGGTAATGATCGGTCAATCCGAACAGAAGTTATAAACAAATATCGACTTAGCATAGTACTGAAGTTCAAAAAATTTCCAAACTTTGAGAGCTTCTCCTCCAAAACTCACTTTTTAGACTTAGCATACTATTATTTGGAGGTGTCGATATTATCTACCTAAACATATTCACATATCTTTCAGTGCCTATGGGTTAGGTACAAAGGATAATATATCTACAGGATAAAAGGTAAAATTTATTCTTCATCATACCGTCTTTGGGTTTAAAAATCCCTAATAGTTTTCAAAGTGCTTTCAATGGTCCTGTAGCGTTGATAGGACGGTGGCAGTCCTTTCATTTATATATTGCTTACCACAGGTCATGAATTCAATAAGCCCTCCCCACATCTTATTTCCACTCGACCTAATCCTCTCCCTCTCTCTCTAAAAACTTCAAATAAAAACAAATTAATAAAAGTAAAACAATTTTTGCAAAAATATTGCAATAATCATTAAAGTTCTACGACTTTCAAGCAGTCTTTTTTTTTGCTTTGCTTTCAAAAAGGAGCACAAAATTTTGTGTTGCCACTTAAGAATTTCATTTAGAATTTGAAAATGCCTTCTGACCTTTTGCAGTTTTGTAGCAATTGTTTGTAACAGCAACCACTTTTTTGTTAGAAAAAAAGTTTTGGGTTAAACATAAGGAATAGCAAGAACAACAACGACTACAATAGCAAACAAATTAAAGGAAAAACAACTCACTTAAACTATTTAATTTTATTAAATTTATACAAACGACAAAGTTTCTTAGGCGGGAAGGGCCATGAAGCCAACAAGAGTCATTCAAAGCTGTTTACAGTGGAAAAAATAAATACTTAGTCTTGGGCAATAGCTCGACAACGTTATTGCAAAGAAAAGTAGGACAGCAAAATAACGAAAAAATATTCACAGTGAACAAATAGGCATAATGATTAAGAAAGACAAAAAAGGGAAAGAGGTTATGTTAGTTCTCCAAAGTGTTGCAAATATTGGACTTGTTCACTGATCATTAAATCGTATGAGTAGCGTCAATACTCATACGCAACCTAGAACAGATTTGCATTTTTCCTTTACCCAGTAACATGGCTAGAATTTGGTACTGATCCCGAATTAAAATATCTAGCTTACTCTGTTAGAAGTTTGCTGCATTTACAGTTGTTTCAATTTCTTTTGAGTTACTTGAGTTTTAGTGGTAGTCGCTGATGTTATCCCTGCCATGTTATCAAAGCGCTCTACTGAACCCTTTTCCATGCCACTTCCTCTATTTCCCTTTCTTGTTTAAAGGATTTTCTCCATCCACATATTTTTCTGCAGTTTTTATTTTAGTCCAGCTTTCAACTAAAGTTTTGTTATTTTATTTTTTTTTTCTAACGTTCTTTACTTACTTACTTTTTTCTGTGTGTTTTTTATATATTTTTCTTGTAAATTCTGGTTTTCTGTATCTTTATAAAACATTTTTATATATATAGAACCATCTAAAGTTTAAAACACTAAGGTGTATATATTTAAAGCAAAAACATTTGGCTTTGTTTTATTTTCCTTAGTCGTTTTTGTTTTTCTTTTTTTTTTGGTCTAAGTACTTGGTCAAGAATGAATGAATAGAAGAACAAAAACACCAAAAACAAACACATATAAAATTTAGGTCGAGTAGTTGAAATTTTATAAGGCCTAGAAAAAAGAAGAAACAAAAAAAAAACAAAAACGGCAACAAGAAAAACAGTGAACCTAAATAAAACCCATCCAACACAAACAACAACAAAAACTAGAAAAATAAAACATCAGCATAATACATCAACCATACAGACATTTGAATTAAACATTTAAATGTGAAAATTGAAGTAGAGGAAGAAATAAATAAAAAAAGGAAAAAAAATGGAAAGAAAAACCCAAAAATTGTTTGGTTTTGGGTTTAAAGTAAGATTGGTAAAGGCGTTCTCTTATTTTTCATTCTCTACTAAATGAGCAGAGTATACTAATTTCTGGCTTAGATGTTGAATATGTTCCTAAAAATATAAAAATTATTCGAATGATGGTTAGTGTAAGGCCACACAGATTTCCTATGTGGGTCGTATAAGTAGCGACAATACTCATACGCACCCCAAATGAACATTTTAAATTTCTATATATACTTAAAAGAAAGATTAATTTTTGGGTTAAAAAATTCATCACTTCGTAGCTAAATGTCAAAATCTGGAAAAATCCTTGGAAAAAATATTCCTTAAAAATCCACGCTTTGTGGTCTTAATGTCCCTGGAAAAAATATTCCTTAAAAATCCACGCTTTGTGGTCTTAATGTCCCTGGAAAAAATATTCCTTAAAAATCCACGCTTTGTGGTCTTAATGTCCTTGGAAAAAATATTCCTTAAAAATCCACGCTTTGTGGTCTTAATGTCCCTGGAAAAAATATTCCTTAAAAATCCACGCTTTGTGGTCTTAATGTCCTTGGAAAAAATATTCCTTAAAAATCCACGCTTTGTGGTCTTAATGTCCCTGGAAAAAATATTCCTTAAAAATCCACGCTTTGTGGTCTTAATGTCCTTGGAAAAAATATTCCTTAAAAATCCACGCTTTGTGGTCTTAATGTCCTTGGAAAAAATATTCCTTAAAAATCCACGCTTTGTGGTCTTAATGTCCTTGGAAAAAATATTCCTTAAAAATCCACGCTTTGTGGTCTTAATGTCCTTGGAAAAAATATTCCTTAAAAATCCACGCTTTGTGGTCTTAATGTCCTTGGAAAAAATATTCCTTAAAAATCCACGCTTTGTGGTCTTAAGGTCCTTGGAAAAAATATTCCTTAAAAATCCACGCTTTGTGGTCTTAAGGTCCTTGGAAAAAATATTCCTTAAAAATCCACGCTTTGTGGTCTTAAGGTCCTTGGAAAAAATATTCCTTAAAAATCCACGCTTTGTGGTCTTAAGGTCCTTGGAAAAAATATTCCTTAAAAATCCACGCTTTGTGGTCTTAAGGTCCTTGGAAAAAATATTCCTTAAAAATCTACGCTTTGTGGTCTTAAGGTTGTTGGAAAAAATATTCCTTAAAAATCCACGCTTTGTGGTCTTAAGGTTGTTGGAAAAAATATTCCTTAAAAATCCACGCTTTGTGGTCTTAAGGTTTTTGGAAAAAATATTACATAAAAATCCACGCTTTGTGGTCTTAAGGTTGTTGGAAAAAAAATATTCCTTAAAAATCCACGCTTTGTGGTCTTAAGGTTGTTGGAAAAAATATTCCTTAAAAATCCACGCTTTGTGGTCTTAAGGTTTTTGGAAAAAATATTACTTAAAAATCCACGCTTTGTGGTCTTAAGGTTGTTGGAAAAAAATATTCCTTAAAAATCCACGCTTTGTGGTCTTAAGGTTGTTGGAAAAAATATTCCTTAAAAATCCACGCTTTGTGGTCTTAAGGTTTTTGGAAAAAATATTACTTAAAAATCCACGCTTTGTGGTCTTAAGGTTGTTGGAAAAAAAATATTCCTTAAAAATCCACGCTTTGTGGTCTTAAGGTTGTTGGAAAAAATATTCCTTAAAAATCCACGCTTTGTGGTCTTAAGGTTGTTGGAAAAAATATTCCTTAAAAATCCACGCTTTGTGGTCTTAAGGTCCTTGGAAAAAAAATATTCCTTAAAAATCCACGCTTTGTGGTCTTAAGGTTGTTGGAAAAAATATTCCTTAAAAATCCACGCTTTGTGGTCTTAAGGTTGTTGGAAAAAATATTCCTTAAAAATCCACGCTTTGTGGTCTTAAGGTTGTTGGAAAAAATATTCCTTAAAAATCCACGCTTTGTGGTCTTAAGGTTGTTGGAAAAAATATTCCTTAAAAATCCACGCTTTGTGGTCTTAAGGTTGTTGGAAAAAATATTCCTTAAAAATCCACGCTTTGTGGTCTTAAGGTTGTTGGAAAAAATATTCCTTAAAAATCCACGCTTTGTGGTCTTAAGGTCCTTGGAAAAAATATTCCTTAAAAATCCACGCTTTGTGGTCTTAATTTAGATGGAAAAACTATTCCTTAAAAATCCACGCTTTGTGGTCTTAAGGTTGTTGGAAAAAATATTCCTTAAAAATCCACGCTTTGTGGTCTTAAGGTTTTTGGAAAAAATATTACTTAAAAATCCACGCTTTGTGGTCTTAAGGTTGTTGGAAAAAAAATATTCCTTAAAAATCCACGCTTTGTGGTCTTAAGGTTGTTGGAAAAAATATTCCTTAAAAATCCACGCTTTGTGGTCTTAAGGTTTTTGGAAAAAATATTACTTAAAAATCCACGCTTTGTGGTCTTAAGGTTGTTGGAAAAAAAATATTCCTTAAAAATCCACGCTTTGTGGTCTTAAGGTTGTTGGAAAAAATATTCCTTAAAAATCCACGCTTTGTGGTCTTAAGGTTTTTGGAAAAAATATTACTTAAAAATCCACGCTTTGTGGTCTTAAGGTTGTTGGAAAAAAAATATTCCTTAAAAATCCACGCTTTGTGGTCTTAAGGTTGTTGGAAAAAATATTCCTTAAAAATCCACGCTTTGTGGTCTTAAGGTCCTTGGAAAAAATATTCCTTAAAAATCCACGCTTTGTGGTCTTAAGGTCCTTGGAAAAAATATTCCTTAAAAATCCACGCATTGTGGTCTTAAGGTCCTTGGAAAAAATATATCTTAAAAATCCACGCTTTGTGGTCTTAAGGTTGTTGGAAAAAATATTCCTTAAAAATCCACGCTTTGTGGTCTTAAGGTTGTTGGAAAAAATATTCCTTAAAAATCCACGCTTTGTGGTCTTAAGGTTGTTGGAAAAAATATTCCTTAAAAATCCACGCTTTGTGGTCTTAAGGTTGTTGGAAAAAAAATATTCCTTAAAAATCCACGCTTTGTGGTCCTAAGGTTGTTGGAAAAAATATTCCTTAAAAATCCACGCTTTGTGGTCTTAAGGTTTTTGGAAAAAATATTACTTAAAAATCCACGCTTTGTGGTCTTAAGGTTGTTGGAAAAAAAATATTCCTTAAAAATCCACGCTTTGTGGTCTTAAGGTTGTTGGAAAAAATATTCCTTAAAAATCCACGCTTTGTGGTCTTAAGGTTTTTGGAAAAAATATTACTTAAAAATCCACGCTTTGTGGTCTTAAGGTTGTTGGAAAAAAAATATTCCTTAAAAATCCACGCTTTGTGGTCTTAAGGTTGTTGGAAAAAATATTCCTTAAAAATCCACGCTTTGTGGTCTTAAGGTTTTTGGAAAAAATATTACTTAAAAATCCACGCTTTGTGGTCTTAAGGTTGTTGGAAAAAAAATATTCCTTAAAAATCCACGCTTTGTGGTCTTAAGGTTGTTGGAAAAAATATTCCTTAAAAATCCACGCTTTGTGGTCTTAAGGTTTTTGGAAAAAATATTACTTAAAAATCCACGCTTTGTGGTCTTAAGGTTGTTGGAAAAAAAATATTCCTTAAAAATCCACGCTTTGTGGTCTTAAGGTTGTTGGAAAAAATATTCCTTAAAAATCCACGCTTTGTGGTCTTAAGGTCCTTGGAAAAAATATTCCTTAAAAATCCACGCTTTGTGGTCTTAAGGTCCTTGGAAAAAATATTCCTTAAAAATCCACGCTTTGTGGTCTTAAGGTCCTTGGAAAAAATATTCCTTAAAAATCCACGCATTGTGGTCTTAAGGTCCTTGGAAAAAATATATCTTAAAAATCCACGCTTTGTGGTCTTAAGGTTGTTGGAAAAAATATTCCTTAAAAATCCACGCTTTGTGGTCTTAAGGTTGTTGGAAAAAATATTCCTTAAAAATCCACGCTTTGTGGTCTTAAGGTTGTTGGAAAAAATATTCCTTAAAAATCCACGCTTTGTGGTCTTAAGGTTGTTGGAAAAAATATTCCTTAAAAATCCACGCTTTGTGGTCTTAAGGTTGTTGGAAAAAATATTCCTTAAAAATCCACGCTTTGTGGTCTTAAGGTTGTTGGAAAAAATATTCCTTAAAAATCCACGTTTTGTGGTCTTAAGGTTGTTGGAAAAAATATTCCTTAAAAATCCACGCTTTGTGGTCTTAATGTTGTTGGAAAAAATATTCCTTAAAAATCCACGCTTTGTGGTCTTAAGGTTGTTGGAAAAAATATTCCTTAAAAATCCACGCTTTGTGGTCTTAAGGTCCTTGGACAAAATATTTCTTAAATATCCACGCTTTGTGGTCTTAAGGTTGTTGGAAAAAATATTCCTTAAAAATCCACGCTTTGTGGTCTTAAGGTTGTTGGAAAAAATATTCCTTAAAAATCCACGCTTTGTGGTCTTAAGGTTGTTGGAAAAAATTTCCTTAAAAATCCACGCTTTGTGGTCTTAAGGTTGTTGGAAAAAATATTCCTTAAAAATTCAAGGTTGTTGTTTAAGGTCCTTGAAAAAAATCCTTAAAAATCCATGCATTGTGGTCTTAAGGTCCATGCAAATTTGCGCTTAGGTCCCTGAAAATTGTTCCTTAAGGGCTGACGCTTTGTTAATGGAGAAAATATTCTCAGAAAAATATATTACCAAAACAATTCTTTAAAAAGTTCCCAGTGCGTTGTCTTGGGTTCATGAAAAACATTTTCTTTCACAAAATTCTGAAAACTCTAAAATAAAAACATCTTCTTTGTGGCTATTTGCCTCAAATAGTTCTTAACTTACATCATTTGTTAAAAATAAAGTATTTATTGTACATTTTCCCACAACTTAAGCTCCACCCACCCAACAAAATAACCCAAAAAGTAAAAGGAATCTATAAATTAAATTGAAACATATTTTTGGCTTTAAGCTTTGTTTTTTACTTTTCTTCTTAATATTAAAGCAACAACAACTAGTAAACCAATATTACTTACAGAGCAGTTTTTCACTGAAACTTCTCAGTAGGGAGTTACGACCGTAATGGAGAATACCAGCAAAATGAATTTGAAAATACAAAACCAGTCCAGAAAAGCGGAAAGCCAAAGAAGGACGAACCACGAACATTTGCATATTGAAAAATCATAGAAGTGAATTAAGTAGTCTAAAAAACAGAAAGAATACATAAATAAAATTAGAGAAATACCACAAACTAAAACAAGAACAACAACTATGAAAGTAAGTTAAGCTATTTTTTTTTTTTTCAAAATAAAATTACTTCAAATTATAGGCATTTTCTTAACTGACCATAAAATTGTAATTTATGGTTATAACGAATTTAGTTCAACGTGGGCGAACAGAAGAATGAATGAAAGAATTTGAGGCTTTTTAAGGCCAATAGAGGATGGTGTTGTGGAAAAGGATTAGAAGGGAAATACAATGGGGGGTTGTAACATACCTATACATGCATACACATATGTATTTGGATGCATATTTTCAGGGACCTTAAGACGACAAAGCGTGGATTTTTAAAGAATATTTTTTCCAACAACCTTAATACCATAAAGCGTGGATTTTTAAGGAATATTTTTCCAAGGACCTTAAGAACACAAAGCGTGGATTTTTAAGGAATATTTTTTCCAACAACCTTAACACCACAAAGCGTGGATTTTTAAGGAATATTTTTTCCAACAACCTTAACACCACAAAGCGTGGATTTTTAAGGAATATTTTTTCCAACAACCTTAACACCACAAAGCGTGGATTTTTAAGGAATATTTTTTCCAACAACCTTAACACCACAAAGCGTGGATTTTTAAGGAATATTTTTTCCAACAACCTTAAGACCACAAAGCGTGGATTTTTAAGGAATATTTTTTCCAACAACCTTAAGACCACAAAGCGTGGATTTTTAAGGAATATTTTTTCCAACAACCTTAAGACCACAAAGCGTGGATTTTTAAGGAATATTTTTTCCAACAACCTTAAGACCACAAAGCGTGGATTTTTAAGGAATATTTTTTCCAACAACCTTAAGACCACAAAGCGTGGATTTTTAAGGAATATTTTTTCCAACAACCTTAAGACCACAAAGCGTGGATTTTAAGGAATATTTTTCCAACAACCTTAAGACCACAAAGCGTGGATTTTTAAGGAATATTTTTTCCAACAACCTTAAGACCACAAAGCGTGGATTTTTAAGGAATATTTTTTCCAACAACCTTAAGACCACAAAGCGTGGATTTTTAAGGAATATTTTTTCCAACAACCTTAAGACCACAAAGCGTGGATTTTTAAGGAATATTTTTTCCAACAACCTTAAGACCACAAAGCGTGGATTTTTAAGGAATATTTTTTCCAACAACCTTAAGACCACAAAGCGTGGATTTTTAAGGAATATTTTTTCCAACAATCTTAACACCACAAAGCGTGGATTTTTAAGGAATATTTTTTCCAACAATCTTAACACCACAAAGCTTGGATTTTTAAGGAATATTTTTTCCAACAATCTTAACACCACAAAGCGTGGATTTTTAAGGAATATTTTTTCCAACAATCTTAACACCACAAAGCGTGGATTTTTAAGGAATATTTTTTCCAACAATCTTAACACCACAAAGCGTGGATTTTTAAGGAATATTTTTTCCAACAACCTTAAGACCACAAATCGTGGATTTTTAAGGAATATTTTTCCAAGGACCTTAAGTCCACAAAGCGTGGATTTTTAAGGAATATTTTTCCAAGGACCTTAAGTCCACAAAGCGTGGATTTTTAAGGCATATTTTTTCCAACAACCTTAAGACCACAAAGCGTGGATTTTTAAGGAAAATTTTTTCCAACAACCTTAAGACCACAAATCGTGGATTTTTAAGGAATATTTTTCCAAGGACCTTAAGTCCACAAAGCGTGGATTTTTAAGGAATATTTTTCCAAGGACCTTAAGTCCACAAAGCGTGGATTTTTAAGGAATATTTTTTCCAACAACCTTAAGACCACAAAGCGTGGATTTTTAAGGAATATTTTTTCCAACAACCTTAAGACCACAAAGCGTGGATTTTTAAGGAATAGTTTTTCCATCTAAATTAAGACCACAAAGCGTGGATTTTTAAGGAATATTTTTTCCAACAACCTTAAGACCACAAAGCGTGGATTTTTAAGGAATATTTTTTCCAACAACCTTAAGACCACAAAGCGTGAATTTTTAAGGAATATTTTTCCAGCAACCTTAAGACCACAAAGCGTGGATTTTTAAGGAATATTTTTTCCAACAACCTTAAGGCCACAAAACGTGGATTTTTAAGGAATATTTTTCCAAGGCCATACACCTTTTACTTACAGCTTCTCTTGCAGCACAATTACCCATGCTATGTATGGTTATATAAGTACAGACGGTAATTGCTTCTGATAAAAAGCGTTTTGTAGCTTATTTTCCTTATTTTTTATTTCCTCCCCCTAATTAATTTGTCTTATTCCTATCTAAATCAATCCAAATTGTGTAGCAATTACGTTGCTTTCACGATAAAAATGTAAGAAAATAAAAAAATAACAAAACAGCTGTCTTATCATGTCAATTGATAAGACTTACTGTGACTTTTTCACCCCCGAAGGATTTTTGCCTTAAAATGATAATAAATCATTTTGAGAAATTTATTTAGATTTTCGAAAATGATTTGAAAACCACAAAATACTCTCTCTGTCAAAGACAAAGCTATGAATAAATTAGAGAAGAAAAAAACGAACGAGCAACTGCTTAGTAGACAATAAACCACAAGAAAAAAATTCACACAAGTTGTTTTTCGTGGAAGGAGTAGAGGTTTTACTCTCTACTCACAAACATTGATTATGTTTCTTTAGAAATTGTTTTCTTTAAAATCACGTTAGCAATATACATACACACATACAGCTTAATAAGAAAAGTGCCAATGATAACAGACAACATTTCAATATTATCATGTAAATAATTGATTGCAAAAATTTATTTATTTTTTCCTTTCAAGCTGAAGAGAAAAACGTAAATAATAAAGTATTCAAAGAAAAATCAAATATATATTGCACAAAGAAAAAACATTTATATGTAAAGTGGATCTATTGAGAATATTGCAGCAAATATTTGACCCAAAAAACCAAAGAATTCTTCAAGCTGCTTCCCACTTGTGAACAATGCCTGCTGAACCAGAAACAAAAAACAATTCATCAAGTGGCATTAGTTGCAAAACAATAAATTATAAACACTTGTTAAGCAATGTCAGATACTTCAATACAAGCACAAACACACAAACAGAGAGAACATAACACAGAAATATACCCAAGAAAATCGTAAAAACAGACAAGCCTCATAGACCAAAGAAAATTTTTACCTGAAATGCCAAAAACGATTTTAAATGAAATGAAAATAAAAAATGAATTTCTTTCATTTCGAATTTAGTTATAAATAAATTGCAATTTACAAGTTGGAGGGGGGAGGGAGTTCATGGAATCTGTGTGAATGAAACTAAGATGCAAACCAAACAATGATTTAATATGTTCAATTTGTTCAATGAAATGGAAAAAAGTGTTTGTTTGTAGGTAAGAACAAGACAATACTTGTGTTTTATTAGCAGTTGAAGTATATCTGAAAAATTTTATTAGAATTGCAACTTATTGCAAATAAATCCTTATAGCATATCTCAAATAGTTTTTCTTTCCTTTGCTTTTTTTGCTTACCTCAGCAATTGCTGTAGTTACAGCCAATTGAAAATTAAAAATATTTGTTGCATATTTCAACCCAAACCTTTTTATCTGTAATCGTGTTAGTATCCAGGTGAATGCATTTTTTGGAAAGCACTTGCAGTTTACAAAAATCGAAAAAAAAAATAAATTTCTAAATGGTCTTTTATTATGAAATATTTCGTTTCTTATATTGAAGATTTATTTAATTGAAGATTATTTAGAGAATGCAATTGTTACAGTATTTATTTGGAAAAATGTATTATAATTATTTCAGAAAAAACATGGTAAATTATGTATGAACCAGTAAGGAAGGGTCAAAGGCGTACGGGGCCGACTATTTCACTCATTTAGTCAAAGCGTGACATACAGCTGCGAAAAAATAATAGCACCACCTCAAACAAAAATATTTTGCAGGCATTCTTATTTTTTATGTGCAAATTTGGCTGACCGTTTTATACGTATTTATAATTAAACGACTGTAAGAATTTAAAAAATGACAAAAATCATAGTTTAATTTGAAACTTGTTTAAAACCTTAAAACCAATTTTCACAAAAAATCCAAAAATTTGACAAACAAAAAATAATAGCACCATTATTAAAAATTCTTTTAGAAATTGGTCACAGTGTAGATACTTAATCACTCTAGAATAGAAGTACACCAATAGAAGCTAGTGTCTATTGATTTATTCTTCAGTTGATGGCGTTAGTACCACCTGGGGATAGGCTTGGTATCGAACCAAGCGGAGACAGGCATTTGTTGCACGATTCTTCTTCAAGGACCTCCAAATATGATTTTATAGTCGTTGGTTTTAATGCTGTTTTTGCTTTAGTTTAAATTTTTTTGATTTGTTATAGTCTAGGAACAACGTACAACCGTAGAGTATGACCACAGAATATCTATACCACAAATTCTTTGACTTTCCTCAAGGTTATAACCCAGATTGTTACTGTGCATATGCTTTTGGAAGGACCCAGCTAGTGCCAACTTATCTTTTAAATGAAATATAGTCATATTTTCTAGGATTTCAACGAAATCAAGTTACTTCTTTACAGTTTTGCAACGAACAGGTAAAAAAGTATCAGTCGGCATTGCCGACAGAGATATACCCTCAGCCTGTGGATTGAAATACTTTTTTCAAAAAAAAAAAAAAAAAATTATGGGTGTATGAACGGACAGACATTGGATTAAAGCTCAAAAATTTGGAGGGATATAGATAGATGGGGCTTTTGTATCATACTGCGAAAAGCATAATATCGGGCCACTAGGAAAACCTTCGGTAAAAATGTCCAAAATTTCCTCGAGAATTGGACCGATAGGGCACAAATTTGAACATAAACTAAGCTTGGACAAAATATTTCGGGATCCAAAAATTTAGACCAATCGGTAGCTACGCTTATCATTTTTGCCAATATTTTCGAACTTCTGTGGGAGAGGTACCGGAAGCAGTGGACCTATAAGCACTACCTTCGAATTTCATCTAATATTCGAAGAAATATTACGATATCCAAAATGTGGGGAAACGCAGTATTCGGTTCGAGCTCTACACCCACTACATATGGTGCCATAGGGTTTTTTTACAATTTCGACCTGTTTTCTCAAAAAGTATGGACTTGCCCCTGAAAAAACTTTTACTGACTTAATTGCGTTAATTAATTCCGTTCTAGAGTTATCTTGCGCTCCAACCACTACAGACGGTGTCATAGCGTTTACAAATTTCAGGCTATTTTCTCAGGAAGTATAGACTTTCCCCCGATGAAAATTGTATCGTCGTATGGGGGGCAGTGAATACAAGTTACGTACATACATATGTTCCCACAATATCCCCTTGAATACAAGTTGCTACAACAAAAATCAAAGCGATTCGAGAGCAGGTACTAAACTGAACTTTTCCGAAATTTTGTGTGGGAGTTACCCGATTGAGTCAATATTGGAACTTAACCTAAGTCTGGTAGGAATTTCACGATATGCAAAGTATGGAGCAAATCCGTTACTCCCTTTAAGAGTTATCGTGCTCACAAATTTTCCGAACATTTTCGAACTTTTGTGGGGGAGGTACCGGAAAGAGTGGACCGATATAACCCATCTTCGAAATTAAACTAAGTTTGGACAATATATTACGAAAGCCAAATTTTGGACGGAATCGGTTGATCCGTTCGAGAGTTATCGTCAGACAGACGGACGGACATGGCTAAATCAACTCCAAATTGTCTGAAACACATTTCGTCCAAACATACCTGGGGTCTTAAACCATTATTTCGATGAGGCACATTTTACCTGTATGAAAGTGTATATACCCTCGTTAGCATAAATGCTGAGGGTATAAAAAGTTTTTGAGTTAGCAATTTCTAATTTTTCTACGAAATCTACTTTATCTTGTGTAAAATTTTCATGCTCATATCTCTTAAACTCAACGAGTAACAGCTCGTTTACAACGGGTTTGGCATAATTCAACAAAAAGTATATGAAGCACTAAATCACTTCGAATCATGCTTGACCTTGCACATAAATTTAGTACTAAAATCTGGCTGCCTGTTTGCAAAATATGGTCCAAGTAGTTTTTTTTGTGTAATAATCTTTTAAGGTTGGAAAGTCATATTTTAATCTCCAACTTAAAACGCGTTTTTCTCGAAACTGTGTCATTCTTTGAGTAAATGAGCTATATGATACATTACACCACCCAAAATCGGTGACATTTTCCAAATTCCATCGAAATTGGACAGAATATACGTGTTTGGTTTACTTAATACCTCAAATCGGACGAACATATATATGGGGCTATATCCAAATCTGAACCGATTTTAATATAATTTGGCAAACTTACTTCTAGCCCAAAATCGGTGACATTTTCCAAATTTCCAGCTATATTCAAATCTTAACATATTTCAATATAATTTTGCAAACTTATTTATTTCTAGCCCAAAACTGGTGACATTTTCCAAATTTCATCGAAATTGGGCAGAATTACAGTTCACAGTTCAAATTTTATCGAAATCGGACATATATAGCTTGTTTGGTGCAGCAAATACGAGAAATCGGCCGAAGATATATGTATATGGGAACTATATCTAAATCTAGCCTGATTTCGATATAATTTGGCACATTTACTCCTAGACCGAATTATGTCACACATTACAAATTTTATCGAAATCGAAAATATATAAAGTGATTGGTGCAAGTAATACATTAAATCGGGCGAAAATATATATGGGAGCTATGTCTAAATCTAGGCTGACTTCGTTATTATTTGGTACATTTATTTCTAGACCGAATTCAGTCACACATTCCAAGTTTGATCGTAATAGGAAATATATAAAGTGATTGGTGCAGGAAATACATCAAATCGGACAAAAATATATGTGGGAGCTATATTTAAATCTGGACCGATTTCGATATAATTTGGCATATTTATTTCTAGACCGAATTCAGTTAAATATTCCAAATTTGATCGAAATCGGAAATATATAAAGTGTTTGGTGCAGCAAATACATGAAATCGGGCAAAAAAATATATGGGAGCTATATCTAACTCTGGACCGAATTCGATATAATTGTCACATTTATTTCTAGACTGAATTCAGTCACACATTCCAAATTTGATCGAAATCGGAAATATATACAGTGATTGGTGCAGCAAATATATGAAATCGGGCGAATATATACATATATGGGAGCTATAACTAAATCTGGACCAATTACTATATAATTTGGCACAATTATTCCTAGACCGAATTCAGTCGGGCATTCCAAATTTGATCGAAATCCGAAATACATGAAATCAGGAAAAATATACAGTATAATCTCGATAATCCGGCACCACATGTGTCGACGGTGTCCAGATTATCAAATTGTCCGGATTACCCAGTAGTATCAAAAAAACACATAATTTTGTGAGCTTAAATCTATACTAAGGTAAACGAATTCATATTAAGCAAATATCACGGGTAGCGAACATTTTAAGACTGTGAACAGCTTTCCTTACTACCAAATTTACTTCTTAAATTCCTCCAGCGTAAATTACCTGACATTTGCCGAGTAATTTTGTCGTCAAAACTTGGCGCATATTCATTCATAATTCATATAGTTAATTCCATATTGACTGTATAACTATTTCAACAGTGGCTGGTCAGAAAGACGATATTTGGGCCGAAAACTTTGAAAAACTTAATTTTTATTATTTATACACCAATTGCTATAGTGAAGAACGAAAACGTCAATGAAATAAATAAGAATCGAATGCTCAAGATAACAAAAATATTGATGTCCGGATTATCGAGGTAGGAAAAATAGGTGATGTCCGGATTACAGATTCTACAATGTAAAAAATTTTAGTGTCCGGATTACCGCGTTGTCCCGATTAACGAGTGTTCGGATTATCGAGACTATACGTATATGGGAACTATATCCAAATCTGAACCAATTTTCACCAAAAGCAATAGCGTTTTTCCTATGGCAAAATAATAATATTCCCCAATTTTTAGCTGAATCGGAAAGAAAGACAACTACGGGTCTACCTCGTTTCCTTATGCATGTTACGTACAAATGCACAAAGTCGTAATTCCACAGTGTGGTGTAGGGTATAACAAGTAAGAACGGCGTTAAGTTCGGCCGGGCCGAACTTGTTATACCCTCCAACACAAGTTGTATTCAAGTAAAATGGAATAATTAGTTTTACGAAAACCGGGAGGTACCGTTCTAAGGGGGCTATATCGAAACGTGGACATATACCGACGAATTTTATTCCGAAATGGGGCAATATGAAAGCGTGGACCTGTACAGACAAATTTCTGGCGAACAGTTTTATATCACATTGAAGACTAAATACCAAATTTCAGCCATTTTGGTGGAATTTTGAAGCCACAACCTTCAAAATACGGAAAATCGGGAGGTACCTTCCCATGGGGGCTATATGAAGGCGTGGACCTATACCGACAAATTTAAAGGGGAAGTTTAAGTACCCCCAACGAAGTATAAATACCAAATTTCAGCCATTTCGGTGGAATATTGAGGCCACAACGTTCAAAATACCGAAAATCGGGAGGTACCGTTCTATGGGGGATATATGAAGGCATTGACCTATACCGACAAAGTTCTTGGGGAAAGTTTTATACCACTAGCGAAGACAACGCACCAAATTTCAGCCATTTTGGTAGGATAATGAAGCTAAAACCTTCAAAATACCGAAAATCGGGAGGTACCCTTCTATGGGGGCTATATGAAGGCATGGACCGATATCAACAAAATTCTAGGGGAAAGTTTGATACCACCAACGTAGACTTAGTAACAATTTTCAGCCATTTCGGTGTGATAATGAAGCTAAAACCTTCAAAATACCGAAAATCGGGAGGTACCGTTCTATGGGGGCTATATGAAGGCGTGGACCGATACCGGCAAAATTCTGGGGAAAAGTTGTATAACCCTAAGGAAGACCACGTACCAAATTTCTGCCATTTTGGTAGGATAATGAAGCTAAAACCTTAAAAATACCGAAAATCGGGAGGTGCCGTTCTATGGGGGCTATATCAAAACGTGGACAGATACATCCCATTTTCAATACCAACCACCCTGCTAATAATAAAAACTTCTATATCAAATATTGACTCTCTATCTTTAAAATTCTTGATTTCAATAGACAGACGGACGGAGGGACAGACGGACATGGTTAAATCGACATAGAATTTTATGCTAATCAATAATATATATATACTTTATAGGGTCTCCGACGAATATGTCGATGTGCTACAAACGGAATGACAAATTTAATTATACCTTCCATATGGTGGAGGGTATAAAAATGCACATATATCCCCCTGGAGTAGTGATGAGAAGGGAAAAAACACAAAAATCCTATGAGGGAACCCAGACGAGGACAAAACAAAGGAACAACGGAACAAAGATATAATATCGCAGTGTGGTGTAGGCCTTACACTGTAGGATATAAAAATAGATGACTGTTAATGGACTTTATGTTAACATAGGTGAATATTGATTTACGGTGTATGCTAGCATAGACGACTGTTAATGGAGTCTGTGTTTAGATAGACATCTGTTAATGGAATGTGTTTTAACATTGATGATTGTTAATGGAGACGACTGTTAATGGAAAGAATGTTACTCTTAGCATAGACCCCGCTAATGGGGCTTCTACACGGTATGTTTTATACATGTAATTCCTTCTGCACAGCAACATTTTATTTTTCATTCGTTTTCTGATGTTTTCGTTTTTACAGTGTTTTATATTATACCAATATCACTTTGATGCAAAAAATTTGTGTATGGTTCAAACCATGAGTACAAAATTCAGATTTGTAAAAAGTGACAGTAGTTATGCATAAAACATACCGTGTAGAAGCCCCATAACATAGATGACTGTTAATGGAATTTGTTAACATAAATTTTAATGTCATCTATGCTAACGTTGAAAATTATTAGTGACGTCTATGTAAACACTGGGGTGCTACCGTGGAGCATTGGTATGCATACCCGCCCCGTCTAGGCAACATCAAATTTTCAACGGTGGCAAAATACCAAAATATCGGCCAGATTATGAAGGAGGGCCGACAAAAAAGACACGTGTATCGGCGTTTTGAAAAATTACGTCGGGAAGTAACATACATAGGCGTGGCAAGTTCCGCCCATTTCTACAGGTTTTGAAATATTCGACATCAGATTCCATGGAATCCTTGCATTTTAGGTATAAAGTGTCTTAGACAATATTACGGACAGCA
Source organism: Musca autumnalis (assembly GCF_047663935.1). Taxonomy (NCBI): domain Eukaryota; kingdom Metazoa; phylum Arthropoda; class Insecta; order Diptera; family Muscidae; genus Musca; species Musca autumnalis. The sequence continues at coordinate 22,305,162 of NW_027411644.1, read as the reverse complement.
ATACGGAGTATCTTTTTATGAAAAAAATTAACCCTCATGCGAGTCACTAAAGGGGTCATTTTGGTCCCTTTTTTAAAAACCGTTCAAAAACTCCTTTAAAATGTGATCGTATCGGTTCTAATTATTCTACAAAATTATTTGTCAAAACATTTTCCTATAGGTCCCGAATACACCAAAACTCTAAATCGTACCTAAACGCCAGGAATCTGCCAAAAGTAAATTCACGTTTTAGGGTTAATGTTGTATGTTATCGGAGTTTATTAAGTTTTTTATCACAAAACTTCGTTCTACATAGAAGACGTCAAAGACAAAAATATTCTCAATCAAATTTCAATATAAGTCGCCGAATTACTGCAATATGTATATGCAATATATATCAAGAAAATATATACATACATCAAGTTTGCCAACAAAACACCCTAATATTTTTGAATAAATTTGTTTTGTTCTTTTTTCGAGTTGATGCATGAAAGTAACATGAAATTTAGTTTTAGACGAAAGGTGTTAAAAGAAGAAATATTTTACACAAAATTTTACTCTAAATCCCAAAACAAACTAGATATCTAGGTAAAATACTTTGTGAAGAAAATTACTTTACAAAATTAGATATTAAAGATAGAAATTATTTGTTAAACTTTTTTTAAGAAGAAATGTTCCAAATGAAATTTCATTATGAGTCACTGAACATGTAGGTACACTTTGTTATGCGCTTCAAAATAAATTATTTCATATCATAGTATGCATTGTTAAAACTATTATAATTTTTCATTTTGGGGAATCAAAATATGTATTCATTTTTATTCATTCCAATTGTGTTCGTTAATAAACTATGTTGAGTTTTATATAAAAAAATCGTGTACCACAATTCGTTAATTTTATTGTACATCAAATTGGTTCCACAAACAAAAGAAATTTGTAGCTACAATATTTAACATCTCCAGAAGCTTTCGATTTTTATATATAATTTAGGACAATATTCTACCGTTTTTATTCACATTTTCGTTATCTGCGGTCACAAAATATATTTTATTGGTGTTATTTCATAATAAATTCTTTCAGAAGATTATGTAAGGAGGCGGGGTTTCTTGTAATTTTAAAAAAAATTCAATTTTGTTGTACAGTTTTATTATTAAGTAGGCACAGACAACTGTTAATGAGGACTATGTTAACACAGACACTTCTTAAAGTATTCAAGTCTGTCACTTGCCTATTAACAGTCTTTACTAAAGCTTAAATTCACAGACAAATACTAACGTAATCTACATATGTATGTCACTTCTTATAGCATTTTTGACATAGTCCAGTTCTCCATGCAAACAAAACGAAAACTTTACCCTTTTTCTCCACATATCCCCATGTACAGTTAAATTAGCATTTTATAAACTTTGATTGACATTTGTACTACAAATTACTATTTTACATAGTGAACACATTCCATGGAATGGTTTTTCTGTTTTGCATTTTCTATTTCTGTATTTTTCTTTTTTTTCAAAGTAAATTTAAAATTCAAATTAATTTAATTGACTTAAATTTACATTTTTGCCAAACATTCTTGACTGGCTGGATGGCTGTCTAACTGACTGACTATTGTGTTTTGTGCCATGGTGTCACTCAAATGATTATATTTTTGTTGGTATGATTTTCTTTTGCTAACTTGCTTTCTCATTTCAATTAACATTCAGTTCGTTTGCTGTCGCGTCGTCATAGTCATAGTCGCCGTGGTCACATAAAAATCAAATGACACAAAAAGTGAGTGAGTGACATGGCTGGCAAGGCAAGCCATAAGAAAAGTCAAATCAAATCACAGTCTTTCTTTTCGAATTTGTTGGTATCCATGTTGGCTCGGTTGTTTGGTTGAATTTTTTTTTTGCTATTGTTGTTGTCATATGATGTCCTTTCTCCTGAATATTTAAAATGACAATTTTATAAGAAAAAAATGTTAACCAGGGACTCTTCGAAAATACTTGCAATTTCTTTGACAGTTGCCAGATATTATTCGCCATATGGTTGGGTAGTTTTAACACGTGCAACGTACATTGTAAGTGTGTATGTACATATCCAAGGTTATAATTAAGAAATGTGATGAGCTTTAAAGAATTTTAAGAGAAAAGTTTGAAAAGGTTACAAAAACTTTAGGAATGTATGAATATAATTAAACTTTTTGGTAAAGTAACCCACTCACACAGTGGTTCAGAATCGATTTTCCTGGTCAAAACTCTGTAACTTTTGAACGAATAAAGCTATTTTCATTTTTTATTTATTTATTTATTTATTTATTGTTTTTTTTTTTTGTTCCGCAGGTAGCACATTCAGTTTTCCGTTTTAGTTCGGTCTAGTCGAGGAACTCAAGGTCGAAGTTAAATTTTTGAGTTGTTCATATTTTGTATCAAAATATGAGTGTTATTATGTTTTTTATATGTTCCATCCTATGAATAAAGGTTAAACCCCAATGAATTAGAACATAAAAATACAAAATATTGAACAAAATTTTTAATTTTTCTTAAAAACTAATTTATTTAAAAAAATATATGGAAAATCTTTCTGCAAAAACGATACGTTGTTCCATGTTGTTTCCTAAAAGTTCTAGTCCACTAAAATTGGAATTTTACTAAAATTTAGTACCTGGTGGAAATAAAATACCTCCCTTCTTTAAGAAAACAATCCTGCCTACTTTACAAAAAATAATTAACATAATATCTCTTTTAGTTTCTGAGAAATAGCTATTTCTTTCTCCTCAAATGTGCTAAAATTTCACATTACAAAAATCAAGAAAAATGTTCGTCTATAGGATCACGTAGCACCACATCTTCCAAAATTTTGACCTAGTTATTTTTGTTTCCTTAGTTTCAATAGGTTTAATATCGAATCCCATATAGAAATTAACAACCGTTGACTAAAAAAATGGGGTTTGGCCAGGAAAATCGATTTGTCACCCATGGTAGATTGTTGACAAAGATTTGAACAGTGGTATTAGACTCCACTAACCATAGTATATGTTAACGAACACTCAATAACAGTCGTTTCACTTAACATAGATATCACTAACACACGTCTATGTTAAGATGGACTTCATTACAATTTTTCTCTGTTAACATAAGATATATTAACAACAGCCTACTGTTACTGATCCAATAAGAATCGCCTCCGCTAACATAGACTCTATAAACAACCGCCTTTGTTAAGAATGACTGCATTAACAGTCGTCTCTGTTAACATAAACTCCGTTGGTAATTGTATCTGCGCATAGATTCAACTAATATTCATTCCCGTTAACACTGACTTCATTAACAGACGTCCCTGCTAATAAAAACTCCACTAAAAATTGTCTGTTAACAAAGACATAATTGATTGTCGTCTCTGTTTACAAAGACTTCATTGTCAGTTGTAACAGTAATAGATGTTGATGTTAACATTGGCTCCATCCACAGTTTTCTCTATTAAAATAAAATCTTGAAATAATCATGTCTGTAGCATAGAATCCATTAATGGTCGTGACTACATTAAGAGTCGTCTCCGTTAACATAGACTTTATTAAGAGGCGTCTCTGTTAAAGTAGGTTTAATTAAAAGTCGTCTCTGTTAACATAGACTTAATTAACAGTCATATCTGTTAACTCAGACTTAATAACTAACAATTCTCCCTGTTAACATTGACCCCATCAACAGCTGTCTGTTAACATATACTTCATAAACATTTGTCTCTGTTCATATAAATATGCATATTACCTACAGTCTACTGATATTCAGACCATTAACAATCGCTTCTGCTTACTTGGACTCCACCCATAATCGCCTCTATTAACAAGGATTTCATTAACAATTATCTCCGTTAACATTAACTCCATTGACAGTGTGTCCGTGAACATAGACTTAATTAACAGTCGTCTCTGTTAACATAGACAACACTAACAGTCATCTCTATTAACAAAAAAAAAACATCATTAACAGTCATCACTGTTAAGGAAAACTCCATTAACATTAATTTCTGTTGACAAATACTTTATTAACATTTTTCCCTGTTAACATTGACTCCATCAACAGTTGTCTCTATTAACAAAGCCTTTATTTACTCCCGGCTCTGTTATTATGAAATATATTAACAACAGTCTCCTGAATTAACACCACCAACAATCCATAAGCAATCACCTCTGTTAAAAAATACTTGGTCTCTGTTAATATAGAATCTGATGATAATCGTGTCTGCAGCATAGACGACATTAATATTCGTATCCGTTAACATAGACTTTATTAACAGTCGTCTCTTATAATATAGACTCCACTAACAATCGCCTGTTAACATAGACTTAATTAACAGCCGTCTCTGTTAGGAAAGACTTCATTGTCAATCGTCTCCGATAACATAGTCTTAATTAAAAGTTGTCCCTGTTGACAAAAAATATGTTAACAACATTCTCCTGTTAATGACACCATTACACAATTGCGTGTGCTAACCTAGACTCTATATACAATCGCCTATGTTGACTACGATTTCAATAACAGTCGTCTCTGTTACCATAAAAGCTCCGTCAATAATCATGTCTGTAACAAAGACACCATTATTAGTCGTGTCCATTAACAAAGACTTCATTAATTGTCGTCGTTATTAACATAGACTTTATTAACAGTCGTCTCTTTTAAGAAAAAATCGATTAATTGTCATCTCTGTTAACATAAGCTAAATTAACAGTTGTCCCTGTTAACATTGACTTCATCAACTGTTATCCCTGTTGACATAGGATTCATTACTATATGCCTCTACTAACATAAACTATATTAATAACTGTCTCCTGATATTATCACCATTAACATTCTCCTCTGTTATCAAAGACTTAGTCTCTGTTAACAAAAACTCTGTTGATAATTGAGTCAGTAGCACAGACTTCTTTAATAGTCGTGTACGTTAACGTAGACTTCATTAACAGTCGTCTTTTTTAACATAGACTTCACTGGGAATATCTGTTAACATAGACTACATTCGCCTCTGTTAAAAAGACTTCATCCGTTAAATTAGACTACATTAAGAGTTGTCCCTGTTGACAAAAAGTTTACACCTCTGCTAACATAGACTTCATAAAAAATCGCTTATGTTAACAAAGATTTCATTAACAGTCGTCTCTGTTAACATAAACTCTGTAACTAATCATATCTGTAGCATAGACTCCATTAATATTTGTATCCGTTAACATAGACTTCAATAACATTCGTTTCTGTTAACATAAACTCCGTTAGTATTTATATCTGTAACATAGACTCCCTTAATAGCTGTGTCCGTTAACATAGACTTCAATAACAGTCGTCTTTGTTAACATAGACTTCAATAACAGTCGTCTCTGTAAACATAGACTTTATTAAAAGTTGTCCCTTTTAACATAGACTTAACTAACAGTTGTCTCTGTTTACACAGACTTCATTAACATTTGTCCCTGTTAAAATAAAATATATTGACAACAGTCTCCTGTTACTGACACCTCTAACAATAGTTTCTGCTAACATAGACTCCATAAACAATGGTATATGTTGACAAACATTTCATTAGCAATGGCCTCTGTTAACATAAGCTTCGTAAATAATCATGTCTGTACCATAAAATCCATTAATAGTTGTGTCCTTTAACAAAGACTTCATTAACAGTCGTCTCTGTTAACATAAACTCCGTGAGTATTTATGTCTGTAGCATAGACTCCATTAATAGCTGTGTCCATTAACATGGACTTAATTTACAGTCGTCTCTGTTAACATGGGCTTTATTGACAGTTGTCCCTTTTAATATAGACTAAATTAAGAGTTGTCTATGTTAACATAGACTTCATTAACATTTGTCCCTGTTAACATAAAATATATTGACAGTAGTCTCCTGTTACTAACACCTTTAACAATAGTTTCTGCTAACATAGACTCCATAAACAATGGTCTATGTTGACAAAGATTTCATTAGCAATCGACTCTGTTAACATAAACGCCGTAAATAATCATGTCTGTAACATAGACTCCATCAATATTTGTGTGCGTTAACACAGAATTCATTAACAGTCGTATCCTTCATTTACAGTCGTCTCTGTTTGCATAGACTTTATTAATAGTTGTCCCTTTTAACATAGACATAATTAACAGTTGTCTCTGTTAATATAGACTTCATTAACATTTGTCCCTTTTAAAATAAAATATATTAAATATATTAACAGCTATTGGCACCATTGCCTTTGCTAACATAGGCTCCATTAACAATGTCCTATGTTAAAAAATATCGCTAACAGTCGTCTCTGTTAACATAAAATCCGTCAATCACCATGTCTGCCGAGTAAACTCCATTAATAACTGTGTCCGTTAACATAGACTTCATTAACAGTCGTCTCCGTTGCAATAGACTAAATTAACAGCTGTCCCTGTTAACATAGACTTTATCAACAGTTGTCTCTGTTAACATAGACTTCAATAGCAACAGTCTCCTGTTATTGACACAATTAACAATCGGCTCTGTTAACATAGACTCCGTAAACCATCACTTATGTTAACAAAGATTCCAGACACGACTGTTAAGACTCTGTTAATATAAACTCCGTCAATAATCATGTATAGCATGCACGCCATTAAAACCGTTAACATAGATGTCATTGACAATCGTCTCTGTTAATAGTTGTATCCGTTAACACATACTTTATTAACAGTCGTCTCTGTTAACATAAATTCTGTAAATAACTATATCTGTAGCATAGACTCCATTAATAGCTGTATCCGTTAACATGGACTTCATTTACAGTCGTCTCTGTTAACATAGTCTTTATTAACAGTTGTCCTTTTTAATATAGACATAATTAACAGTTGTCTCTGTTAACATAGACTTCATTAATATTTGTCCCTTTTAAAATCAAATATATCTCCGAAACTAGAAGAGGTAGAGCAAATCTGGCAAAAATTCGAGATCATTTTTATAAAAAATTAAAGTTCAACTTAATTTTTATAAAAGTCGCGATATCTCCGAAACTAGAAGAGATAGAGCAAATCTGGCAAAAAATCGAGATCATTTTTATAAAAGTCGCGATATCTCCGAAACTAGAAGAGATAGAGCAAATCTGGCAAAAATTCGAGATCATTTTTATAAAAGTCGCGATATCTCCAAAACTAGAAGAGATAGAGCAAATCTGACAAAAATTCGAGATCATTTTTATAAAAGTCGCGATATCTCCGAAACTAGAAGAGATATCAAATCTGGCAAAAATTCGAGATCATTTTTATAAAAGTCGCGATATCTCCGAAACTAGAAGAGATAGAGCAAATCTGGCAAAAATTCGAGATCATTTTTATGAAAGTCGCGATATCTCCGAAACTAGAAGAGATAACAGCAATCTCCTGTTATTGGCACCATTGCCTTTGCTAACGTAGACTCCATAAACAATGTCCAAAGATATCGCTAACAGTCGTCTCTGTTAACATAAATTCCGTCAATCATCATGTCTGCCGCATAGACTCCATTAATGTGTCCGTTAACATAGACTTCATTAACAGTCGTCTCCGTTACAATAGACTAAATTAACAGCTGTCCCTGTTAACATAAACTCCATTAACAGTCATCTATGTTAACATAGACCGCATTAATAGTTCAGATTTTGTACCGATTTCGGAACGAATGTCGGAAAGAAATGTCCTTTCCGAATTTCCTAAGGATTTTCTTCAGATTTCGTTACGAAATCGGATCGAAATCGATACGATGTCGCTCGTACATTTCGTTCCGAAATTATGTCAACCACTTCATACAACTTTCGTTAAGATATCGTTACGATTTCGGATCAGACTTCGTTAAGATTTCGTTCAGATTTCGTTAAGATGTCGGTACGATTGTTTTGCTGGGTACATTCAATTAAAAACCATCTGTGTTAAATTTTACACGATTTACATAAACAGATTGCATAAGCAATCGTCTTTGGGCCATTTAAAGACTTTCCATGCTTTCGTTTGAGAATTCCAAGGTTGTTCTTCTTAACTTTGCCTAACCATTTTCATCAAAATCCAAAACAATATCAAATTGTTTTCCTTTAATTGCCAGAAGTTGAAAAGTTGTATTAATTACAACAAATAATAAACACACTCACATACATACAAACATATTTGCCCATTATGAATGTGTGTAAATGACACTTGACTTTCGTTTCTGAAATCAATTGAACTTTTCATGGCATGACGTAGACACACACACACACACACACACACACTCACAAACACAGAAATTGAGAAAGCGTCAACAATCAAAGTTATTTGTTTCATTTGAACATTAATCAAAGTCAATGTTAATTGCTAAAGGAAACTGAAACAATAGTTAATCAATAAATTTAATAAAATAACAAAAAATAACTCTCTACACAAATGTCCTTCAAAGGACAACAATAATCACATGATAGTCATATACATATGTACATGTAGAGACATTCTCAGCCACTAGCATTGTGAAGTGCTTAAGTAAGGTTTGGATCTGTATGTGCTAGTGCTGTTCTGTATTAAATTTATATTATTTACCATATGATTTATACATTAATATAATTAAAATTCAATGGCAGTTGTCCGACTTTGAGTCTCTTCTCTTTCTTTCTGACAATGAACAAAAGTTATTTTAAAATTGGAATTTTTGAAATATTCCATTTCAATTTTCTTTCATTCAGTCAACTTTGTGAAATTTCTCTAATTAAATAATTAAACATACTTCAGCCCTCTACTCCATTTAAACCCCCCCTCTCCCCCGACTCTTGACAAGAAATATAACACATGTCTTGCCACATCCTGCCAGGAAAATATTTTCGAAAGAAAATTGATTCATTGCCTGTTGTTTACACAGCTACTAACACCTTGTATAACCACCTACACATCATACTCTCCCCTCCCACCCTCCCTCCCTTCCTTGTGGTCCTTTATACCGTTAACGCCTTTAAATGCTGTCCTCTGTGTGTGTGCGTTAAAATTGCGATGTTCATGTTAAACATTTTGTTTGTATTGTTTTACCATTTACAAGTTGTTAGAAAATTTTTTACTTTGTTTTTCCCTTTTCTCTGTTAAGCAAATAACAACAGAGTGAATCTGTGTGTGTGTGTGAATTTCCTAATGTATGAATAAGTGTGGTTGTGTTTGTTTGTATTCATTTTTGTTTACAAACTTCTCAAGGATTGTTTATTTAAATTATAAAAGTTTTTGGCCAAGTGTTCTTTACATAGGCAATTAGTTAGTTAGGCCATTCCAGCAACAATACCTCATACAACAACAAAAGCCAACCATAGCAGCAGCAGCGGTACTTAAGCAAGTCTTTAAATATGGCAAAAACCTTGAGATTCAATTACCATTAGGAAAAAAAAAAGAAAATTGAAAGGCTTTTGATAAGAAGATACAATATTGATTTTTGGTTTTGAACACTTCGAAAGAAAATAATAATTGTTGCAAAGCAAAACAAATCGATTATGAAAAAGCCTTAAAGGAAGCAGGATAATGGTTTTGTCTGCACTGCAGTATTGGATTATTTGTTGGGGAGGGATTTTTATGGGAAAACTAAATGTGAATATTCTTGAGATAAAAACTAAATATTTTTTTATTGGAATTTTGTGGCATGATAATTTAATAAATTTTACATAGAACACTTCTGTAGAATGGAAAACCTGCGAAGGAGGCTTCTAAAGAATAGAAGACCTCCGTAGGAGGCTTCTATAGAATAGAAGACCTCCGTAAGAGGCTTCTATAGAATAGAAGACCTCCGTAAGAGGCTTCTATAGAATAGTAGACCTCCGTAAGAGGCTTCTATAGAATAGAAGACCTCCGTAAGAGGCTTCTATAGAATAGAAGACCTCCGTAGGAGGCTTCTATAGAATAGAAGACCTCCGTAAGAGGCTTCTATAGATTAGAAGACCTCCGTTGGAGGCTTCTATAGAATAGAAGACCTCCGTTGGAGGCTTCTATAGAATAGAAGACCACCTTTGGAGGCTTCTATAGCATGGAAGACATTCGTTGGAGGCTTCTATAGCATGGAAGACATTCGTTGGAGGCTTCTATAGCAGAGAAGACCTCCAAAGGAGGCTTCTATAGAATAGAAAACCTCCAAAGGAGGCTTCTATAAAACAGAAAACCTCCGTTGGAAGCTTCTATAGAATAGAAGACCTCCGTAGGAGGCTTCTATAGAATAGAAGACCTCCTCAGGAGGCTTCTATAGAATAGAAGATCTCCTTTGGAGGCTTCTATAGAATAGAAGACCTCCGTAGGAGGCTTCTATAGAATAGAAGATCTCCGTTGGAGGCTTCTATAGAATAGAAGACCTCGGTAGGAGGCTTCTATAGAATAGAAGACCTCCGTAGGAGGCTTCTATAGAATAGAAGACCTCCGTAGGAGGCTTCTATAGAATAGAAAACCTCCGTAGGAGGCTTCCATAGAATAGAAAACCTCCGTAGGAGGCTTCTATAGAATAGAAAACCTCCGTAGGAGGCTTCTACAGAAAAGAAGACGACCTCCGTAGGAGGCTTCTACAGAAAAGAAGACGACCTCCGTAGGAGGCTTCTGTAGAATAGAGCACGACCTCCGTTGGAGGCTTCTATAGAATAGAAGACCTCCTCTGGTGGCTTCTATAGAATAGAAGACCTCCGTAGGAGGCTTCTATAGAATAGAAGACCTCCGTAGGAGGCTTCTATAGAATAGAAGACCTCCGTAGGAGGCTTCTATAGAATAGATGACCTCCGAAGGAAGCTTCTATAGAATAAAAGACTTCCGTTGGAGGCTTCTATAGAATAAAAGACTTCGGTTGGAGGGTTCTATAAAATAGAAGACCTCCAAAGGAGGCTTCTATAAAACAGAAAACCTCCGTTGGAAGCTTCTATAGAATAGAAGACTTCCGTTGGAGGCTTCTATAGAATAGAAGACCTCCGTTGGAGGCTTCTATAGAATAGAAGACCTCCGTAGGAGGCTTCTATAGAATAGAAGACCTCCGTTGGAGGCTTCCGTAGAATAGAAGACCTCCGTAGGAGACTTCTATAGAATAGAAGACCTCCGTAGGAGACTTCTATAGAATAGAAGAACTCCGTAGGAGGCTTCTATAGAATAGAAAACCTCCGTTGGAGGCTTCTATAGAATAGAAAACCTCCGTTTAAGGATTTTATAGAAAGAAGACCTCCGTAGCAGGCTTCTATAGAATAGAAGACCTCCGAAGGAGGCTTCTATAGAATAGAAGACCTCCGTAGGAAGCTTCTATTGCGTAGAAGACCACCGCTGGAGGCTTCTATAGAATAGAAGACATCCGTAGGAGGTTTCTATATAATAGAAGACCTCCGTAGGAGGCGTCTATAGAATAGAAAAATACCTCCGTACTCGTAGAACACTTTTGAAAGAGGATTCTATAGAATAGAATACCTCCTTAGGAGGATTCTATATAATAGAAGACCTCCTTAGGAGGCTTCTACAGAATAGAAGACCTCCGTAGGAGGCTTCTATAGAATAAAAGCCCTCCGTAGGAGGCTTCTATAGAATAGAAGGGCTCCGTAGGAGGCTTCTATAGAATGGAAGACCTCCGTAGGAGGCTTCTATAGAATGGAAGACCTCCGTAGGAGGCTTCTATAGAATAGAATGCCCACGAAGGAGGCTTGTATAGAACAGAGGACTTCCGAAACAGACTTCTATAGAGCAGAATATCTCCAAAGGAGGCTTCTATAGAATAGAAAACCTCTGAAAGAGGCTTCTATAGAATAGAAGACCTCCATAAGAGGCTTCTATAGAGTAGAAGACCTCCTTAGGAGGCTTCTATAGAATAGACCTCCGTAGGAGGCTTCTATAGAATAGAAGACCTCCGTAGGAGGCAACTATAGAATAGAAAACTTCCGTAGGAGGCTTCTATAGAATAGAAAACCTCCGTAGGAGGCTTCTACAGAAAAGAAGACGACCTCCGTAGGAGGCTTCTGTAGAATAGGACACGACCTCCGTTGGAGGCATCTATAGAATAGAAGACTTCCTCTGGAGGCTTCTATAGAATAGAAGAACTCCGTAGGAGGCTTCTATAGAATAGAATGCCCACGAAGGAGGCTTGTATAGAACAGAGGACTTCCGAAACAGACTTCTATAGAGCAGAATATCTCCAAAGGAGGCTTCTATAGAATAGAAAACCTCTGAAAGAGGCTTCTATAGAATAGAAGACCTCCATAGGAGGCTTCTATAGAGTAGAAGACCTGCTTAGGAGGCTTCTATAGAATAGAAGACCTCCGTAGGAGGCGTCTATTGAATAGAAAAATACCTCCGTACTCGTAGAACACTTTTGAAAGAGGATTCTATAGAATAGAATACCTCCTAAGGAGGATTCTATATAATAGAAGACCTCCTTAGGAGGCTTCTACAGAATAGAAGACCTCCTTAGGAGGCTTCTACAGAATAGAAGACCTCCTTAGGAGGCTTCTACAGAATAGAAGACCTCCTTAGGAGGCTTCTACAGAATAGAAGACCTCCGTAGGAGGCTTCTATAGAATAAAAGCCCTCCGTAGGAGGCTTCTATAGAATAGAAGGGCTCCGTAGGAGGCTTCTATAGAATGGAAGACCTCCGTAGGAGGCTTCTATAGAATGGAAGACCTCCGTAGGAGGCTTCTATAGAATAGAATTCCCACGAAGGAGGCTTGTATAGAACAGAGGACTTCCGAAACAGACTTCTATAGAGCAGAATATCTCCAAAGGAGGCTTCTATAGAATAGAAAACCTCTGAAAGAGGCTTCTATAGAATAGAAGACCTCCATAGGAGGCTTCTATAGAGTAGAAGACCTGCTTAGGAGGCTTCTATAGAATAGAAGACCTCCGTAGGAGGCGTCTATTGAATAGAAAAATACCTCCGTACTCGTAGAACACTTTTGAAAGAGGATTCTATAGAATAGAATACCTCCTAAGGAGGATTCTATATAATAGAAGACCTCCTTAGGAGGCTTCTACAGAATAGAAGACCTCCTTAGGAGGCTTCTACAGAATAGAAGACCTCCTTAGGAGGCTTCTACAGAATAGAAGACCTCCTTAGGAGGCTTCTACAGAATAGAAGACCTCCGTAGGAGGCTTCTATAGAATAAAAGCCCTCCGTAGGAGGCTTCTATAGAATAGAAGGGCTCCGTAGGAGGCTTCTATAGAATGGAAGACCTCCGTAGGAGGCTTCTATAGAATGGAAGACCTCCGTAGGAGGCTTCTATAGAATAGAATGCCCACGAAGGAGGCTTGTATAGAACAGAGGACTTCCGAAACAGACTTCTATAGAGCAGAATATCTCCAAAGGAGGCTTCTATAGAATAGAAAACCTCTGAAAGAGGCTTCTATAGAATAGAAGACCTCCATAGGAGGCTTCTATAGAGTAGAAGACCTCCTTAGGAGGCTTCTATAGAATAGACCTCCGTAGGAGGCTTCTATAGAATAGAAGACCTCCGTAGGAGGCATCTATAGAATAGAAAACTTCCGTAGGAGGCTTCTATAGAATAGAAAACCTCCGTAGGAGGCTTCTACAGAAAAGAAGACGACCTCCGCAGGAGGCTTCTGTAGAATAGGACACGACCTCCGTTGGAGGCATCTATAGAATAGAAGACTTCCTCTGGAGGCTTCTATAGAATAGAAGAACTCCGTATGAGGCTTCTATAGAATAGAAGAACTCCGTAGGAGGCTTCTGTAGAATAGAAGACCTCCGTAGGAGACTTCTATAGAATAGAAGACCTCCGTTCAAGGTTTTTATGGAATAGATGACCACCGTTGGTAGCTTCTATAGAATAGAAGGCCTCCGTTCAAGGTTTTTATGAAATAGAAGACCACCATTGGAAGCTTCTGTAGAAGAGAAGACCTCCGGTGAAGGCTTCTATACAATAAAAGGCCTCCGTTGGAGACTCCTGTAGAATGGAAGACCTCCTTTGGAGGCTTCAATAGCATAGAAGACCTTCTTTGGAGGCTTCTATAGCATAGAAGACCTCCTTTGGAGGCTTCTATAGCATAGAAGACCTCCTTTGGAGGCTTCTATAGCATAGAAGACCTCCTTTGGAGGCTTCTATAGCATAGAGGACCTCCATTGGAGGCTTCTATAGCATAGAAGACCTCCTTTGGAGGCTTCTATAGCATAGAAGACCTCCTTTGGAGGCTTCTATAGCATAGAAGACCTCCTTTGGAGGCTTTTATACCATAAAAGACCTCCTTTCGAGGCTCTATGGCATAGAAGACTTCCGTTGGAGGCTTCTATGGCATAGAAGACTTCCGTTGGAGGCTTCTATTGAAAAGGAGACCATCGTTGTAGGCTTTTGTAGCATAGAAAATCTCCATTGCATGCTTCTATAGAATAGAAGAGTTCCGTTGGAGGCTTTTATAGCATAGTCCTCCAGAAGACAGGTGAACCCATATCTAGCTTATTTGTTTATTTTATTTTGAATGTCACTTCTATGTAAGCTGTGTACCTTCGTTCCCCATTGCTGAACCTTTAGAAGTCTCCTCTTGCATGTTATTTATAGAATTTCAGGGTTAGGTTTAGTCTACTATGAAGTTGTTTCGCCTTTCATTTTGGTCTATTGTTTTGACCTTCATGTCATCTATGGTATATTTGCTTTTTTCTCAGCGATTTTTTTCAGAGACAACATTGTTATCCCATTTATCTTGATATAGCTGTCTCAACCCGCATTTTTGGTGTTTGTTAAATTTCTTTTGTTGTTGTTTTGATTTACTTGTCTGTTATTGCATTTTTCATGTTTTTTTTTGTTTAGTTGGAAATGTAAAGATATTGAATTTGTACATGAATTGACTTCATAACAGATTGAATTTAGGCAAGAAAATAGATTGAATTTGACTAAAAACAGGCTGTCTGTCTGTCGGCATATGTATGTCTTTATTGTTTTCTCATATTATCTTGATCGATTTTCTGTTTTGTTCAATGTTAATGGAATATTTTTTTATGAAATTTATAATAATAATAGTAATGGATAACTGAGATATTTAATGTGATTGTTGTTATTGGTATTAAACCAAATCCCAAAATGTTTGTCAAAAATTATTTATTTTTTAGTTTTTTTTTGTATTGTTTATATAGGGCTGATTTTTTTCAGTTATTGGTGCAAACTTAAAGAAATATTTTTGTCAGAATTTATTTAAAAATGTAGTGTATCTTCCTTTTTAAAGATAACTGAAATGTCATTCCATTTAAAACATAAAATCCCATTTTTGCTTCAATGAATGTTATTTCCTCTCCTTTATCTCTCTCCCTTCACGCTGGCATGGATGGCATCGCAATTCATTCATACTCTTTAAATATTTTGCATAATAAAAATTCATAAATCTCATCATTTATCCATCCATCGGAATTCCTTGCCAGTCACATTTAAAAGGGTTTCATCTATCAGCAGCTTACTCTTTCTCTCGTCCCCTCGCTCGGTCTGTCTCTTTTCAATTCATTTGAATATTCGCATATTTTCATTGAATGTATCTCGTCAGCTCTACACTACGATTCGTCGGTACGCTATTTGCATCCCAACAATGTGAAATTATTGACATTTACAAACGTTTACACGTCAATGTACCCGCCAGGCAGGCAGGCAACCAACCAACGAACGAACCAGCAGTCATCATCATCACTGAGCCTGAATATCCTTTCGCTTAATATATCGTTTACATATAGCTTTGAGTTTGAGGTTTTGGTTTCCGTTTAATAACGTTTTTCCTCCTCCTTTTCATCCTCTTTATTTATGGCTGCAGCTGCAGCAGTCTGATCCGTTTTTTTTTTGCTTTAAATAATTCCATTAAAGCACTTTTAATTAAAAACATGCAACCGTAAAGGAGTCAAGCTGAAACAAAATTTACTTTATACCGAAAATAAATACTTGTCGATATTTACAGGGTGGGAGTGAAATTGCATATAATTAAGCCATTTTCTTTAAGAAAAGATTCTAGAGCAATGAAATAACTGTTAAGGCAACTCTACGTGCACCTAAAATTGTTGTGTTCCTGTGAAAAGTACATGGATTTTTCAATGCGACCATTTCGTATGGCGTTGTCATATCAAAAAGGGTCAAAAAAATTTCTTTTCATATTCCGGCCAATACTCTTCCTCTCTCCTAAGCCCTACTTTAAATAAATATCAAATTTTCCTGGCCCACCCTGTTTAAAAAATAAGTATTGAAACCTCTTCTTTACAACTTCCACATAGTCCGAAATTAAGGCCGCAATTACTGATATGCCTGTGCAAGTGTTGAATTCCCTGAAACAATGCTCAGAGAAAGGAAACAATGAAAATAGGATAATATAACCACAACGTAAAAAGCGATAATGGCAATGTTAAATAAAAAAGAAAACAAGAAATAACCCCAGCCCGCTTCGAACAATACATAAATATTTCTGGTCTACAACAGTTGTTTCAACAAATTGCACAAGGAAATTAGTGGATATGGTAAAAGAAACGAATAAAAAGATAACGCAAGATTCAGATATGTACGTGAAATTTAATTGAAACAAAATATTTAAAAAAATATAATTGAAAGAGGGATTTAAAGCTTTGAAGTAGGCAGGATTAATCAGTTGGAGGGGATGGTGAAAGAAAGATAAGAAATTAAAGAAAGATTCAAACATGTGAAATTTAATTGAAACAAAATATTAAAAATATTACACTATAATACAAAACTTAAAATACCAAAAATGCTTAGTAGATACCAAACAACATAAGTATATATTAATGCGAGGAAGTAAATGCGGTAAGCTTTCAAAAATTGGAAGGAGCAATAAAATCGGTTGAAAAATAAATGTGTTATGAAATTTTTCGCGTTAATCTCATTTGTTTTTTTTTTATATTTTGTATTTCCTAACAGTGTAGCCCCCATTGCGTATGATTATTATTATTAATTAGAAAGATTGCAATAGCAATCATACGCATGGTTTTTACAAGGTTAAGAAATACAACATTTTAAAAAAGAATAGTTAAAGCATTTTCGTCTGTGACAAAAAAGTTGTTGAAGTTTCCAGCATATAGTTCAGGCATTTTTGGGGTAGGAGACATCTATAGTAGGTCTACTTATTTCAGTGACAGATCCAATCAATATTTTCTAGAGAACAAATTAAAACAACATTATTCCTCTAATATTTCAAGAATACCAATTGTGCGGATTTTTTGGAACTGCCCGGCCTTTATCGAAAGAAATATGGCGAATAAACTTATGGAATTGTAGTTATGGACAACTGTTAATGGAGTTTATTTATGTTAATATGAACGACTGTTAATGAAGTTAATGCTAACATGAACAGCTGTGAATGGATTTTATGTTAAAATGGACGACAGTTAATTGAGCTTATGTTAACTTAGACGACTGTTAGGGAGTTTGTGTTAACATAGACGACTGTTAATGGATTTTAAGTTAACATAGACGACTTTTATATACACCTGTCAATGGAGTTTATGTTAACATAGACGACTGTTAATGGATTTTATGTTTACATAGACGACGGTTAATGGATTTAATGTTAACTTAGACGACTGTTAGGGAGTTTATGTTAGCATAGACGACTTTTATATACAACTCTCAATCGAGTTTATGTTAACATGGACGACTGTTAATGAAGTTTATGTTAACATAGACTATTGTTAACGGAGTTTATGTTAACATAGACTACCGTTAACGGAGCTTATGTTGACTTAGACGCCTGTTAGGGAGTTTATATTAACATAGACGACTGTTAATGGATTTTATGTTAACATAGACAACTGTCAATGGAGCTAATGTTAACATGGACGACTGTTAATGGAGTTTATGTCAACATACGACTGTTATGAAAGAGTGTAAATGGTGTTTATGTTAACATAATCAACTATCAATGGATGTTATGTTAACATCAACGACTGTTAATGGAGTTTATGTTAACATAGACTACTGTTAATGGAGCTTATGTTAACCTAGACAAGTGTTAGGGAGTTTATGTTAACTTAGACAAGTGTTAGGGAGTTTATGTTAACATAGACGACTTTTATATACAACTGTCAATGGAGTTTATGTTAACATGGACGACTGTTAATGGCGTTTATGTTAACATATACTACTGTTAATGGCGTTTATGTTAACATATACTACTGTTAACGGAGCTTATGTTAACATAGACGACTGTTAATAGATTTTATGTTAACATAATCAATTATCAATGGATTTTATGTTAACATAGACGACTGTTAATGGATTTTATGTTAACATAGGCGAGTTTATGTTAACACAATCAACTATCAATGGATTTTATGTTAATATCAACGACTGTTAATGGAGTTTGGGTTAACATAGACTACTGTTAATGGAGCTTATGTTAACTTAGAAAAGTGTTAGGGAGTTTACGTTAACATAGACGACTGTTAGGGAGTTTATGTTAACATAGACGATTGTTAATGGATTTTATGTTAACATAATCAACTATCTATGGATTTTATGATAACATAGGTGACTGTTAATGGTTTTTTGTGTTAACATAGGCGACTGTTCATGGATTTTATGTTAACATAGACGACTGTTAATGGATTTTATGTTAACATAATCAACTATCAATGGATTTTGTGTTAACATAGACGACTGTTAATGGATTTTATGTTAATTTAGACGACTGTTAGGGAGTTTATGTTAACATAGATGATTGTTAATGGATTTTATGTTAACATAATCAACTATCAATGGATTTTGTTTAACATAGACCACTGTTAATGGAGTTTATGTTAACATAGACGACTGTTAATGGATTTTATGTTAACATAATCAACTATCAATGGATTTTATGTTAACATAGACAACTGTTATTGGATTTTATGTTATCATAGACGACTGTTAATCGAGCTTATGTCAACATACGACTGTTATGAACACCTGTAAATGGAGTTTATGTTAACATAATCAACTATCAATGGATTTTATGTTAACATCAACGACTGTTAATGGAGTCTATGTTAACATAGACTACCTTAATGGAGCTTATGTTAACCTAGACAAGTGTTAGGGAGTTTATGTTAACACAGACGGCTGTTAATGGATTTTATGTTAAAATAGACGACTTTTATATACAACTGTCAATGAAGTTTATGTTAACATTTACGAATGTTAATGGAGTTTATGTTAACTAAGACTACTGTTAAGGGAGTTTATGTTAACTTGGACGACTGTTAGGGAGTTTATGTTAAAATAAACTTTTAATGGATTTTATGTTAACATAGTAAACTATCAATGAATTTTATGTTAACATAACGACTGTTAATAGACTCTATGTTAACCTAGATGACTGTTAATGACGATTATGTTAACATTCGACTGTTATATACAACTGTCAATGGAGTTTATGTTAACATGGACGACTCTTAATGGAGCTTATGTTAACTTAGACGACTGTTAGGGAGTTTACGTTAACATAGAGGACTTTTATATACAACTGTCGAGGGAGTTTGTGTTAACATAGACTACTGTTAACGGAGCTTATGTTAACATAGACGACTGTTAGGGAGTTTATGTTAACATAGACAACTGTTAATGGATTTTATGTTAACATAGGCGACTGTTAATGGAGTTTATGTCAACATACGACCGTTATGAACAACTGTAAATGGAGTTTATGTTAACATAATTAACTATCAATGGATTTTATGTTAACATCAACGACTGTTAATTGAGTTTATGTTAACATAGACTACATTTAATGGAGCTCATGTTAACTTAGACAAGTGTTAGGGAGTTTGTGTTAACATAGACGACTGTTAATTTATTTTATGTTAACATAGGCGACTGTTAATGGAGTTTATGTCAACATACGACTGTTATGAACAACTGTAAATGGAGTTAATGTTAACATAATCTACTATCAATGGATTTTATGTTAACATCAACGACTGTTAATTGAGTTTATGTTAACATAGACTACTTTTAATGGAGCTTATGTTAACTTAGACAAGTGTTGGGGAGTTTATGTTAACATAGACGACTTTTATATACAACTGTCAATGGAGTTTATGTTAACATGGACGACTGTTAATGGAGTTTATGTTAACATAGACTACTGTTAACGGAGCTTATGCTAATATAGACGACTGTTAGGGAGTTTATGTTAACATAGACGATGGTTAATGGATTTTATGTTAACATAATAAACAATCAATGGATTTTATGTTAACAAAGAGGACTGTTAATGGATTTTATGTTAATATAGGCGACTGTTAATGGAGTTTATGTCAACATAATACTGTTATGAACAAGTGTAAATGGAGTTTATGTCAACATAATCAACTATCAATGGATTTTATGTTGACATCAACGACTGTTAATGGAGTTTATGTTAACATTGACTATTTTAATGTAGCTTATGTTAACCTAGACAAGTGTAAGGGAGTTTATGTTAACATAGACGACTGTTAGTGGATTTTATGTTAACATAGACGACTTTTTTATACACCTGTCAATGGAGTTTATGTTAACATGGACGACTGTTAATGGAGTTTATGTTAACATAGACTACTGTTAACGGAGCTTATGGTAACTTAGACGACTGTTAGGGAGTTTATCTTAACATAGACGACTGTTAATAGATTTTATGTTAACATAGACGACTTTTATATACACCTGTCAATGGAGTTTATGTTAACATACACTACTGTTAACGGAGCTTATGTTAACTTAGACGACTGTTATGGAGTTTATGTTAACAAAGATGACTGTTAATGGATTTTATGTTAACATAATCAACTATCAATGGATTTTATGTTAACATAGACGACTGTTAATGGATTTTATGTTAACATAGGCGACTGTTAATGGGGTTTCTGTCAACATACGACTGTTATGAACAACTGTAAATGAGTATATGTTAACAAAATCAACTATCAATGGATTTTATGTTAACATCAACGACTGTTAATGGAGTTCATGTTAACGTAGACTACTGTTAATGGAGCTTATGTTAACCGAGACAAGTGTTAGGGAGTTTATGTTAACATAGACGACTGTTAATGGATTTTATGTTAACATAGGCGAATGTTAATGGAGTTTATGTTAACATAGACGACTTTTAATGGAATTTATGTTAACATAGACGACTTTTATATACAACTGTTAATGGAGTTTATGTTAACAAGGACGACTGTTAATGGAATTTATGTTAACATAGACACCTGTTAGTGGAGTTTATGTTAACATAGATGACTGTTGATGAAATTTATGGTAACATAAATGACAGTTAGTGTATGTTATGTTAGCTCAGATGACAGTTAATTTTGTTTGTGTTGAGTTAATGGAATTTTTGTTAACACAGACAACTGTTAATGAATTTTATGTTAACGTAAACAGCTGTTAATGGAAATAATATTACATCGACGTCTGTTAATAAAGTTTATGTTAACACAGACGACTGTTAATAGAGCTTATGTTAACATAGACGATTGTTTGGGAGCTTATGATAACATAGACGACTGTTAATGGATTTTATGTTAACATAGACGACTGTTAATTGAGTGAGTGTTAACATACGATTATTATATTTATTTTATTATTTGGATGAATGTTAATGGAGTTTATTTAAATATGGGTGACTGTTAATTGAGTTTATGTTAACAGAAACAACTGTTAATGCTAATGTTATGTTAACATAGGCAACTGTAAATGGAATTTATGCCAACATACGACTGTTATGGACAACTGTCAATGGAGTTTATGTTAACACGAACTACTGTTAATTGAGTTTATGTTAACAGAAACAAGTGTTAATGGAGTTTATGTTAACAGGGACGACAGTTATTAGAGTTTATGTCAACATACGGCTGTTATATACAATTGTCAATGGATTTTATGTGACCAAGAACTACTGTTAATGGAGTTTATGTTAACATACACAACTGTTAATGGATTTTATGTTAACATGGTCGACTGTTAATGGAAATAATCTTAATGGGTGGTTCATTTCTTACAAATATTTTAAATATGTTTTTCAGTAAATCCATTTTGAAAAGGACTTGGAGACTGGCATTCAAAATTCTGCAGCAACAACAAATGCACTCGACACATGTATACCTTATTTCAAAGGATGAAAAACATAACGGTATTAGACACAAACATGTGCTAAATACCATACAAAAGGCTTGTGGGAAAGCGAGGGCAGCGATGATGGGCCTTGGGTGTGAACAAAACCTTGAGAATATTAACCAAAAAAAGTCCTAACCTTGCTGCTTGCTGTTGATAGCAGAAAATATTTATAAACGTTAATAGAGTTTATGTTAACATTGACTATTTTAATGTAGCTTATGTTAACCTAGACAAGTGTAAGGGAGTTTATGTTAACATAGACGACTGTTAGTGGATTTTATGTTAACATAGACGACTTTTTTATACACCTGTCAATGGAGTTTATGTTAACATGGACGACTGTTAATGGAGTTTATGTTAACATAGACTACTGTTAACGGAGCTTATGGTAACTTAGACGACTGTTAGGGAGTTTATCTTAACATAGACGACTGTTAATAGATTTTATGTTAACATAGACGACTTTTATATACACCTGTCAATGGAGTTTATGTTAACATACACTACTGTTAACGGAGCTTATGTTAACTTAGACGACTGTTATGGAGTTTATGTTAACAAAGATGACTGTTAATGGATTTTATGTTAACATAATCAACTATCAATGGATTTTATGTTAACATAGACGACTGTTAATGGATTTTATGTTAACATAGGCGACTGTTAATGGGGTTTCTGTCAACATACGACTGTTATGAACAACTGTAAATGAGTATATGTTAACAAAATCAACTATCAATGGATTTTATGTTAACATCAACGACTGTTAATGGAGTTCATGTTAACGTAGACTACTGTTAATGGAGCTTATGTTAACCGAGACAAGTGTTAGGGAGTTTATGTTAACATAGACGACTGTTAATGGATTTTATGTTAACATAGGCGAATGTTAATGGAGTTTATGTTAACATAGACGACTTTTAATGGAATTTATGTTAACATAGACGACTTTTATATACAACTGTTAATGGAGTTTATGTTAACAAGGACGACTGTTAATGGAATTTATGTTAACATAGACACCTGTTAGTGGAGTTTATGTTAACATAGATGACTGTTGATGAAATTTATGGTAACATAAATGACAGTTAGTGTATGTTATGTTAGCTCAGATGACAGTTAATTTTGTTTGTGTTGAGTTAATGGAATTTTTGTTAACACAGACAACTGTTAATGAATTTTATGTTAACGTAAACAGCTGTTAATGGAAATAATATTACATCGACGTCTGTTAATAAAGTTTATGTTAACACAGACGACTGTTAATAGAGCTTATGTTAACATAGACGATTGTTTGGGAGCTTATGATAACATAGACGACTGTTAATGGATTTTATGTTAACATAGACGACTGTTAATTGAGTGAGTGTTAACATACGATTATTATGTACGACTGTAAATAGAGTTTATTTTATTATATTTATTTTATTATTTGGATGAATGTTAATGGAGTTTATTTAAATATGGGTGACTGTTAATTGAGTTTATGTTAACAGAAACAACTGTTAATGCTAATGTTATGTTAACATAGGCAACTGTAAATGGAATTTATGCCAACATACGACTGTTATGGACAACTGTCAATGGAGTTTATGTTAACACGAACTACTGTTAATTGAGTTTATGTTAACAGAAACAAGTGTTAATGGAGTTTATGTTAACAGGGACGACAGTTATTAGAGTTTATGTCAACATACGGCTGTTATATACAATTGTCAATGGATTTTATGTGACCAAGAACTACTGTTAATGGAGTTTATGTTAACATACACAACTGTTAATGGATTTTATGTTAACATGGTCGACTGTTAATGGAAATAATCTTACATAATGTTACATGGAAGACTGTTTGGGAGTTTATGTTAACATAGACGACTGTTAATAGATTTTATGTTAAAATAGACGACTGTTAATAGTGAATGTCAACATACGACTGTTATAGGCAACTGTAAATAGAGTTTATTTTAACGTGTATGACTGTTAATGGAATTTATGTTAACATAGACTACTGTTATTTGAGTTTATGTTAACATAGACTGCTGTTATGCAATCTGTGTTATAGGGACGATTGTTTATTATGTCTGTGTTAACACAAATGACTGATTATTAAGTTCATGTTGACTGTTAATCAAGTTTATGTTAATGAAGCTGATTTTTGTAGGACTATTTTAGCATATGTTACCACACTGTGGTAAGGGAAATATGTCTCTGTGCATTTTTATGCAACATGTAAAGGGAAACGGGATTGACCTTTAGCTCCTTTTATTGATATGCTGGGAATTATATTCCGAACCGATTTATGCATGTTCGTGCGTAAGTCCTACCGTATTGTTAACCAATTTGAATCGACGTATTCATGTATTTCATGCAACAAATACCCTATGACTGTCAAGTTTGGATTATACTTGAAATGAATAGTGGCATTCGGTATAGAAATAAGTTTGTCAAATTATATTGTTATATTGCTTGCTTTATCCAATATAGGGTCCATGGTACTCACGTTATTTCTAAGCTTCACGAAAATTGATTTCTCATCCTTTGTTAAATAAAAATAATCAAATTTGTCATTGTGTTCCATGTAAAAGCTGTTTGTATCGAAATTGCTGTGGGGGAACGAATTTGGATGAGTTTCATTATATTAGCTCGCTGGTCTCAAAGGGGTTAATTATAATAATTTTTTTTATTGTGATTATATTAACAACTTATTGGAATTAAAGATGATATCGATGTATGTTTCAATTATCGGTTCTATGTAAAATTAAAATGTAAGAAATTTTGTGTCACATCGACGAAACATGTGCTAGTTTGCCAGCCATGTGAATGGTCTTACGAAAAATGCATAATGATTATTATTTGTATTACACATGTTTCTATATCCCTATATACCTTCATTATCAAACCAAATGGGTGGTTCATTTCTTACAAATATTTTAAATATGTTTTTCAGTAAATCCATTTTGAAAAGGACTTGGAGACTGGCATTCAAAATTCTGCAGCAACAACAAATGCACTCGACACATGTATACCTTATTTCAAAGGATGAAAAACATAACGGTATTAGACACAAACATGTGCTAAATACCATACAAAAGGCTTGTGGGAAAGCGAGGGCAGCGATGATGGGCCTTGGGTGTGAACAAAACCTTGAGAATATTAACCAAAAAAAGTCCTAACCTTGCTGCTTGCTGTTGATAGCAGAAAATATTTATAAACGTAGACAAATACAACAAGTTAGCTGTGATTGTCACAGCAATAGTCCACACACTCAAAGTTTTTTCTTTTCTGACAGGCGGCGTCGCTGGCTTCCCCGCTGTCGTAGTTCTTCTAAGTAGTTGTTGTGAATAGTCATTAAATGTGTCCTTGTTTGAGTGCGACAACGTGTGTGAGTGTGTTTACAGAATACGAAACATTCAGTTCACTTACCTAGCAGTCTTCTTTTTCCAACTATTTTCCTGCCGCGTCCCTCCGTACTCTTCGACCACTCTAGAGACGACACCATCACTTGCAATGTGGAAAAGATATTTTTTTTTCTCGAATTAAAGAAAAAATGGAAATTATATGTATAGTGAATGAATACTATTATGTCTAAGTGTGTGTTTATGAATGTCCTTAAAGTAGTGTGTTGTGTCGTGTCTGTGTAAGCGTGAATATCTGTCAGTCTGTTGGCAAAGACTTTTTCTTTTTCCCCTGCCACCGTCTCTTCTTTCCTTCTGATACGTTTTTCAACAAAGTAAAGGCAGCAAAGTTTGCATGTTTAGCTGATACTTTAGCACGCATATGCTTAAATTCAAATCACAAAATAATTTCTGCACAGCAACAACAACTAGAACGTCAACTGCTCTGCCAACTTTGCTGAAAGGACAAAAGACATTAAATGAAAATCTTGCTTTGGCCCGATTAAAATGAAACGAAATCAGAGAAAAACACTTTCATTTTTCATTTCTTTGCACAAATTTGCGATAATGATACGGCGAAATAATATAATAGGGTGGAGCGAAATGAATATAATTGGGGAAAATAAATAATTAAATAAAAAGTCGAGAATTTCTTAGAAATTTGAATAATGAGTGTCCACCACAATTATCGAACTCTTAATTATTAATTATTATTACCATAAACAATTAAAACGTATCCACGTGGAATTTTTAAGCAGCTATCTCCCTCTATGTCCAGCCCAAGAAAAAAATCCCTCCAATCACTTGCCCAGTAATTACACAGCCCAGACATTTGTGTAATATTTTGTTCAACAATTTTTCTTCCGTTTTTTGTTTTGCCTTATTTCCTGCTCTTCTGCTACTGGTAACTGTCATCATTTTACCGGAAAACAAACCAACCAGCCAGGCAGTCATCATCAAAGCTGGAAAGGAAGGAAGGATGAATAAAAATGGAAAACCCTAAAAACGCATTTGCGTGACTATTGTCTATCTGCCAGGGCCATAACATTAGGTTATGCTCACTTTGCCGCCATTTCGTTACGTTTTTCATAGCTTGGCTCCATATATCTATGCATGTGTGTGTGTGTCAAAGCTGAACGAACATTCAAGCCAGCCCTGCCATTAGAGACAAAATGCAATTATGAAATTTAAATGAAAACATTTATTATTTGTTACGGTTTTTTTCGTTTTCATTTTCTTTTCCTCATTTTATGTGTTGCCTATTTGTTTGTTTTTTTTTCGCTCCATAATTACTAAGGAAAAATAATAATATTTGAAATAAAATTATTGGTTGGGGTTACATAAATCCATCTATTGGGTGAGGAGAGGTTTTAATAAGTGGGTGTGTCGGCAGAAAAGTGACTTTGGCAGAAATTTGAGGAAAACAAATTACATCAGGAGGGCTTTATTAAAACAAAATACTCAGGGGAGTTCTTGGGTTGAAGAAGAATGGAGTTCAACCCCTTCTCTGAAAAAAAAAGAATTTACTAACGAACACTTGAATCTATTCAGCCAGGCTCAATAGCAGTTTCCATAGGAAAACTTCTATTCAGCCACACAGATAGCGTTTTCTATAAGAAAACTTCTATTCAGCCAGGCTGAATAACGTTTTGTATAAGAAAACTTCTATTCAGCCAGGCTGAATAACGTTTTGTATAAGAAAACTTCTATTCAGCCCGGCTGAATAAAGTTTTTTATAAGAAAACTTCTATTCAGCCCGGCTGAATAAAGTTTTCTATAAGAAAACTTCTATTCAGCCCGGCTGAATAAAGTTTTCTATAAGAAAACTTCTATTATATGGTTTTCTATAAGAAGGTTTTCTATAAGAAAACAACTATTCAGCCAGGCTGAATAAGGTTTTCTATAAGAAAACAACTATTCAGCCAGGCTGAATAAGGTTTTCTATAAGAAAACAACTATTCAGCCAGGCTGAATAAGGTTTTCTATAAGAAAACAACTATTCAGCCAGGCTGAATAAGGTTTTCTATAAGAAAACAACTATTCAGCCAGGCTGAATAAGGTTTTCTATAAGAAAACAACTATTCAGCCAGTCTGAATAAGGTTTTCTATAAGAAAACAACTATTCAGCCAGGCTGAATAAGGTTTTCTATAAGAAAACAACTATTCAGCCAGGCTGAATAAGGTTTTCTATAAGAAAACAACTATTCAGCCAGGCTGAATAAGGTTTTCTATAAGAAAACAACTATTCAGCCAGGCTGAATAAGGTTTTCTATAAGAAAACAACTATTCAGCCAGGCTGAATAAGGTTTTCTATAAGAAAACAACTATTCAGCCAGGCTGAATAAGGTTTTCTATAAGAAAACAACTATTCAGCCAGGCTGAATAAGGTTTTCTATAAGAAAACAACTATTCAGCCAGGCTGAATAAGGTTTTCTATAAGAAAACAACTATTCAGCCAGGCTGAATAAGGTTTTCTATAAGAAAACAACTATTCAGCCAGGCTGAATAAGGTTTTCTATAAGAAAACAACTATTCAGCCAGGCTGAATAAGGTTTTCTATAAGAAAACAACTATTCAGCCAGGCTGAATAAGGTTTTCTATAAGAAAACAACTATTCAGCCAGGCTGAATAAGGTTTTCTATAAGAAAACAACTATTCAGCCAGGCTGAATAAAGTTTTCTATAAGAAAACAACTATTCAGCCAGGCTGAATAAGGTTTTCTATAAGAAAACAACTATTCAGCCAGGCTGAATAAGGTTTTCTATAAGAAAACAACTATTCAGCCAGGCTGAATAAGGTTTTCTATAAGAAAACAACTATTCAGCCAGGCTGAATAAGGTTTTCTATAAGAAAACAACTATTCAGCCAGGCTGAATAAGGTTTTCTATAAGAAAACAACTATTCAGCCAGGCTGAATAAGGTTTTCTATAAGAAAACAACTATTCAGCCAGGCTGAATAAGGTTTTCTATAAGAAAACAACTATTCAGCCAGGCTGAATAAGGTTTTCTATAAGAAAACAACTATTCAGCCAGGCTGAATAAGGTTTTCTATAAGAAAACAACTATTCAGCCAGGCTGAATAAGGTTTTCTATAAGAAAACAACTATTCAGCCAGGCTGAATAAGGTTTTCTATAAGAAAACAACTATTCAGCCAGGCTGAATAAGGTTTTCTATAAGAAAACAACTATTCAGCCAGGCTGAATAAGGTTTTCTATAAGAAAACAACTATTCAGCCAGGCTGAATAAGGTTTTCTATAAGAAAACAACTATTCAGCCAGGCTGAATAAAGTTTTCTATAAGAAAACAACTATTCAGCCAGGCTGAATAAGGTTTTCTATAAGAAAACAACTATTCAGCCATGGTGAATAAGGTTTTCTATAAGAAAACAACTATTCAACCAGGCTGAATAAGGTTTTCTATAAAAAAACAACTATTCAGCCAGGCTGAATAAAGTTTTCTATAAGAAAACTTCTATTCAGCAAGGCTGAGTAACGTTTTCTGTAAGAAAACTTCTATTCAGCCAGGCTAAATAGGATTTTCCATAGGAAAACTTATATTCAGCCCGGCTGAATAGGATTTTCCATAGGAAAACTTCTATTCAGTCAGGCTGAATAGGATTTTCCATAGGAAAACTTCTATTCAGCCAGGCTGAATAGGATTTTCCATAGGAAAACTTCTATTCAGCCAGGCTGAATAGGATTTTCCATAGGAAAACTTCTATTCAGCCAGGCTGAATAGGATTTTCCATAGGAAAACTTCTATTCAGCTAGGCTGAATAGGATTTTCCATAGGAAAACTTCTATTCAGCTAGGCTGAATAGGATTTTCCATAGGAAAACTTCTATTCAGCTAGGCTGAATAGGATTTTCCATAGGAAAACTTCTATTCAGCTAGGCTGAATAGGATTTTCCATAGGAAAACTTCTATTCAGCTAGGCTGAATAGGATTTTCCATAGGAAAACTTCTATTCAGCTAGGCTGAATAGGATTTTCCATAGGAAAACTTCTATTCAGCCCTGCTGAATAACGTTTTCTATAAGAAAACCAGGCTGAATAACGTTTTCTATAAGAAAATTTCTATTCTGTCCGGCTGAACAGGGGTTTGCATAAGAAAACTTCTATTCCGCCTGGGTAAATAGGGTTTTCCATAAGAAAACTTCTATTCAGCCTGGCTACATAAAAGTTATTATACAAATACTTCAGATACCTTTTATAAAGTTCCAGTTTACAAAGAAAATATTTCCTTACCATAAACGAATGGTAGAAAGTTTTTCGGCTTTTCATGAAATCCATTCAAATACGCATATGTTTATTGGTGTGTGAATGTATGTGACTGAATGTTTCCACACATATCTTCGTTAGCCAAAGTTAAGGCCAAAGTTTTAAATTAAGTCACCATAAGACACATACGGCTTAGAATAAGATTTGTTGAAGCTGTTATTCTAAGATTTTACGCACACAAATTTACACTCACGCACGTAACATTCTTAGATTTCCCAATTGTCCTTTGCCAAAGGCAAAAACCAAGGTAAAGATAAAAGACAAAACAGCAAAGGAAAAGAGCAAGAACTCAATGTAAGTCACGTTTCTTTGCACAAAAACTTAACTTTTAATGTTTACCCAAAAGATTTTTTCGTTGGTTCATAAATTCAAGTGTTTCATTTCGATATTATTACGATTTCCAATTTTTCTATTTCCTTGGCCAAATACACAAAACTGTGTGTTAGCAGCAGTAGTTTTGAGGGTTTCAGGCTACGACGCAACGGAACGCATGGACATTGTGTGCGTGTTTTCTTCCCTGGTTGTTGAGAATTGATTTGAATGTTCAAATCGAAGTGTTTGCAAACTCCAAAACGAAATGGCAGCCAAAGAGGAATAACTTTTGCCATAAATATTCATAAAATATGCATTTTATATTAAAATCATTTTAATAATTGCTTTGCAATACAACAATTCTTCGGTCGTTCGATTATTTGCACAAACTCACCCTCAAGCTATACGACAATTTGGAAATCAGCTCATTGTTGTCTCTGGTTCTTTTTCAGTTTTTCCGTTTAACAGTAAAAATTTTATGGCTGAAAGTTTTTTTCGGTGGGGTAGCGAACATGCCATGTGAAGGATGGATGGGTGGTACGTGGGGGTATTGAAAATGAATTCAAGGCGTTTTATAATGGGTTTGGGGAGGACAACTGAGTTCTTAAGTAGGTGGTGCCCTGGGAAGTTTTACTTACTTGAAGATAAGAAGAAATGTATAAGAATTTCGTAGAATTTTTTATTGAAGTTTGAAAAATGTTATGGTTGCTAAGTGTTCTTTTTTATTTGTTTGTCTGTCATTTAATGTATAGACTTTTTTATTACACAAAAACATACATAATTATTTTTATGAAACACGACAAACAAATGGAAAATTATGAGCATTTGAAGTAGTCCAAACCACACCTAGATGTTAGGAGCAGACAACACGAAAGCTGAATATAAGTTCTCCTTTAAAAAAAACCTTATGCAGGTACGCTGTATAGAAGTTTTCGTATTGACACCTATTTTTCAACCTTGCTGAATATCTGTATTCTCATAGAAAACCTTACTCAACCTGGCTGAATAGAAGTTTTCCTATGGAAAATCCTACTCAGCCTGGCTGAATAGAAGTTTTCCTATGGAAAATCCTACTCAGCCTGGCTGAATAGAAGTTTTCCTATGGAAAATCCTATTCAGCCTGGCTGAATAGAAGTTTTCCTATGGAAAATCCTACTCAGCCTGGCTGAATAGAAGTTTTCCTATGGAAAATCCTATTCAGCCTGGCTGAATAGAAGTTTTCCTATGGAAAATCCTATTCAGCCTGGCTGAATAGAAGTTTTCCTATGGAAAATCCTATTCAGCCTGGCTGAATAGAAGTTTTCCTATGGAAAATCCTATTCAGCCTGGCTGAATAGAAGTTTTCCTATGGAAAATCCTATTCAGCCTGGCTGAATAGAAGTTTTCCTATGGAAAATCCTATTCAGCCTGGCTGAATAGAAGTTTTCCTATGGAAAATCCTATTCAGCCTGGCTGAATAGAAGTTTTCCTATGGAAAATCCTATTCAGCCTGGCTGAATAGAAGTTTTCCTATGGAAAATCCTATTCAGCCTGGCTGAATAGAAGTTTTCCTATGGAAAATCCTATTCAGCCTGGCTGAATAGAAGTTTTCCTATGGAAAATCCTATTCAGCCTGGCTGAATAGAAGTTTTCCTATGGAAAATCCTATTCAGCCTGGCTGAATAGAAGTTTTCCTATGGAAAATCCTATTCAGCCTGGCTGAATAGAAGTTTTCCTATGGAAAATCCTATTCAGCCTGGCTGAATAGAAGTTTTCCTATGGAAAATCCTATTCAGCCTGGCTGAATAGAAGTTTTCCTATGGAAAATCCTATTCAGCCTGGCTGAATAGAAGTTTTCCTATGGAAAATCCTATTCAGCCTGGCTGAATAGAAGTTTTCCTATGGAAAATCCTATTCAGCCTGGCTGAATAGAAGTTTTCCTATGGAAAATCCTATTCAGCCTGGCTGAATAGAAGTTTTCCTATGGAAAATCCTATTCAGCCTGGCTGAATAGAAGTTTTCCTATGGAAAATCCTATTCAGCCTGGCTGAATAGAAGTTTTCCTATGGAAAATCCTATTCAGCCTGGCTGAATAGAAGTTTTCCTATGGAAAATCCTATTCAGCCTGGCTGAATAGAAGTTTTCCTATGGAAAATCCTATTCAGCCTGGCTGAATAGAAGTTTTCCTATGGAAAATCCTATTCAGCCTGGCTGAATAGAAGTTTTCCTATGGAAAATCCTATTCAGCCTGGCTGAATAGAAGTTTTCCTATGGAAAATCCTATTCAGCCTGGCTGAATAGAAGTTTTCCTATGGAAAATCCTATTCAGCCTGGCTGAATAGAAGTTTTCCTATGGAAAATCCTATTCAGCCTGGCTGAATAGAAGTTTTCCTATGGAAAATCCTATTCAGCCTGGCTGAATAGAAGTTTTCCTATGGAAAATCCTATTCAGCCTGGCTGAATAGAAGTTTTCCTATGGAAAATCCTATTCAGCCTGGCTGAATAGAAGTTTTCCTATGGAAAATCCTATTCAGCCTGGCTGAATAGAAGTTTTCCTATGGAAAATCCTATTCAGCCTGGCTGAATAGAAGTTTTCCTATGGAAAATCCTATTCAGCCTGGCTGAATAGAAGTTTTCCTATGGAAAATCCTATTCAGCCTGGCTGAATAGAAGTTTTCCTATGGAAAATCCTATTCAGCCTGGCTGAATAGAAGTTTTCCTATGGAAAATCCTATTCAGCCTGGCTGAATAGAAGTTTTCCTATGGAAAATCCTATTCAGCCTGGCTGAATAGAAGTTTTCCTATGGAAAATCCTATTCAGCCTGGCTGAATAGAAGTTTTCCTATGGAAAATCCTATTCAGCCTGGCTGAATAGAAGTTTTCCTATGGAAAATCCTATTCAGCCTGGCTGAATAGAAGTTTTCCTATGGAAAATCCTATTCAGCCTGGCTGAATAGAAGTTTTCCTATGGAAAATCCTATTCAGCCTGGCTGAATAGAAGTTTTCCTATGGAAAATCCTATTCAGCCTGGCTGAATAGAAGTTTTCCTATGGAAAATCCTATTCAGCCTGGCTGAATAGAAGTTTTCCTATGGAAAATCCTATTCAGCCTGGCTGAATAGAAGTTTTCCTATGGAAAATCCTATTCAGCCTGGCTGAATAGAAGTTTTCCTATGGAAAATCCTATTCAGCCTGGCTGAATAGAAGTTTTCCTATGGAAAATCCTATTCAGCCTGGCTGAATAGAAGTTTTCCTATGGAAAATCCTATTCAGCCTGGCTGAATAGAAGTTTTCCTATGGAAAATCCTATTCAGCCTGGCTGAATAGAAGTTTTCCTATGGAAAATCCTATTCAGCCTGGCTGAATAGAAGTTTTCCTATGGAAAATCCTATTCAGCCTGGCTGAATAGAAGTTTTCCTATGGAAAATCCTATTCAGCCTGGCTGAATAGAAGTTTTCCTATGGAAAATCCTATTCAGCCTGGCTGAATAGAAGTTTTCCTATGGAAAATCCTATTCAGCCTGGCTGAATAGAAGTTTTCCTATGGAAAATCCTATTCAGCCTGGCTGAATAGAAGTTTTCCTATGGAAAATCCTATTCAGCCTGGCTGAATAGAAGTTTTCCTATGGAAAATCCTATTCAGCCTGGCTGAATAGAAGTTTTCCTATGGAAAATCCTATTCAGCCTGGCTGAATAGAAGTTTTCCTATGGAAAATCCTATTCAGCCTGGCTGAATAGAAGTTTTCCTATGGAAAATCCTATTCAGCCTGGCTGAATAGAAGTTTTCCTATGGAAAATCCTATTCAGCCTGGCTGAATAGAAGTTTTCCTATGGAAAATCCTATTCAGCCTGGCTGAATAGAAGTTTTCCTATGGAAAACCCTATTCAGCCGGGCTGAATAGAAGTTTTCTTATGGAAAACCCTATTCAGCCGGGCTGAATAGAAGTTTTCTTATGGAAAACCCTATTCAGCCGGGCTGAATAGAAGTTTTCTTATGGAAAACCCTATTCAGCCGGGCTGAATAGAAGTTTTCTTATGGAAAACCCTATTCAGCCGGGCTGAATAGAAGTTTTCTTATGGAAAACCCTATTCAGCCGGGCTGAATAGAAGTTTTCTTATGGAAAACCCTATTCAGCCGGGCTGAATAGAAGTTTTCTTATGGAAAACCCTATTCAGCCGGGCTGAATAGAAGTTTTCTTATGGAAAACCCTATTCAGCCGGGCTGAATAGAAGTTTTCTTATGGAAAACCCTATTCAGCCGGGCTGAATAGAAGTTTTCTTATGGAAAACCCTATTCAGCCGGGCTGAATAGAAGTTTTCTTATGGAAAACCCTATTCAGCCGGGCTGAATAGAAGTTTTCTTATGGAAAACCCTATTCAGCCGGGCTGAATAGAAGTTTTCTTATGGAAAACCCTATTCAGCCGGGCTGAATAGAAGTTTTCTTATGGAAAACCCTATTCAGCCGGGCTGAATAGAAGTTTTCTTATGGAAAACCCTATTCAGCCGGGCTGAATAGAAGTTTTCCTATGGAAAACCCTATTCAGCCGGGCTGAATAGAAGTTTTCCTATGGAAAACCCTATTCAGCCGGGCTGAATAGAAGTTTTCCTATGGAAAACCCTATTCAGCCGGGCTGAATAGAAGTTTTCCTATGGAAAACCCTATTCAGCCGGGCTGAATAGAAGTTTTCCTATGGAAAACCCTATTCAGCCGGGCTGAATAGAAGTTTTCCTATGGAAAACCCTATTCAGCCGGGCTGAATAGAAGTTTTCCTATGGAAAACCCTATTCAGCCGGGCTGAATAGAAGTTTTCCTATGGAAAACCCTATTCAGCCGGGCTGAATAGAAGTTTTCCTATGGAAAACCCTATTCAGCCGGGCTGAATAGAAGTTTTCCTATGGAAAACCCTATTCAGCCGGGCTGAATAGAAGTTTTCCTATGGAAAACCCTATTCAGCCGGGCTGAATAGAAGTTTTCCTATGGAAAACCCTATTCAGCCGGGCTGAATAGAAGTTTTCCTATGGAAAACCCTATTCAGCCGGGCTGAATAGAAGTTTTCCTATGGAAAACCCTATTCAGCCGGGCTGAATAGAAGTTTTCCTATGGAAAACCCTATTCAGCCGGGCTGAATAGAAGTTTTCCTATGGAAAACCCTATTCAGCCGGGCTGAATAGAAGTTTTCCTATGGAAAACCCTATTCAGCCGGGCTGAATAGAAGTTTTCCTATGGAAAACCCTATTCAGCCGGGCTGAATAGAAGTTTTCCTATGGAAAACCCTATTCAGCCGGGCTGAATAGAAGTTTTCCTATGGAAAACCCTATTCAGCCGGGCTGAATAGAAGTTTTCCTATGGAAAACCCTATTCAGCCGGGCTGAATAGAAGTTTTCCTATGGAAAACCCTATTCAGCCGGGCTGAATAGAAGTTTTCCTATGGAAAACCCTATTCAGCCGGGCTGAATAGAAGTTTTCCTATGGAAAACCCTATTCAGCCGGGCTGAATAGAAGTTTTCCTATGGAAAACCCTATTCAGCCAGGCTGAATGGTAGATTTTGTATGGATGACCCTATTCAGCTGGGCTGAATATTTTTTTTCGAAAAAACTATAAATTTTCCAACTATTTGTTTCCTCAAAGAAAATTAAATTTTCAATAAGAAAAACTTTTCCTTTGACTTAATGAAGTGACACTTAAATGTTTTGTATACACATTTTATCTGGGAAACTTTAAAATTGAAAAATACTTGTGGTTTCAGTTTGTAAGCCAAAGCTGTAATTTATATGGGCCACATTAAATTCCTAGTAAGAAAAAAAAAATAAACTAATATGTGTATGTGTGTGTTTTGCAACATTAATGCGATCACGTAAAGACACAGGCAAAAACACGCTCGTCCCTCAAACTCTAAAAGAAATTTCTAAAACGATATTATAGTCACCTCCCATGTGTTTCTGATTCTGAAATTTCTTAACCGTGGCTTTTTATTTCTTCCAACGTTGCTGATGGTGGCGACGACGGTGGCGATGGTGGTGCTCTACATTTATAGTGCGATGTCATCAATTTCCCGTAAGGAAAATATTAACACAAGCACGTAATTTCGGTTGCATGCGTGTGTGTCTTACTTCTAGGGGTTAAGTTAGGAATGTAAGCTCCACCACCAGAGTAGGATGTTGATGAAACCAAATCGAAGCAATAGGGATATATTTAGTTGTAAGAACCAAAAACAAAAAGCGACTTGTACTGAACATCTCTATTGAGATTTCATGACTGATGCTAAAGAGGCAAAGGGTGGCATTGGGCAATAACTGGCTTATGTTTTGATAGTTTGCCATACACGAGTCGATGTGTGTTTCTTTTTCTCTTCAAGGTAAAATGAATATCTTCTAGAATTTAAGCATCCTCATTTGAATGCGTGTCGGCAATGAAATGAAATAATATTTTTTATCCTTACCACAAGTATCTTGGAGAGTTCATCCACCACTACATGGCAAATGTAGCAAATATTATAACATATATTTTATGGAGAGGCGTACACGGAGGTAAGGGGGACTAGTGGAATACGGAGGTGGTAAAAATTCAATGTTTCTTTTCAAAACTTAGGTGGCAATTCAAATGAGGTTTGATTAAATTAAAATATATGTATGTGGAGCAAATACAAATTGAAAATCGTGTAGTACTATACACCTGAGGAAATGTGGTAACAACTAAACATGAAATATTAATAGAACATGTAACAAAAGACCAGAAAAAAAGGAGGATAACAAGTCGAATGTGAAATAACATGTGCAATCATGTGAAATATGGACATGAAGGTCAGAAGACACGTGGGATATGATGAACACTAAAGTCCACGTTTTGTGGCTACATAATCCTTGGAAATATACTTTAAAGACACATATTTTGGCGGACTAAAATGCCTTTAACAATTTACTTTAAAAGACCACGTTTTGGTGGACCAAAAGTCCTTGGAAAAATGTACTTTAAAAATCCACGTTTTGGTGGGCCAAAAGTCCTTGGAAAAATGTACTTTAAAAATCCACGTTTTGGTGGACTAAAAGTCCTTGGCAAAATTGTTCTTTAAAAATCCACGTTTTGGTGGAAAAAAATTGTTCCTTGGCAAAATTGTTCTTTAAAAATCCACGTTTTGGTGGAAAAAATTGTTCCTTGGCAAAATTGTTCTTTAAAAATCCACGTTTTGGTGGACTAAAAGTCCTTGGAAAATTTACTTTAAAAATCCACGTTTTGGTGGACTAAAAGTCCTTGGAAAAAGGTACTTTAAAAATCCACGTTTTGGTGGACTAAAAGTCCTTGGAAAAAGGTACTTTAAAAATCCACGTTTTGGTGGACTAAAAGTCCTTGGAATTTTTTTTAAATCCACCTTTTGGTATACTAAAAGTCCTTCAAAAAATTTAATTTAAAAATCCATGTTTTGGTGGACTTAAAGTCCTTGGAAAAATTTACTTTAAAAATCCACGTTTTGGTGAAATAAAAGTCCTTGGAAAAATTTACTTTTAAAATCCACTTTTTGGTGGACTAAAAGTCCTTGGACAAATTTACTTTAGAAATCCACGTTTTGGTGGACTAAAAGTCCTTGGAAGAATTTACTTTAAAAATCCACGTTTTGATGGACTAGGACTCCTTGGAAAATTAACTTTAAAAATCCACGTTTTGGTGGACTAGGACTCCCTGGAAAATTTACTTTAAAAATCCAAGTTTTGGTGGACTAAAAGTCCTTGGAAAAATTTACTTTAAAAATCCACGTTTTGGTGGACTAAAAGTCCTTGGAAAATTTTACTTTAAAAATCCACGTTTTGGTGGACTAAAAGTCCTTGGAAAATTTTACTTTAAAAATCCACGTTTTGGTGGACTAAATTCCTTGGAAAAATTTACTTTAAAAATCCACGTTTTGGTGGACTAAAAGTCCTTGGAAAAATTTACTTTAAAAATCCACGTTTTGGTGGACTAAAAGTCCTTGGAAAATTTACTTTAAAAATCCACGTCTTGGTGGACCAAAAGTCCTTTAAAAATTTACTTTAAAAATTCACGTTTTGGTGGACCAAAAGTCCTTTAAAAATTTACTTTAAAAATCCACGTTTTGGTGGACCAAAAGTCCTTTAAAAATTTACTTTAAAAATCCACGTTTTGGTGGACCAAAAGTCCTTTAAAAATTTACTTTAAAAATCCACTTTTTGGTGGACCAAAAGTCCTTTAAAAATTTACTTTAAAAATCCACGTTTTGGTGGACCAAAAGTCATTTAAAAATTTACTTTAAAGATCCACGTTTTGGTGGACTAAAAGTCTTTGGAAAAATTTACTTTAAAAATCCAAGTTTTGGTGGACTAAAAGTCCTTGGAAAAATTTACTTTAAAAATCCACGTTTTGGTGGACTAAAAGTCCTTGGAAAATTTTACTTTAAAAATCCACGTTTTGGTGGACTAAAAGTCCTTGGAAAATTTTACTTTAAAAATCCACGTTTTGGTGGACTAAATTCCTTGGAAAAATTTACTTTAAAAATCCACGTTTTGGTGGACTAAAAGTCCTTGGAAAAATTTACTTTAAAAATCCACGTTTTGGTGGACTAAAAGTCCTTGGAAAATTTACTTTAAAAATCCACGTCTTGGTGGACCAAAAGTCCTTTAAAAATTTACTTTAAAAATTCACGTTTTGGTGGACCAAAAGTCCTTTAAAAATTTACTTTAAAAATCCACGTTTTGGTGGACCAAAAGTCCTTTAAAAATTTACTTTAAAAATCCACGTTTTGGTGGACCAAAAGTCCTTTAAAAATTTACTTTAAAAATCCACTTTTTGGTGGACCAAAAGTCCTTTAAAAATTTACTTTAAAAATCCACGTTTTGGTGGACCAAAAGTCCTTTAACAATTTACTTTAAAAATCCACGTTTTGGTGGACCAAAAGTCCTTTAAAAATTTACTTTAAAAATCCACGTTTTGGTGGACCAAAAGTCCTTTAAAAATTTACTTTAAAAATCCACGTTTTGGTGGACCAAAAGTCCTTTAGAAATTTACTTTAAAAATCCACGTTTTGGTGGACTAGGACTCCTTGGAAAATTTACTTTAAAAATCCACGTTTTGGTGGACTAGGACTCCTTGGAAAATTTACTTTAAAAATCCACGTTTTGGTGGACCAAAAGTCCTTTAAAAATTTACTTTAAAAATCCACGTTTTGGTGGACCAAAAGTCCTTTAAAAATTTACTTTAAAAATCCACGTTTTGGTGGACCAAAAGTCCTTTAAAAATTTACTTTAAAAATCCACGTTTTGGTGGACCAAAAGTCCTTTAAAAATTTACTTTAAAAATCCACGTTTTGGTGGACCAAAAGTCCTTGGAAAAATTTACTTTAAAAATCCACGTTTTGGTGGACTAAAAGTCCTTGCAAAATTTACTTTAAAAATCCACGTTTTGGTGGACTAAAAGTCCTTGCAAAATTTACTTTAAAAATCCACGTTTTGGTGGACTAAAAGTCCTTGCAAAATTTACTTTAAAAATCCACGTTTTGGTGGACTAAAAGTCCTTGCAAAATTTACTTTAAAAATCCACGTTTTGGTGAACTAAAATTTCTTGGAATAATTTACATTAAAAATCCACGTCTTGGTGGACTAAAAGTCCTTGGAATAATTTACATTAAAAATCCACGTCTTGGTGGACTAAAAGTCCTTGGAATAATTTACATTAAAAATCCACGTCTTGGTGGACTAAAAGTCCTTGGAATAATTTACATTAAAAATCCACGTCTTGGTGGACTAAAAGTCCTTGCAAAATTTACTTTAAAAATCCACGTTTTGGTGGACTAAAAGTTCTTGCAAAATTTACTTTAAAAATCCACGTTTTGGTGAACTAAAATTTCTTGGAAATTTTAAATTTAAAAAACCACTTTTTGGTGGACTAAACGTCCTTGGAAATATTTACTTTAAAAATCCACGTTGGCGGACTACCTTACAAACCCTGGTCTGTTGGTCTGATAGTCCTCTAAAAATACAGTTTTGCAATTAAAGCCCTCATGGCCTTTACGTTAGTGAGCATGTGTGTTTGTGCCTTCAATTACCCCTTTTCCAACCACAACCTTCCCAAAAAACCCTTTTTTATTGCTATTTTCCCTTAAATTTCCGTAAACACCTCTGACAAAAGCAAGACCAAAGCCTTTAAATCCAAAAAAAATTAATTCAATTAGAATCTAACTTAATCTTAATTTGCGTGCCGCTATGTCTGTGTATTTCTCAATAACTTGGCTCTTCTTGGCTTTTGTTGATACTTAAAGACTGGTTGTTGTCTTCCTGAGCCATCAACTTGTAGTGAACGATAACATTCAAACAAGCAAGCAACTAAGCAGAGAATTTCATTGCGTGACGTTGTGCCTGAACGTCGTTGTTGCCGGGTGATGATGTAAGATATCTTTTTAATTAATTTGAAAACCTTCTTAAGAGCAACACTTAAGTGTTGTACACTTAAAAGCAACAGAGGCAGCAAACAACAGCAGCAACATTAAACCAGGCAACAGGGAGATAGAGTGAAAGAACGTTAACAAAATCCAATTCCATATTAAAGATGGCAAGAATAAGACATGCCAACCAACCAAACCAGCCAGCCAGTCATTGCTTAAAACGAGTCCAACAACAGCGACAACAATAACACAACAACCAACAAGATTCACGTCATTATGGATAGACAACAAAAAGGCAGCAATTTCCGTGCACATTATCGTTATCAATATCAACAGCATAAGTATGCCATACAGCAGCAGCAGCCGCATCTGTCTGCCATAACAGCTGAAGAGTACCTCTTAAGCAATATTCTCGGTATCTTATTGAAATAAAGCAACAAACATTAAGGCCAAAAAAAAAACAAGGCACGGAAACAATACAAGGAAGGCGAAGAAAAATAATTTTTAATATGGTAGCTCTGGAAGAGGGGTGGTTGGTAAAATGGAGAGAGGTATTTGTGTTGTGCCTTATCTACTTGTCGTGTCTCCAATGAAATGAATGTCTATTTTTGCGCAAAAAAACACAAAACCTTTTAAGTTTCACAAATAAGCAAATGTGAAAAATCAACTCAAACATCAGACATGCAAGAGCAGACTGAGAGAAGAAGAGGAAAATGTGAAAATCATTGCAGCAAACATCTGCAATACACTCGACACGACAAGACACATGGAAATGAAGCAACAATTCCGGCATACCTGCAATGTGCCTTCTTGTTTTTTAAACAAGAAGACAGCGAAAATAACAACAACAACAATAGATTGTTAATAAACAAATATCCGCATTATATGAAGATAGTGCACAATGGGAAGGATAAAAGTGCAAATGTTTAAAGATTTTTATTCTAAAATAAAATGTTACTTTCAGTTCACTAAAGGTAATTTTTTAAAGAAAGGATTTAAGAACTTTCTGTCCAACATAACGAGGATTTTTAAAGTAAATTTTTAAGGACTTTCGGTCCGCCAAAACGTGGATTTTGAAAGTACATTTTTAAAGGACTTTTGGTCCACCAAAACGAGGATTTTTAAAGTAAATTTTAAAGGACTTTTGGTCCACCAAAACGTTGATTTTTCAAGTAAATTTTTAATGGACTTTTGGTTTACCAAAACGTAGGTTTTTAAAGTAAATTTTTAAAGGACTTTTGGTCCACCAAAACGAGGATTTTTAAAGTAAATTTTAAAGGACTTTTGGTCCACCAAAACGAGGATTTTTAAAGTAAATTTTAAAGGACTTTTGGTCCACCAAAATGTTGATTTTTAAAGTAAATTTGTAAAGGACTTTGGGTCCACCAAAACGTGGATTTTTAAAGTAAATTTGTAAAGGACTTTGGGTCCACCAAAACGTGGATTTTTAAAGTAAATTTGTAAAGGACTTTGGGTCCACCAAAACGTGGATTTTTAAAGTAAATTTGTAAAGGACTTTGGGTCCACCAAAACGTGGATTTTTAAATTAAATTTGTAAAGGACTTTGGGTCCACCAAAACGTGGATTTTTAAAGTAAATTTGTAAAGGACTTTGGGTCCACCAAAACGTGGATTTTTAAAGTAAATTTGTAAAGGACTTTGGGTCCACCAAAACGTGGATTTTTAAAGTAAATTTGAAAAGGACTTTGGGTCCACCAAAACGTGGATTTTTAAAGTAAATTTGTAAAGGACTTTGGGTACACCAAAACGTGGATTTTTAAAGTAAATTTGTAAAGGACTTTGGGTACACCAAAACTTGGATTTTTAAAGTAAATTTTAAAGGACTTTTAGTCCACCAAAACGTGGATTTTTAAAGTAAATTTTCCAAGGACTTTTAGTCCACCAAAACGGGGATTTTTAAAGTAAATTTTTCCAAGGACTTTTAGTCCACCAAAACGTGGATTTTTAAAGTAAATTTTTCCAAGGACTTTTAGTCCACCAAAACG
>NW_027411644.1:22180291-22260291 GCF_047663935.1 Musca autumnalis | reverse complement strand
AAGATAATTCTCGAACGGATCTGCAGATTCGGTCCAAAATATGACCTTAGTAATATTTTGTACAAACATAGTTTAAGTTTGAAGATAAGCCATATCGGTCCACTCCTTCAGGTACCTGCCCCACAAAAGTTCAACAATGTTCGGAAAAATTGTTCGTACGGTAACTCTTGAAGGGAGTGGCCGAATTGGTCTATACTTAACACATCCTAATGTATCTACCAGATA
The DNA here is from genome assembly GCF_047663935.1 of Musca autumnalis. Lineage (NCBI taxonomy): Eukaryota > Metazoa > Arthropoda > Insecta > Diptera > Muscidae > Musca > Musca autumnalis. Next base: position 22,260,066 of record NW_027411644.1, on the reverse strand, counting down.
TAGATCCGGCTCAAATATGGACTATATTTGACCACTCCATCCGGTACCTCCCACACAAAATTTCGGATAAGTTCACTTTAAGACATGTTCTCGAACCACTTTAATTTTTGTTGAAGCAACTTGCATTCGCTGCCTCAATTACGATGGTAAAAGTTTTTTTAGGGGCAAGTCCATACTTCTTGAGCAAACAGCCCGAAGAGTGTAAAAACCCTCTATGGCACCATATGTTGTGGCTGGAGATCCACTTCCATAACGGTCAATGTCGATCCATTCCTTTTAGTATCTCCTCCGAAAAACTTTTGATCTTTAATCCTAATCAACATTTTTGTCGGTTCAAACGCCCAAAAATTTTAAAAACCCCTAAATACATACGTATTTTGGAAAAAAATTGTTTCAATATACACAGGCTGAGGGTATATCTCTGTCGGCAACGCCGACTGATACTTTTTTACTTGTTCCAAGGACTTTTAGTCCACCAAAACGTGGATTTTTAAACTAAATTTTTCCAAGGACTTTTAGTCCACCATAACGTGGATTTTTAAAGTAAATTTTTCCAAGGACTTTTAGTCCACCAAAATGTGGATTTTTAAAGTAAATTTTTCCAAGGACTTTTAGTCCACCAAAACGTGGATTTTTAAAGTAAATTTTTCCAAGGACTTTTAGTCCACCAAAACGTGGATTTTTAAAGTAAATTTTTCCAAGGACTTTTAGTCCACCAAAACGTGGATTTTTAAAGTAAATTTTCCAAGGACTTTTAGTCCACCAAAACGTGGATTTTTAAAGTAAATTTTTCCAAGGACCTTTAGTCCACCAAAACGTGGATTTTTAAAGTAAATTTTTCCAAGGACTTTTAATCCACCAAAACGTGGATTTTTAAAGTAAATTTTCCAAGGACTTTTAATCCACCAAAACGTGGATTTTTAAAGCAAATTTTTCAAGGAATTTTAATCCACCAAAACGTGGATTTTTAAAGTAAATTTTTAAAGAACTTTTGGTCCGCCAAATCTTGGATTTTTAAAGTAAATTTTTAAAGGTCTTTTGGTCCATCAAAATGTGGATTTTTAAAGTAAATTTTTAAAGGACTTTTGTTCCACCAAAACCTGGATTTTTAAAGTAAATTTTTTAAGGACATTTGGTCCACCAAAACGTGGATTTTTAAAGTAAATTTTTAAAGGACTTTTGGTCCACCAAAACGTGGATTTTTAAAGTAAATTTTTCCAAGGACTTTTTGTCCACCAAAACGTGGATTTTTAAAGTAAATTTTTCCAAGGACTTTTAGTCCACCAAAACGTGGATTTTTAAAGTAAATTTTTCCAAGGACTTTTAGTCCACCAAAACGTGGATTTTTAAAGTAAATTTTTCCAAGGACTTTTAGTCCACCAAAACGTGGATGTTTAAAGTAAATTTTCCTATGGACTTTTAGTCCACCAAAACGTGGATGTTTAAAGTAAATTTTCCCATGGACTTTTAGTCCACCAAAACGTGGATTTTTAAAGTAAATTTTTCCAAAGACTTTTAGTCCACCAAAACGTGGATCTTTAAAGTAAATTTTTAAATGACTTTTGGTCCACCAAAACGTGGATCTTTAAAGTAAATTTTTCCAAGGCTTTTAGTCCCCCAAAAAGTGGATTTTTAAAGTAATTTTTTCCAACGACTTTTAGTCCACCAAAATGTGGATTTTTAAAGTAAATTTTTTCAAGGACTTTTAGTCCACTAAAAATGGATTTTTAAACTAAATTTTCCAAAGACTTTTAGTCCACCAAAACGTGGATTTTTAGAGTAATTTTTTCCAAGGACTTTTAGTCCACCAAAACGTGGATTTTAAAGTAAATTTTTCCAAAGACTTTTAGTCCACCAAAACGAGGATTTTTAAAGTAAATTTTTATAGGATTTTTGGTCCACCAAATCATGGATTTTTAAAGTAAATTTTTAAAGGACTTTTGGTCCACCAAAACGTGGATTTTTAAATGACTTTTGGTCCACCAAAACGTGGATTTTTAAAGTAAATTTTAAAAGGACTTTTTGTCCACCAAAACGTGGATTTTTAAAGTAATTTTTTCCAACGACTTTTAGTCCACCAAAGCGTGGGGTTTTAAAGTAAATTTTTCCAAGGACTTTTAGTCCACCAAAACTTGGATTTTTAAACTAAATTTTCCAAGGACTTTTAGTCCAGCAAAACGTGGATTTTTAAAGTAAATTTTTCCAAGGACTTTTAGTCCACCAAAACTTGGATTTTTAAAGTAAATTTTCAAAGCACTTTTAGTCCAGCAAATCGTGGATTATTAAAGTAAATTTTTCCAAGGACTTTTAGTTTTAAAGCAAATTTTTCCGAGGACTTTTAGTCCACCAAAACGTGGATTTTTAATGTGATTTTCCAAGGGCTTTTAGGATATTTAAAGTTATTTTTCTAAGGAGTTTTATGCCACCAAAATGTGGATTTTTAAAGTAAAATTTGAAACGACTTTTAGGATATTTAAAGTATTTTTTCTAAGGAGTTTTAGGCCACCAAAATGTGGATTTTTAAAGTAAAATTTGAAAGGACTTTTAGGATATTTAAAGTATTTTTTCTATGGAGTTTTAGGCCACCAAAACGTGGATTTTTAAAATAAAGTTTTTCAAACACTTTTTGTCCACAAAATCGTGGGTTTTTAAGTAAAGTATTCCAATTTTTCCTCTTTTATTAAATTTATTTTTTTCTATTTCTACTTCTTACCCATTGTGCAACAAGTTCTTACCAACTGTTTGTTGGTTCTGCCTGTCATATGTGTATGCCTGATGAGTGCCTAAAAGTAGACACCAATTCATGTTTTTCTTTCTCGCCATTCATGTTTGCTGCCATTGCCCTGTCACTGATAAACAAGGAAGTTAGTGAGGGTGCAAATGGTACTTAACTGACACTTTTCCAGGGCATTACAAAAAAAAGACAACTTGAAGAAGAAGAAAATCCAACAACAACAAACAGTTATCTTTTTTCATTCATATCCATAACTTCTTTAACATGATTTGCCTTTGCAATGCCAGTCATCGTCAACGTAATATGCGAAGGCATCTTTGTCTGGCAAACTGCTGGCTGTTGTCGTCTTTTTGTTTTGTAATCATCTTAAAGTGGCAGAACAGGAGGCTGGCTTGCTTGACGTGATATATTCTTTCGTTTTTGATTTAGTTAAAGGTACTTTTGTATGTAAAATGTATGTAATAGTCATTTTTGTTTAAGATTTGAGGGAGAGAATTGCATTAGCTACATTCTTAATCACTGTGCGGTGTAAAACCTATGAGTGACCCTAAAAATTAAATTCATTCCAAGTCTAAAGCTTAGCTCATTTTATTGGGAAGTGGTCATGTTCAAAGATTTGATGGACTTCTTCCATATCGAAGAGTGCAGTTCAATTCTTAAGCATGACCTTAATTTTATCTCTGAGCTTTATATTTTTTTTCAACAGGATTTTTTTGTAACTCCGCTATACCTATACCATGCCTTACCTATTCACTGTTCACTACAGCTCAATATGTTCGTATTGAATTTTCCAAACTTAACCCCTTTTGCATAGATCTCTATTTTGATTTATTTTATTTCTGCTCCCTGGAGCATTAAATGACATGGTAATTTATCTTTAACTCATTTTTTCCTGCATTCCTTTTGACAACATTTTTGTTTGCTTTTGGGGGATTTAGTTTTTATTTTGCTTTCGTGTTCACTTTAATGTCATAATATTACGTTGTGACATCTATTAGCAAGAGTTTTGACTGAAAACATAATTTATGTTTCCCTCAATGCAGGTTGTTGTCGAGTTTGTTGTTGTTGCTGTTCGTGGCTCATTAATTTAATTGAACAACAAAATTATCAAAATGTACTCTTTTCACTCGCAAACATTTCCATCCGTGTTGTTGCTACACAGAAGCAGCAGCAATTTTCAAAATAAAATTTATAGTTTTGTAGCAATGGGAGCTGGTGCGTATAAACTACACACACACCGTGTGTGTTCGCTAGTGTGTGTGTGTAGCAATGTTCCATATTAACCAAATGAAATTGTGAAAAAAAGAAACTTAGCAAAAAGGTTAAATCCCAACATGTAGAAGCTTTATGGCAAATTAGCACAAATTTGTTTTCATAAAATTTTGACACACACACACACAACACTAATATTGTATAAACAACATTATATTATGCATAACAATTTACATATACATCTACATTTAAAGTTTATGGGATATATTAACCTGCGAACACGCACACACACACACACACAAACTAATTTATATAAATGCACATATAAAAATAAACATATCATTTAAAACCAACAACATTGGCTCGCAATATAAAAATAAAAGCATTGCACCATTATTTGCACACTTTCAGAAAGTTTGTTTTGAAATGCCATTAGAGTATGGCATCAAAGTAGAGATGTGATAGATAGCACAAAATAGCTTAAAATTGTGTCGTTTTGGGGCCCACGAAAGGGTTATGGGGGATGGAAAAGGAATATTGTAAAGGTATGGAATTTTTAAAATTCAATAAAAATTAGAAAATTTTAAATTATTTTTTTATACTTATAAAACTATATATACTTATACTTATAAAACTTATAAAACTATAAGTCTATGTTAACATTGATAGACGACTGCTAATGGGGGCTATGTTAAGATAGACAACTGTTATTGAAGCCTATGTTAATATAGACCACTGCTAATGGAGTCTATGTTAACAACGATGTCTGTAAATTGAATCTATGTTAACACAGACGAATGCCAGTGGAGTTCATGTTAACATAGACAACTCTTAAGGTATTCTATGTTAACAAAGATCACTTCCAATGTCGTTTATATTAACATAGACTGTTAAATGATACAGTTTTCACATAGATGAATGTTAATAGGATCTATGTTAACAGATATATACATATGTTTATTGGATTTATGTTGACATACGCTACTGTTAGTTACCAGGTTAAAGTAGACAAATGTTAATGGAGTAGCATAGAACTTTAGATATCGAGTTTTTGGTAATATATACAACCGTTAATTTAGTTAACTGTTAATGGGGTCTATGTTAACACAAACGACTGTTAATAGATGGCTGTTAATGTAATCTTTGGCAATGTTGAATATGTTAACATTGAAAACTAGTAATTGAGTCGGTGTTAACAAAGACCAATGCCATAACCAATGCTAATTGTTATAAACGACTGTTAATTATGTCTATGTTAACATAGACGACTGTTAATATTATCTTTTTTAACAGAAGACATCATGAAGTCTTCTATAGAGAGAAGACTTGTTGACCTCTTCTGTAGATGGAAACCTCTTGAAATCTTCTATAGACAGAAGACCCCTTGGGATTTTCTATAGATATAAGACCACTTGAGGTCGTCTATACAAAAAAAGACATTATAACCGAAGACCTCTATTATGTCTCAAGAGATCTTCTGTCTGTGGAACCTCAACAGTTCTTAATAGACAGAAGATCTCTTCAGGTCTTCTATAGATAGAAGACGTCGTAAGGTCTTCTATAAGCAGAAGATCCTTGGAGGTCTACTATAAGGAGAAGCTCTCTTCAGGCTTCTTAAGGTCTTTTAGTCTGAACAACTATTGGGGATATGTTAAAGTCTTCTATAAGAAGAAAACCACTGGAGGTCGTCTATAAGCAGAAGATCTTCTTAAGGTCTACTATAAGGAAAAGCTCTCCTCAGGCCTCCTAAGGCCTTTTAGTCTGAACAACTGAACAACTCTTGGGGATCTGTTAAAGTCTTCCATAAGCAGAAGACCTCTTAAGGTCGTCTATAGACAGAAGACGTCATGGGGTCTTTTATAAGGAGGAGAGCTCCTGAGGTCTTCTACAAGCAGCAGATATCTTGAGGTCTTCTATAAGCAAAAAACCTATTCAGGTTTTCCTTAGCAGAAGACTTCATTAGCTCTAATTTAGACCGAAGACCTCTTAAGGTATTCTATAAGCGGGGCGCCTTTAAAGGTGTTCTTTACACAGAAGATCTGTTGAGGTCTTCTTAAAACAGAAGTCCTCCTGAGGTCTTCTTTAGACAGAATATTTATTGAGGCCTTCTTTAAATTCAAGACCCCTTGAGGTATTTTTTTAAATAGAAGACCTCTTGAGGCCATCTTTAGAGAAAACAAGTAAAAATGTATCAGTCGGCTTTGCCGACAGAGATATACCCTCACACATACATAGACATTTTAGCGAATATTTCCGAACTTTTGTGGGGGAGGTACCGTAAGGAGTGGACCTATAAGCACCACCTTTGAATTTCATCTAATATTCGAAGAAATATTACGATGTCCAAAGTTTGGACGAACGCAGTATTCGCTTCGAGCTCTCTAGCCGCTACCTGTGGTGCCACAGGGAGTTTTTACAACTTTCGGACTGTTTTCTCAAGAAGTATGGACTTGCCCCTGAAAAAACTTTTACTGTTGTAATTGAGGAAGCGAATGCAAGTTGCTTCAACAAAAATCAAAGTGATTCGGGATCAGGTCTTAAAGTGAATTTATCCAAAATTTTGTGTGGGTGGTACCCGAAGGAGTGAACAAATATAGTCCATATTCGAACCTGAATTGTATGTGGTAGATATATTAGGATGTGTAAAGTATGGACCAAATCGGCCTCTCACATCAAGAGTTATCATGAGCAAAATATTTCCGAATATTTTTGAACTTTTGTGGGGGAGGTACCAGAAGGAGTGGGCCGATATGGCTTATCTTCGAACTTAAACTAAGTTTGCACAAAATATTACGAATGCCATATTTTGGACCGAATCGGCAGATCCGTTCGAGATTTATCTTGCGCTCCAATCACTACACACGGTGTCTAGGGTTTTTTGTACCTTTCAGCCTATTTTCTCAGGAAGTATGGACTGGCCCCTGATGAACATTGTACCGTCGTATGGAGGGCAGTGAATGCAAGTTGCTAAAACAAAAATCACAGCGATTCGTGAACAGGTCCCAAACTGAACCTTTTCAAAATTTTGTGTGGGAAGTACCCGAAGGAGTGGACCGATTGAGTCCATATTGGAACCTTTTCTAAGTCGGGTAGAAATTTCACGATGTGCAAAGTATGGACCAAAACGGTTACTTCCTTCAAGAGTTATCGTGGGCACAAATTTTCCGAACATTTCCCAACTTTTGTGGGGGAGGTACCGGAAGGAGTGGAACGATATAACCATCTTCGAACTTAAACTAAGTTTGGACGAAATATTGCGAAAGCCAAATGTTGGACCAAATGGGTTGATCCGACGGACTGACATGGCCAAATCAACTTCGAATTGTCTGAAACACATTTCGTCCAAACATACTTGGGGTCTAAAACCATTATTTCGATGAGGCACATTTTGCCCGTATGAACGTGTATATATCCTCGTTAGCATAAATGCTGAGGGTATAATAAATTTTGAGGTCTTCCATAGACATAAGAATCCTTGAGTTATTCTATAGACAGAAGACATCTTGAGGTCTTCTATAAGCGGAGGACTTTTTGAGGTGTTCTAAAGAAAAAAGACCTTTTGAGGTCTTCTTTTAACATACGACCCTTGAAGTCTTATTTGGACAGACAACTTCTTGAGGCCATCTTTAGACAGAGGACCTCTTGACGTGTTCCTTAGGCAGAAGACATCTTGGGGTCTTCTTTAGACAGAACACTTCTTGAGACCATCTTTAGACACAAGACCTCTTGAAGTACTTTTTAAATAAAAGATCTGTTGGGGACTACTTTAGACAGTAGAAATCTTGAGGTCTTCTATAGACAGAAGAATCCTTAAGGGCTTCTATAGAAAGGAGATCTCTTGAGGTTTCTATAGACAGAATACCTCTTGAGGTCTTCTTCAGACAGAAGATCTTTCGAGGTCATCTTAAAACAGAAGATTTATTGAGGCCTTCTTTAGGTACAATACCTTTTTAGGTATTTTTTAAATAGAAGATCTCTTGAGGACTTTTTTTATACAGAAGAACTCTTGAGGTCTTCTATAGACAGAAGAATCATTGAGACCATCTTTAGACACAAGACCTCTTGAAGTATTTTTAAATAAAAGATCTGTTGGGTTCTACTTTAGACAGTAGAACTCTTGAGGTCTTCTATAGACAGAAGAATCCTTGAGGCCTTCTATAGAAAGGATATCTCTTGAGGTTTCTAAAAACAGAATACCTCTTGAGGTCCTCTTTAGACAGAAGATCTTTCGAGGTCTTCTTAAAACAAAAGACTTCTTTAGACAGAGGACCTCTTTAGACACAAGACCTCTTTAGGTCTTCAATAGGCAGAAGACCTCTTGAAGACTTCTATAGAGAAAATACCTCTTGAGATCTTCTATAGACAGAAGACCTCTTGAGGTCTTCAGTAGAGAGAAGACCTGTTGACCCAGATAGAAGGCTGCTTGAGGTATTCCATACCCAGCAGACTTCTTGAGGTCATCATTAGACAGAATACCTGTTCAAGTCTTCTATAAACAGAAGACCTTTTGAGGTCTTCTTTAAAAAATACCTCTTTAGACAGAAGACCCCTTGAAGTCTTATTTGGACAGACAACTTCTTGAGGCCTTCTTTAGACAGGGGATCTTTTGAGGTGTTCTTTAGGCAGAAGACATCTTGAGGTCTTCTTTAGACAGAAGACTTCTTGAGACCATCGTTAGACACAAGACTTTTTGAGGTCTTTTTCAAATAGAAGATCTCTTGAGGTCTTCTTTCGACAGAAGAACTCCTGAGATCTGCTATAGACAGGAGACCTCTTGAATTTCCTTCAGACAGAACACCTCTTGCGGTCTTCTTTCGACAGAAGATCTTTCGAGGTCTTCTTAAACCAGAACAGAAGACCTTTTGATGTCTTCTACAAGCAGCAGACCTCTTGAGGTCTTCTATAAGCAAAAGACCTATTGAGGTTTTCCTTAGACAGAATACCTCTTGAGGTGTTCTATAAGCGGAACACCTTTTAAGGTGTTCTTTAAACAGAAGATCTGTTGAGGTCTTCTTAAAACAGAAGACCTCCAGGGGTCTTCTTAAGACAGAAGATTTCTTGAGGCCTTCTATAGACAGAAGAATTCTTGAGGTCTTCTATAGACAGGAGATCTCTTGAGGTTTTTATAGACAGAAGACCTCTTGAGGTCTTCTTTAGACGAAATATCTTTCCAGGTCTTCTTAAAATAGAAGACTTGTTGAAGCCTTCCTTAGACAAAGGATCTTTTTAGACAGAAGACCTCTTTAGGTCTTCAATATGCAGAAGACTTCTATAGACAAAATACCTCTTGAGGTCTGCAGTAGAAGGGAGACCTGTTGAGTTCTTCAGTGAACAGAAGACCAGTTGACCTCTTGAGGTTTGCTTGAGGTATTCCATATACAGCAGACTTCTTGAGGTCATCTTTAGGCAGAACACCTGTTAAAGTCTTCTATAAACAGAATACCTTTTGAGGTCTTCTATAGACAGAAGACCTTTAGAGGTCTTCTATAGACAGAAGACCTTTTGAGGTCTTTTATAGACAGAAGACCTTTTAAGATCTTCTGGAGAAGAGATCGTTTTAGGGTATTCAGTAGACAACTTGATGTTTTCTATAGCAGAAGAACTCTTGAAGTCTTCTTTAGGCTGAAAATCTCGTGAGTTCTTCTATGAACTGAGGTCTTCTATTGACATAAGATCTCGTGAAACCTTCTATAGACGGAATACTTCGTTATGTCTTTCATAGACCGAAGACCTACTCTCTCATGAGCTCTTCTATAGACAGAAAATATTTTGAGATCTTCTCTAGACTGATGTTTTCTCTAATGACGGAAGTCCTCTTGAATTCTTCTTTAACGGAGACTTCTTGAATTATTCTTCTATCGAGAAAAGATACCTTCGGGTCTTGGATGGGCAGAAGACTTCGTGAGGTCTCCCATAGACAGAAATTTTTTAAGGCTTTCTCTTGAAGTCTTCTTTCTATAGGCAGAGGACAAACTGTGGACTTCTGTAGGCAGAATACCTCTTGAGGTTTTCTTGAGATATATATGTCTTCTATACACAGAAGCCCTCTTGAGGTCGACATTTTAATGTCTTCTATTGATAGAATCCACAAAGGATTTTTATGGATGGAACCCTCTTAATGTTCTTCTTCTTATAGAGGTCTGGAGACTGAATACCTCCTAAAGATTTCTTTGAATAAAAGACTTCAAGATGTCGCCTGTAATTTTTATACCCTACACCACTATGTGGGAAGGGTATTATAAGTTGGTTTTGGCCAAAAAGTTTGTAACGCATCGAAATAATGGTCGTAGACCCATACTTATATATACCAAAATGAATGTCTCGACGAGCTGAGTCGATCTGGCTATGTGTGTCCGTCCGTCAGTCCGTCCGTCTGTCCGTCTGTCCATCTAAACCTTGTAATCACGCTACAGGTCGCAATTTTAATCGGATCGTCACGAAATTTTGCATGTTGATGGGGGTCCCGGAGGAGAAGAAGCCTATTGATTTTGGTGATGGTCGGATAATATTTAGGGGTCGGAAAGGGCAAACAACTCAGGTGGATAAAAAGACAACGTTTTTTTCCAAAGCGAATATATCAGTTTCTATATGGGGTATACAAAAAGCAAAACCTGACAATTAAAGTAGAAAATATCACCTTTCTAATGATGTAAAGTAGGAGCTCGTAGGTGATCAAACAACGAAGATATCACAATAGTAGCAAATAAAACCCCAACTTTAATTTTTGCGATTTTAATTATATTGACGAATATCACAGCTTCAGCTGTAAACTTTCCAAAAGCAAAGCCTGACTATGAAAGTAGAAGATCCCATCTTTACAATGATGCAAACTAGGTTGGCGTAGGTAACCAAATGACGGAGATATCGCAATAGTCGGTAATACATCCCATTTTTCTATTTTTTTGGAAATCACGCTACAGGTCGCAATTTTGATCGGATTGTCACGAACATTTGAGGGTTAATGGGGGTCTCACAGATGAAGAAGCCTATTGATTTTGGTGATGGTCCGATAATATTTAGGGGTCGGAATGGGCAAACACTTATTTGGAGAAAAGTCAACATTTTATTTCAAAGCCAATATCTCTGTTTCTTTAAGAGGTATATCAAAAGCAAAACTGGGCAAGGAAAGTAGAAAATATCACCTTTACAACGATGTAAAGTAGGTTGTCGTAGGTGGTCAAATAGCAGAGATATGGCAATAGTCAATAATGCATCCCATTTTCCGATTTTTTTGTAATCACGCTACAGGTCGTAATTTTGATCGGATCGTCACCAACCTTGTAATCACGCTACAGGTCGCAATTTTAATCGGATCGTCACGAAATTTTGCATGTTGATGGGGGTCCCGGAGGAGAAGAAGCCTATTGATTTTGGTGATGGTCGGATAATATTTAGGGGTCGGAAAGGGCAAACAACTCAGGTGGATAAAAAGACAACGTTTTTTTCCAAAGCGAATATATCAGTTTCTATATGGGGTATACAAAAAGCAAAACCTGACAATTAAAGTAGAAAATATCACCTTTCTAATGATGTAAAGTAGGAGCTCGTAGGTGATCAAACAACGAAGATATCACAATAGTAGCAAATAAAACCCCAACTTTAATTTAATTTTTTTTAATTATATTGACGAATATCACAGCTTCAGCTGTAAACTTTCCAAAAGCAAAGCCTGACTATGAAAGTAGAAGATCCCATCTTTACAATGATGCAAACTAGGTTGGCGTAGGTAACCAAATGACGGAGATATCGCAATAGTCGGTAATACATCCCATTTTTCTATTTTTTTGGAAATCACGCTACAGGTCGCAATTTTGATCGGATTGTCACGAACATTTGAGGGTTAATGGGGGTCTCACAGATGAAGAAGCCTATTGATTTTGGTGATGGTCCGATAATATTTAGGGGTCGGAATGGGCAAACACTTATTTGGAGAAAAGTCAACATTTTATTTCAAAGCCAATATCTCTGTTTCTTTAAGAGGTATATCAAAAGCAAAACTGGGCAAGGAAAGTAGAAAATATCACCTTTACAACGATGTAAAGTAGGTTGTCGTAGGTGGTCAAATAGCAGAGATATGGCAATAGTCAATAATGCATCCCATTTTCCGATTTTTTTGTAATCACGCTACAGGTCGTAATTTTGATCGGATCGTCACCAAATTGTGGGGGTTAATGGGGGTCCCACAGAGGAAGAAGCCTAGTGATTTTAATGATGGTCGGATAATATTCAGGGGTCGGAATGGGCAAAAACTTATTTGGAGAAAAGGTCTACGTTTTATTTCAAAGCCAATATCTCTGTTTCTTTAAGAGATATATCAAAAGCAAAACCTGGCAAGGAAAGTAGAACATATCACCTTTACAACGATGTAAAGTAGGTTGTCGTAGCTGCTCAAACAACAGAGATATCGCAATAGTCGGTAATGCATTCAATTTTCTGATTTGTTTGTAATCACGCTACAGGTCGCAATTTTGATCGGATCGTCACGATCCGGGAGTGGATGCGGGTCCCACAGAGGAAGAAGCCTATTTAGTTTGGTGATGGTCGGATAATATTCAGGAGTCGGAATAAGCGAAAAGCTTATATGGAGGAAAGTCAACGTTTTTTTCTTATGAGAATATCTTCGCTTCTGGTTGGGGTATTCCAACAGGAATACCCGTCAATGGAAGAAGAAAAAATCTCGTTTATATTGATGCAAAGTATGTTGGCGTAAGTGAGCAAACCGAGATATTGCAAAATTCAGTAGTAAACCCAATTTTTCCATTTTTTGTAATCACGCTACAAGTTGGAATTTTGATCGGATAGTGACTAAATTTTGGGGGTAGATGGGGGCCCCACCGAGAAAGAAGCCTATTGATTTTGGTGATAGTCGGATAATATTTAGGGGTCGGAATGGGGAAAAACTCATTTGGAGATAAATTCAAAGTTTAATTCTTTGTGAATATATCGGCTTCTAGTAGTGGTATTCCAACGGCAAAACCTGTCAATTGAAGAAGAAAATATTACCTTTACATTGGTGTAAAGCAGGTTGGCGAAGGTGGTCAAACAAGGAATGCATCCAATTCTTCAATTTTTTGCAATCAAGCTACAGGTCGTAATTTCGATCGGATGGTCACGAAATTTTGGTTGCTTATGGGGGTCCCAGAGAGAAAGAGGCATATTATTTTTGGTGGTAGTCGGATTATATTCCCTAAAAGAAATGTTTACCAGTGAAAAACTTATGCACAGGGGTAGTGGTGTAGGGTATCACATGGTCTGCCCCATCCCGACTATAGCCTTTGGTCACTTGTTTTTTTGCTGTACCATGGTTGGAGTCGTCTCCAACTACACCAATATTGTAATTTTTAGCTCTTATAAATTTCCACTCTGTTACTCTGCTCATTTCTCCCCATATAAATAAGTGTGACATTTATGTTATTTAAAACAAAAAGAAAAAAACATAATTTTCTTAACTTTCTTAATTTAAATGCTATATTTAGGTCTCAACACAGACTCCTATAAATTTTTAATATATATTGACGGAGCATTTAATGTGACAATATACAGACAAACAAACCACCACATATAAACACACCAATACATATACATGTGTATATGCGTTATTTTTAACACAAAAAGGGGTGTTATTTTCGAAAAAGGAAACCATTCTCTTGGGAAATTTAAAAATATGTATTTGTTTTTATTTTTAAAACAGCATCACTTTGGCGAATACCCACAAAACATGACAGCAAAAGATTCCACAACAATGACATTGGAGCTTTTGTGACCAACCATCCATCCATCCAACCAGCCATTGACAATGTTATGGTGTTGTCATCGTTGTTGGTGTTGTTTATTTTTGTTATAAATAAATTTAACGTCAATTTTTCATTAAAAGCTTATTAGGCTGTTGCTGAAGTTATTTTATATGAACATGGGAACAATGGCGGTGTGGATACCCAGGGATATGGAACATTGACATAATACATTTTTATAAAATGTGGATATTTATCAGAAAAGTGTGGAAATTGGTTATTTATAACAGTTTCATGGCCTAAAAACATAATAAAATATAAGGGGAGTGATTTTAAAAAAAAAGAGGGGTAGGAGCGTGACCAATAAACTAAAAATAACAACAAAATATATATAAACAGCATAACAATGACAAACAAGTTTTTTCGTAGAAAAAAAAGTTCATTGACAACGAAAAATCCCCAAAAGGCCTTGAGATTAATGACTCTGGGCCTAAGCATGATTTTACTTTAAAACATTTATAGGATATTCTATAAAAAATGAAAAAATGTAAATCAACAAGCAACGAATATAATCTCAATTATTCATCAATTGAAATTGTCGTACTGGTTCTCGTAAGAAAATAATAGCACAACATTTTTGGGGACATTTTATAAAATATATGTATGTAAAAATATATATGAAAAGAAATTAATCTTAATAATTTAACAATAAATGCTGTGACAATAGTGTTTAAAAAAATTCTATATCTACAAAAGCATTTTACTAAATCTATTTTATGAAATAAATCTGTATTATAATTTTTTTGTATGCAACGTCTCATATCCCCCCTGCAAAAATTTTCCCCATTCTTAAGCAACTTTATACTGAACATATTTTATAGAAAATTTGCGGCATTTTGTTTTAATTCAAGGACACTGTTTGTTATTCCTCAAACACTTTAGATTTTCTCAGTTATTTATGTTAGCTTCGTTGCCAGATGAAGGTGATGGGGAGAAATTATGAATTCATAAAAATTATAGAAGCTAACATAGTTTATGTAACCGACAAGAAAAATAAAACTTTTTTATTTTACCCCCTACATTGTTTTATGAAAATTTTTCAAGTCAAGGACAATTTTTGCAAATTTTTGTATTTGGGAGGTAGGAAAATTTTAGATATTTTTGTTCTTCTCTATTTAGCCTCTTAGTAGTTTATAAGGTGGAGTAGTGAATGATATTTTTAATTTTTTTTTTTGAAGAAAAACTAGACCAGAATATGCTATAATCTAAAGTGTTGTCATTAGTTATTTTTTTTTTTTTTTCATTTAAAAATTGGATACGTTTTACATAAGACCTGCTTCATAATCGTTTTGGATTTTTTTTCGAGTGTAGTGCATGTGGTGGTGGTTACCATCCTGCAAGTCCTTTGGCGTGCAAGTCCCTACTTCCTAAGGAATTGGCGCACTACTGGCAAGATCCATAAATTATGACAACACCTTAGGGTACCTTCATCACAAAAGTTCAATATTTTTATTTAAGAGCTATGTGATGAAGTTTTTGCAAGAGACCCTGTAAGCCATCATGAATTAGCATTATATCTTTGTTTGTTGTTTTTGTATAGCACTTAAGCAACAGTGAACAAAGATATAACGCTAATTCCTGATGGCCCACAGGGTTCTAACAAAAATTTCATCACGCCATAACGCGGAATTCGACTCACGGCGGATCTGTCCTTCGGGGTTCATAATATACTCACCAAGGCCTTTCTTCCCCAAGAGGAATTTTCCGTGCCCCAGACTTTCACCTCCATTTTGTTGCACAAATGCGTTCAGCGAGGTGAAAGGTACCACATACGGGGCTATATCAAAGAGTCAACCTATCTTTAAATATTTTGGCGGAAAAGTTTTATAGCTGCAGGGAACTTCAAGAGTCAAATTGAGGGTAGTTTCATCAAAACAATGTAGACCCTCAAAAATGGACCCATGTTGACGAATTTTAGTGAAGAAATTTCGTGACCACTGAAAATTCCCGAAAATCGGGAGGTACAGTTATATGGGGGGATATACCAAAACATGGACCTATATTGACGATTATTTTTGAATAGACAAAATTGTAGCTAAAATTCTCAAAATACCGATCATTACAGCTAGTTCGGTTAAAAATTGCAGCTAAAATTCTCAAAATACCGAAAATCGGGAGATACCGTTATATGGGGGCTATACCAAAACATGGACCTATGTTGACGATGTCAAATGTCCAATTACAGCTATTTTGGTTAAAAACTGTAGCTAAAATTCTGAAAATACCGAAAATTGGGAGGTACCGTTATACGGGGGCTACACCAAAACATGGACCTATGTTGACGATATTTGGTGGGGATGTTTTATGACCACTGAGAACCTCAAATGGCAAATTACAGCTAGTTCGGTTAAAAATTGTAACTAAAATGCTCAAAATACCGAAAATCGGGAGGTACCGTTATATGGGGGCTATACCAAAACATGGACCTATGTTGACGATATTTGGTGGAGATGTTTCATGACCACTGAGAACCTCAAATGTCAAATTGCAGATAGTTCGGTTACAAATTGTGGCTAAAATTCTCAAAATACCGAAAATCGGGAGGAACCATTATATGGGGACTATACCAAAACATGGACCTATGTTGACGATGTTTCGTGGAGATGTTTTATGACCACTGAGAACCTCAAATGTCAAATTGCAGATAGTTCGGTTAAAAACTGTAGCTAAAATTCTGAAAATACCGAAAATTGGGAGGTACCGTTATACGGGGGCTACACCAAAACATGGACCTATGTTGACGATGTTTCGTGGAGATGTTTTATGACCACTGAGAACCTCAAATGTCAAATTGCAGATAGTTCGGTTAAAAATTGTGGCTAAAATTCTCAAAATACCGAAAATCGGGAGGTACCGATAAATGGGGGCTATACCAAAACATGGACCTATGTTGACGATGTTTCGTGGAGATGTTTTATGACCACTGAGAACTTCAAATGTCAAATGGCAGATAGTTCGGTCAAAAATTGTGGCTAAAATTCTCAAAATACCGAAAATCGGGAGGTACCGTTATATGGGGACTATACCAAAACATGGACCTATGCCTATA
Source organism: Musca autumnalis (assembly GCF_047663935.1). Taxonomy (NCBI): domain Eukaryota; kingdom Metazoa; phylum Arthropoda; class Insecta; order Diptera; family Muscidae; genus Musca; species Musca autumnalis. The sequence goes on along the minus strand of NW_027411644.1, from coordinate 22,243,280 downwards.
TCCTTTGGGATATAATTTTATTGATCACTAGGAACCCTAAGTGCCAAATTATAGCTAATTCGGTCTGCAAATGTGGCGAAGAACGTCAAAATACCTCAAATCCGGAGGTACCGTTATATGGGGGCTATACCAAAGAGTGGACCGGTATAGCCCATCTTCGAACTTGACCTGTCAATGGAAAAAACCCTCGGGTGCACAATTTCAGCACTCTATCTCAATTATTGCGGACGCTAGAGTGATTACAACAGACAGACAGACGGACGGACAGACGGACATGGCTAGATCGTCTTAGAATTTTATCCTGATCAAGACTAGATGTACTTTATAGGGTCGCAAATGATTAGTTCGATGTGTTACAAACGGAATGACAAACCTAATATACCCTCCATACTATGGTGGAGGGTATAAAAAAATACTTTTTTCTTTTTCTTTAAGACAAAAACCAGAGTTTTAAACTGACTATAAAAAGTCACAAAATAGTTAGATATAAATTAGTTAAAAATAGTTGATTTATAACTAGTTAAAAGTAATACAGAGATGTACAATTGTCCACTGCCTAGCTCATCCCCATGTTACAATAGTTAGTTGGCGTAATGGAAAATAATCGAAAAATAACCACTTGAGGGTATCCTTTAGGCTAAAGAGGGTATTTACACTTTGATACGACCAAAAATGTGCCTCATCGAAATAATGGTTTTAGACCCCAAGTATGTTTGTACGATATCCGTTTCAGACAATTTTGAGTAGATCTAGCAATGTCCGTCCGTCTGTCTGTCTGTCTGTCCGTCTGGCTGGCTGGTGCGCACGATAACTCTCGAACGGATCAACCGATTCGGTTCAAATTTTGGGTATCGAAATATTTTGTCCATTTTTGTCCAGTCGAAGATGGGCCATATAGGTCCACTCCTTCAGGTACCTCCCCCACAAATGTTCAAAAATTGTCGCAAAACTTGTGCGCACGATAACTCTTGTAGGGAATAACCGATTTGGTCCATACTTTGCACATCGTGTAATTTCTACCAAACTTAGATGAGGTTCCAATATGGACTCAATCGGTCCACTACTTCGGGTACCTCCCACACAAAATTTCGGAAAAGTTCAGTTTAGGACCTGGTCTCGAATCGCTTTGATTTTTGTTTACTCAAGTTGTATTCGCTGTTCTCTATACGACGCTGTAAGTTTCATTAGGGGCAAGTCCATACTTCCTGACAAAATAGCCTGAAAGTTACAAAAAATACCCTATAACACCGTGTGTAGAGGTTGGAGCGCAAGATAACTCTCGAACGGATCTGTCGATTCGGTCCAAAATTTGGCTTTCGTAATATTTTGCCTAACCTTAGTTCAAGTTCAAAGATGGATTATATCGGTCCACTCCTTCCGATACCTCCCCCACAAAAGTTCGAAAATGTTCGGAAAATTTGTGAGTACGATAACTCTTGAAGGAAGTAACCGATTTGGTCCATACTTTGCACATTATGAAATTTCTACCAGACTTAGATGAGGTTACAATGTGGAGTCAATCGGTAAACTCCTTCGAGTACCTCCCACACAAAATTTCGGAAAAGTTCAGTTTAGGACCTGCTCTCGAATCGCCTTGGTTTTTGTTGTAACATCGTGTATTCACTGTCCCCTATACGAAGGTACAAGTTTCCTCAGGAGCAAGTCCATACTTCCTGAATAAATAGCCCGAAGGGTGTAAAAACCCCCTATTGCACCCCCATTGTCTATGTCGGTCCATTCCTTTAAGTATCTTTTCCGCAAATTTTTTGAACTTTAATCCAAATCAACATTTTTGTGGGTTCATACGACCAAAATTTTGAAACCCCATAAATACATAAGTTTTTTTGTGAAAAAGTGTCTCAATTTGCACAGGCTGAGGGTATATCTCTGTCGGCAAAGCCGACTGATACTTTTTTACTTGTTTTTAAACTATTTTTAACCTAATTTATTTCCCCGTAGGGAACTTTTTATACCCTCCACCATAAAACATTCAGAACTAAAATGGAATTGAGTTTCTTCCTGTTATGAAATACTGTTAGCCAAATACGTAATATTAGCTAATTTGATCAACTAAAAAATTTAAAATAACTGATACCTTTATTCGTTTTTCATGCTTGACAACGTCGACATACCCGAAAGCGGCAGGTATAGTTATATGGGAGCTACTCCAAAACATGGACTTATGCCCACAATTTTGAGGAGAAATTTTTTGAAAACTTCGAACCTTAAATGCCAAATTACAACTAATTTGGTCCGAAAATACAGTTAAAACTTCAAAATATCTTAAGCAAGGCTGTACAGTACATTAAAAAAAAAAGCATAGAATGAAAGTTTTGTGATCGTATCTGCAGTCATCTGTTTCCTTTATCTCAGTTTTACCGTTTGCTGAATGCTGCCTTCAATTGAGCATATTTCCACCCTACAAAACTTTTTCCGCTTTGAATATAAGGCTTCTACAGAATAGAAGAGATCCAAAGAAGGCAAGTTTAGAATAGATGTCCTCCATAGGAGGCCTCTTTAAATTAGAAGGCTTACACAGGAGGTTTCTATGGAATATAAAAACCCCCAAAGGAGGCTTCTATGGAATAGAAGGCGTTCATAGGGGGTTTCTATGGAATAGAAGGCCTCCATAGAAGGCTTCTATGGAATAGAAGGCCCCCATAGTACTTACTTAGCTGGCCCATTACAGAACATTTGTTCCATAGGCCGAACTAAGAAAAGATCTCCAATTCTCTCTATTTGTTGCTTCGCACTCTGAAATACCGCGCCTTTTCATCTCTTCATCAACTTGTTTGCGCCATCTATTCCTTGGCCTTCCAATTCTGCGTGCACCGCCAAGCGGTTCGTATTTATACGCATTTTTAGCGGGTTCATCTTCGCTCATTCTTATGATATGGCCTAGCCAACGCAATCGCTGCATCTCGATATGTTTTACTATATTGGTGTCGTTGTATAGCAGATACAGCTCGTGGTTCATGCGACATCGATATTCACCGTCAACACAGATTGGTCCGTAGATCTTTCGAAGAATTTTTCTCTCAAATACACCAAGCACTGCCATGTCTGCTTGCGCAAGTACCCAGGCTTCGGAGCCATACATCAGCACGGTAGTATCAGTGTTTTGTTAAGCGTTATTTTTGTTTGACTAGTTGTGGCTTTGTTTTTGAAGTTAGCCACTAAAGGCAAAGTAGCATCTGTTGGCCAATACAATTCTTCTTTTTATTTCACCTCAAAATTATAGGAACCAACTTCCACTGTTGGTCCGAGCTCAATGGACGCATTGCGCGTCGACACCATCAACTTGGCCTTCTCACCGTTTACCGCCAGACCCACTTTAGCAGATTCTCCTTCGACCTTCATAAAGGTATCGGTTATTTCTTTTACTGATCGTCCCATGATGTCTATATCATCAGCATAAGCAAGTAACATGTGACTTTTGGTGTAGATTGTGCCACTTCTTTTGACGTTTGCCTCTCGTATAACCTTTTCCAGCAGGATGTTGAAGAGATCACACGAAAGGCTGTCTCCTTATCTGAAACCTTCTTTGGTACAAAACTCTTCCAAAAAGTTCTTTCCTATTTTAACTGAGGATCTACTGTCAGTTAAAGCCATTTAACAAAGCCGGATGAGCTTTGCGGGGATACCAAATTCAGACATGGTTTGGATAACCTTTGACCGTAGCGGGCTGTCGAAGGCTGCTTTATAATCGACAAAAAGGTGATAGGTGTCGATCTGCATCTCTTGGCTCTTCTCCAGTTACCAGATAACCTTGCTGGTCTCTACAGGAGGATGTGACAGTTCCAAAGCCATCAGTTTGATGTTTCACTCTTTGGTAGAATTTTCGGACTTCATTCCGTCACCTGTACATCTCGATTTTCTCACACTACCGCTTTATCATCTCCCTCTTTTTCCTGCGGAAAAGACGTTTCTCCTCTCTCCTTTTCTCGCGATTGTAAAGTAGCCCTATATGCCGCATTTTTCTCTTCGGTAGCAGCACGACACGACGACTCCTGATTCATTGGTGGATTCCTTGGTGGAGGTCTATGGTATCCAAGTATGGATTTTGCGGCTGTTTGCATGGAGTGGGCAATACTTTGTCATTGCGTTGATATGTTATCGGGATGAGGAGTGCTTTGATGTCGAGATGTTGAAATCTGGTGCTGCTAACTACCATGTTTTTTTTGCCGCTGCGAAGTCTATCAGCCTCATACCATTGTCGGACGTTTCACTGTGGAGACTGAATTTTCCGACTGTTGGCCCCCATAGTAGCCATATATGGAATTGAAGGCCCCCATAGGAGGCTTCTATGGAATAGGAAGCTCTATGGAATAGAAGGCCTCAAAAGGGGGCCTCTTTGGTATAGAAGGTATCCATAGGAGCCTTCTAGATTGATTGAAAATAAGCGGGTTTCTCAGAATAGAAGGTTTCTGTGAGATAAAAGACCTCTATAGGATACTTTTATGGTACAAAGATATCCACCGAAGGCCTACATAGGAGGCTGCTATGGAATAAAAGGACTCCATAAGAGGCTTCTATGGAATAGAAGGCCTCAATAAGAGGCTTCTATGCAATAGAAGGTCTCCGTAAGAGGCATTTTTGGAATAGAAGGCCTCCACAGGAGGCCTCAATATGAGGCTTCTATGGAACGGAAGGCCTCCATATTAGACTTCTATGGAATAGAAGGCCTCCATAGGAGGCTTCTATGGAAAGAAATGCCTCCTTAAGAGGCTTCAATGGAATAGAAGGCCCCCATAGGAAGCTTCTATGGAACAGAAGGCCTCGATATGAGGCTTCTATGGAATAGAAGGACTCCATAGGAGGCTTCTATGGAATAGAAGGCCTTCATACGACTTAAAAGGTTTGCAGAGGAAGATTCTATGGAATAGAATACAACCAAAGGGGGTTACTTTGGAATAGATGTTCTCCGTAGGAGAACTCTTTGCATTATAAGGCTTGCGTAAGAGGTGTCTATGGAATTGAAGGCCTACAAAGGAGGCATGTTTGATTTAGAAGGCCTTCATAGGTGGCTTCTGAGAAATAGATAGACCCCATTGAATAGGGGTCTATGGTAAATGTTCATTGATTTCTACAATACACTTGACGTTTTATGTGGAGGCCTCTTTTAATTAAAATGCTTGCATGGTAGATTTCTATGGGATAGAAAACCTCCAAAGAACGCCAGTTTGGATCTAAATTCAACATACCAACGTCAATTGAATGCTAGGATCTGCTCCTTTTTGTCAATTTTAGTATATTTTTTGATTATTCAATAAAGAAAACGTCCCTTTATTGTAAAATTTTTTATATTTAAGAAAGAAGTGTGGTAAATGATGTTTTAGAGTCCCTTGGCGTAGGCCTCCACGTCGGTGGCAAACCTGCCCCATGGGTGGCGCATCATTGCCACTTTTTAGACATTTTGTAAATTCTCAAAAATTATATTTAAAAAACAAAATTATAAATATTAATATATCAAAACATATAGCCAAGATATGCTTATATTTTTTCCAAAAATAATATTTGGAAAAACTTTAACGGTGTTGATATAAGAACATTTTTAACAAACACGTGGCACACCCTCCCCATGTTACCAAATATCATTCTTAATTTTTTTTTGTTGGCCCTAAATGTGCTTCCAAAATATTTATAAAAATTAAATAAAATATATATATAAATTAGATTTCGACCGAATGACTCTATCTTACTTCTTCTCTTCTTTTCAGGTAATAACATATGCTTTAAAATTATGGGATTTTGACATTGCTCATTAACGAAATAAACTTTATGTTTTTAGTCAGGTGAGTTATATATTATATAAGAGCCGAAGAAAAATCAAGTTGTGGTAAAAATTTATGAAATATAAAAATTTTTCTAAAAATAGGCTCACCTTGCAATTAAAAATGTTTTTTTTTGTCGCCTTAATGTACTGTTAATCACCTAAAAAGCTCATTAAACAAACCTACAAACCCGTTATTTTGACAAGGGCATGTTAACTATGTCAAAATTCCAAATGGCTTCCAAGAAAGACTCAAGACCCCATGTTAAACACGCATTTTCAAATCGGTGATAACTCGGTGATTGATTTAAGTAAAATATAATTTTTCTTATTTTTGGCATTATCAGATCAACTCGACTTTTTCAAGGATAATTCTATGAGGATTTCTAACTATAAGAGTCGCCATGAAATTACGTATTTGAGTATTGAGATTTTTTAAATTATATTGATATTATCTTTATATCCACGACAAACAAGCTACATTAGGGATCTCATCTTTAATAACAATGAGTAGATTTTATATCAGCCTCTAGTCTTCTTAAAGACCCTTTGTAGAAAAATGCAATATTTTTTCTACTCTATACTCTTCATTGTTTGTGTATTTTGCTTGTTATTGTTATTTTTCAGTTATATGTCTGCACTTGTATATACAATACTTATATTGTAACAAATATCCTCAGGCAAATATGAAACAGCTACTAACAAAATTTTGTGAGTTAGTGTGTACGAGCATTTCTCCTCACCTCGTTTTATTTTTATGTTTTGTATATTTTTTTGTTTATGCAACCTTTCTGAATATGTACTAGAATTGAAGTTAATAGAGACAAATTTAAAGTAAAGTCTGGCCCTTGATGAGGAAAAATGGGAGAAGGAGGCCAGTTATCCTTAAGCAATTTTATATTGTATTGAAAATATTAAGACAGATGATGGAAGCGAAGCGATGGTAAAGAAATAAAATAATATTTTGGGAAATTGAAAAAAATTAATTTGATGGAGTTGTTACGGAAGAATTTACATGATATTTTTGTTATTGCACTTGACAGATATTTTGATAAGAATTTTGCAAACACTTAAGAATCATTTGTAAAGTGGATTGCTAATAATATGTTTTATTTACTTTAAAAATGATTGGAAAGTCGAGTGCTGACTTGTTCAAATTTATTTGGTTTCATTTCGGTTCTTTAAGCAGAAATACATGTTGATAAGCAGGATTTAATAACTAAATATTTGTTCTACCATAACAAAAAAATGGAGGGGGATAGCTGTCTTAATCGCCTTTATTTCCTTATAGGAATTTTCTGTTTGTAAGCAACTAGGAAATATGTTAATTAATTATTATCATCTAAATTATTTGCCTAACACATCTTAGATTTTTTTTGCTTGGCTCAACAAAATCAATGAACTGCACATACACACATAGTTGCAGTTTCTAAGGCCTTTGCACAAAGTCTCCAACGAAAAAAACGGAGACAACATCTGTTGGAGTTACTCACTATATTGTAACAAGTGTGGCCTATGATATATTACCACATACAATACAACCACAACACTCCCTTAGCATTTGTCTCTCTGGCCAACAACAAAAAAAGTTCTTTGAGTTAGCTTTGTCCTTTTTTAAAGATACTAAAGGATCTGCTTTAAAAAATGAAAGAAACTTAAAGCCAAGACAACAGCACGCTTTGTTGTTGTGTCTCTTATTTTTTTTTCTATTCAAGTTTCTTTTTGTTGTTGCTATTGTGTTATGTGTTTTTCTAGTGGGGTCATACTCCTGTAAGAGAGACCCAACTAAACGAACACACAAAAAGCCACTTCACTGTCTATCGACCTACGAACCCTGTAACAAAGTATTCAGCTGGTAGGAGTTGTGGCCAACATGGTTAAATGTGGCTTTCCATGGTTCATTTGGTGGCACTTTTTTCTTTATTTTTTCTAGCCGCCATAGAGAATATGATATATGGATTCTAAGTCTATTTATATTTTCACACAACTATACTATTTTAGGGACAGAGTAAATGTATTGGAGATGTGTGAGCGTTCGAACTGTGGGGTAGATGATTTAAAAGATAGAAGTTAGGACTTGAAGGAAAGAAACAAAATAAGGTTCGGATCAGGAGGACTTCTTATAAGAGACAAATAGGATTTTCTTATAGAAGAGAAAGAGGTCTTCTATAGGAAGACCTTTTGGTCTTCCTATAGAAGACCTGACAGTCTTAATGTAGAAGGCAAAGTGCTCATTTTCTTATAGAAGGCCAAATGGCCTTCTTATAGAAGACCAAAAGCTCTTCTTATAGAAGACCAGAGGATCCCATGAGAGATCCATGGGAAACCTGTTGGATTTCTATAGGAAGACCTGTGGGTCTTCTATAGGAAAAACGTTTGGTCTTCTATAAATAAACCATTTGATTTCTATAGGACCACTTGGTCTTCTATAAAAGACATCTGTTCTTCTATATGAAGAAAAGAGGTCATATTACAGAAGACCAGAGTTCTTCTTACAGAAGACCAAAGTTCTTCTTACAGAACACCAGAGGTCTTCTTACAGAACACCAGAAGTCTCCTTATAGAAGGCCAGAGACCAGAGGTCTTCTTATAAAAAAACCAGAGGTATTTTTGTAGGAGACCAGAGGTATTCTTATAGAAGATCGCACGTCTTCTTATAGAAGACCACAGGTATTCTTATAGAAGACTTGAGACCAGATGTCTTGTTATATAGGACCAGATGTCTTCTTATAGAAGACCAGATGTCTTCTTATAGAAGATCAGATGTCTTCTTATAGAAGACAAGATATCTTCTTATAGAAAACCAGAGGTTTTCTTACAGAAGACCCATAGGTCTTCTTATAGATAACCCACAGGTCTTCTTATAGAATCAGGTCTTCCTATAGAAGACCAAGTGTTGCTGTAGACAACCAAATTATCTTCCTATAGAAGTCCAAATGATCTTCCTGCAGAAGACCAGAAGACTTCTTAGAAAAAACCAGAGGTCTTTTATAGAAGACCTGAGATCTTCTTATAGAAGACCAGAGGTCTTCTAATAGAAGTCCAGAGGTCATCATATAGAAGACCAGATGTCTTCTTATAGAAGATGCCTTCCTATAGAAGACCACCATGTATTCTTATAAAATACCATTTCCTATAGAAGGCCAACAGGTCTTCCTATAGAACTCCAACAGGTTTCCCTATAGAAGACGAAGTGGCCCTAAAGAAATCAAATGGTCCACTGATAAGATAGTAAAAGGCCTTCTTATAGAAGTTCTACAGGTCTTCTTATAGAAGAGCAAGACTTTTTCTTATAGAAGACCAATAGTTCTTCTTACAGAAGACAAAGAGGTCGTTTTATAGAAGACCAAGAAGTCTTCGTGTAGAACACGAAGAGATCTTCTTCTTATAGAAGACTAAGACCGAAGACCAAGTGGTCTTCTCACAGAAGACCAAGTGGTCTTCTCATAGAAGACAAATTGGTCTTCTCCTAGAAGACAGAGAAGTCTTCTCACAGTAGACCAAGAGGTCTTCTGATAGAAGACCTAGAGGTCTTCTCATAGAGGACAAAGAGGTCTTCTCACAGAAGACCAAAATGTCTTCTTATAGAAGTCCAAAAGCTCTTCTGAAAAAAGACCAGAAGGTCTTTTTATAGAAGACCACAGGATCTTCCTATAGAAGACCACAGGATCTTCTTATAGAAGCCCAAAAGATCTTCTTATAGAAGACCATGAGGTCTACTTTTAGAAGATCTAGAGGTCTTCTGATAGAAGAAAAAGAGGTCTTCTCACAGAAGACCAAAAATCTTCTTATTAAAGTCCAAAAGCTCTTCTTATAGAAGACAAGAAGGTCTTCTTATAGAATACCACAGGGTCTTCCAATTGATGACCAAAAAGTCTTCTTATAGAAAAGGTATTCTTATTGGAGACCAAAAAGTCTTCTTAGAGAAGATCAAGAAGTCTTCTCATACATAGAAGTCAAAGAGGTCTTCTCAGAGAAGACCAAGTGTTCTTCTCATAGAAGACAGAGAAGACTTCTCACAGGAGACCAAGTGGTCTTCTCATAGAAGACCAAGTGGGCTTCTCGCAGAAGACCAAGTGGGCTTCTCGCAGAAGACCAAGTGGACTTCTCACAGAAGACCAAGAGTTCTTCTCATAGAAGGCGGAGAAGTCTTCTCACAGGAGACCAAGAGGTCTTCTCATAGAAGACCAAGTGGTCTTCTCATGGAAGACCAAGTGGTCTTCTCATAGAAGACCAAGTGGGCTTCTCACAGAAGACCAAGTGGACTTCTCACAGAAGACCAAGTGTTCTTCTCATAGAAGACAGAGAAGTCTTCTCACATGAGAAGACCACTTGGTCTTCTATGAGAAGACCACTTGGTCTTCTATGAGAAGACCACTTGGTCTTCCATGAGAAGACCACTTGGTCTTCTATGAGAAGACCACTTGGTCTAATATGAGAAGACCTCTTGGTCTCCTGTGAGAAGACTTCTCTGTCTTCATAGAAGACCAAGTAGTCTTCTCATAGAAGACCAAGTGGTATTCTCATAGAAGACCAAGTGGTCTTCTCATAGAAGACCAAGTGGTCTTCTCATAGAAGACCAAGTGGTCTTCTCATAGAAGACCAAGTGGTCTTCTCATAGAAGACCAAGTGGTCTTCTCATAGAAGACCAAGTGGTCTTCTCATAAAAGACCAAGTGAGCTTCTCATAAAAGACCAAGTGAGCTTCTCATAGAAGACCAAGTGGTCTTCTCATAGAAGACCAAGTGGTCTTCTTATAGAATATAGAAAAGTCTTCTCACAGGATACCAAGAGGTCTTCTTATTGATGGCCTAGAGGTGTTCTCATAGAGGACAAGGAGGTCTTCTTAAAGAAGACCAAAAGGTCTTCCTATAGAAGACCAAAAGTCTTCTTATAGAAGTCCAAAAGGTCTTCTTATAGAAGACCAAGAGGTCTTCTCATAGAAGTCAAAGAGTTCCTCTCACAGAAGACCAAGTGGTCTTCTCATAGAAGACAGAGAAGTCTTCTCACAGAAGACTAAGTGGTCTTCTCACAGGAGACCAAGAGGTCTTCTTATGGAAGACCTAGAGGTCTTCTCATAGAGGACAAAGAGGTCCGCTCACAGATGACCAAAAGGTCTTCTTATAGAAGTCCAACAGCTCTTCTTATAGAAGACCAGAAGGCCTTCTTATAGAACAATAGAATGTCTTCTTAAAGAAGACCAAAATGTCTTATTTTAGAAAAGATATTCTTATTGAAGACCAAGAAGTCTTCTTAGAGAAGACAAGGTGGTCTTCTTATAGAGGACCATGAGGTCTTCTTATAGAGGACCATGAGGTCTTCTTATAGAGGACCATGAGGTCTTCTTATAGAGGACCGTGAGGTCTTCTTATAAAAGACCAAGATGTCTTCTCATAGAAGTCAAAGAGGTCTTCTCACACAAGGCCAAGTGGTCTTCCTATAGAATACAGAGAAGTCTTCTCACAGGAGACCCAGAGGTCTTCTTATAGAAGACCTTGAGGTCCTCTTATAGAAGACCTTGAGGTCTTCTTATAGAAGACCTTGAGGTCTTCTTATAGAAGACCTTGAGGTCTTCTTATAGAAGACCTTGAGGTCTTCTTATAGAAGACCTTGAGGTCTTCTTATAGAAGACCTTGAGGTCTTCTTATAGAAGACTTTGAGGTCTTCTTATAGAAGACCTTGAGGTCTTCTTATAGAAGACCTTGAGGTCTTCTTATAGAAGACCTTGAGGTCTTCTTATAGAAGACCTTGATGTCTTCTCGCAGAGGACAAAGAGGTCTTCTCACAGAATAGATCAACAGATGTTTTCATTGGAGATTAACCGGTGATCTCATAGAAGAGCAGCAGCTCTTCTCATAGAAGACCCGCAGCTCTTCTTATAGAAAACCAACTCCTATTCTCATAGAAGACCGAGTTATGGTCTTATAGAAAGCCAAGGGGTTTTCTCATAGGAGATCAATAAATATTTTTATAGAAGGCCGACGCCTCTTCTTTCTTGTCATAGGAGGTCAACTGGCCCTCTCATAGAAGACCCACAAGTCTTTTCATAGAAGACCAACAGCTTCCAATTCAACTAATCTTGTTAATTTTTTATCCTTTGTGTCTTCTTCCCATTGTGCCGTTTTGTGCTTTACTTTATTGATAAATTTCTGATTGTCAACACTTTTTGTTATTTACTGTTGTCTAGAGTTACTCTCTGTTTGGCACTGTTACTGCTTTGTGGTTAGTTGGGTGAGGTACAATGGCCTACAATAACCCCTTTTTGTCAATTTTACTTTATAACACCACTCACACATGAGTGACAGCAGCGCAGCAGCAATAGTAGCAACAATGCAAAGTGAACAGCAAACGTCCACTAGATAGGTTAATGTCAGCCATAGCAAAAAGGGACAATCATCGAATATGCGGTCATGTGTAAAACGAAACCCGCTTTATTTTCTCTGGCATTTCCATTCCATTAGTTGCACATAAAGTGCCACAAATACACATACACTTGGACTTGTTCATATTTCCAGGTGGCTGGGAATGAGAATTTTCTTGCAAACTCAAAACGCATCAATCATATTTTTGATTGGCATGAGGTAGGGAGGTAAGGAGAGGTTTGTTTGTTATTCAAAAAAGAAAAGTGAAAATATGCAAAAAGTTACTAAAAGGGAAGGGTGTTAAAGTTCATCATTCATTTAAACAGAAAAAAATCAATAAGGCCCACAAAATACCCTTTTTCGATTTGGCAATTGTGCAGAAAGACAGTAAGGGGGTATCATTTTTAATTGTTTGAATTGTGAAATTTGGCAACATTCTTTCAATTTTAGAATGAAAACAAGTGATGCTACTACCTTTGGCTAAAAATCTGTGACCTGATTTTTTTGTGTGCTTTATTCAAATTTGCCAAATCCTTCCCCACGTAAAAGGTGTCAAATTACAAAACTTTCTTGGGAAAAATATCATCTTTTTGTCACACAGGATGTCCTACACAAAGTACCTCCCCCCACACGATATGGAGACACGTTCCACAAATTTCTTTTTTAATCTTCGTGTATCAAATATCACACAAAAATTAAACGTCCGTTAAATGCTAATAAGTTAAGATTACAAAAAGTTGTTCTTAAGTGGAGGATATTCGTGTTGCTTTGCTTTGTGTGGGTGTGAGCGTGTGGTATCCTCGGTATGTGCTTGGTTGTTATGGCCTTAGGACATGACAAAGACACTAAGCCATAACCATACCACCCACACACGCACATTTTACTCACCCACAAATGTTGCCCTCTGCCAAATAGAAAAAAATGTTAAACGTTGACACTCATATCAGATGACATTCCAAGAAATTGATTTCCAACAAAATTTTTTTCAACGATCAAACGTTTTCATGACAGCAATCCTTTGGTTAACTGTCATAGAAACATAGATATTAAGTGCTGGCGTTGTCGTCGTTGCTTTTGCTTTTTATTGTGAGGGCGTACTAAGTAAGAAGTTATTGAATGCCAAAGATACAATTGAGGATTTATTTATGTTTTGTGGGTGTATTTTGTTAATTAAATTAAAGATGTATTTGAAGCAAGGTCAATGCACTATAGGTTAAACAGCTCGTTTTAGTGGCCAAATGTCAGATTTCGCACTTTGTTTTTTTTCATTTTTTGTGTTACTCCCTTGTAAGAAACACTTCAAAGGTAATACAAATAAATTTTGTTTTTGTGTAAGGAATTATGCCGTTACATGACAATCTATCAAATGTGAATTATCCAAATATCTTTAAAAACTTGATAAATAAATATATTTACTTGTTTGTGTTCGGGTAAACCAAAATCTAAATATGAGTAACGAATTGATAAGAAAATTGATAAGAAAATATTCGATATCTAGTTATCACATATGTGGTTGTATAGTGATTTGTATGTATAAATAGACATTAAATAGGTGTTGACTTTGAATTATTGCAGAAAATTAAAAATGTTGAGGTTATGTAAGCTTGTAAAGTCTCGGCAACTTTCGGCAATGGAAGTGAATTTTGAAGTTGTTTCATTGACATGTGCCGAATGCAGAAAAATTTATGTGATGTTGCTTTAATTTGCTCGAGAAGAATTATCTAACTTTTTTCAGGTTACCATATTTTTAAAATAATATTTACCACCTGTTTATGTATTTCGAAACGAAATATTATTTCCTGAAAATATTATTTCCTTCGCTTTTGCTTCAAAACAAAAAACAAATTTGAAAAGCACACTCAAATTTGGTAGTTTTTCTTGCGCATTCATTTTCTTATCGACATACATAAACAGGCACTTACTTTTTTGAAGTCAGGGTTAAAACTCGTTGCAAGTAATGTTAGCCAATTTAGAATCTATAGCATTCTGCTGTGTTTTAAAACAAAATTTATAGAAATTAGTTTTTAAATATCTCCAATTACAGTAAAAATGTGACACATCATATTATCGGATTTTAATGGTAATGGCACCGAACAATTTGAAGGCGCATTAACATTAAAAGTAAAACGAAACTCAACTAAAAAAATGTTCTAGGACTAGCTCAAGTCGATGACTTCAATTGTGTGGACAAATAACAGACCTTTCATTTTTGGTCACCAAAGGGTTAAGGCACATGTTAAGTACTTGGTCCATATAGGGTTAATTTTTTCGCCCACGTTGTTCCATTTGTCCAGATAACGAAGGATCGAAGGAAACAAAAGATAACAACTTTTCTATGACAAAAAGGTATCGATAACAATTTTTCTATAACGAATAGTTTTCGATAACAAATTTTCCATTAAGAAGGTTATCGATAAAAAATTTTCTAAAACGAAAAATTTTCGATAACTAATTATCCATAGAGAAAAGTTATCGACTACGACATATCTATTAGGAAAAGGAGTCTATAACAATTTATCCAAAACGAAAAGTTGTCGATAACAATTTATCAAAAACGAAAAGTTTTCGATAACATCTTTTTATAAGAAACTCTAATTTTTCTATAATGAAACATTTTCCATAACCAATTATTATAAAGAAAGTTATCGATAATATTATTTCTAAAACGACAACAATTTATCTATAACCAAAAGTTGTCGATAACAATTTTTCTATAACGAAAAGTTTTCGATAACAAATTTTCCATTACGAAAGTTATCGATAACAAATTTTCTAAAACGAAAAATTGTCGATAACAAATTATCTATAAAGTAAAGTTATCGACTACAACATATCTATTACTAAAAGGAGTCGATAAAAATTTATCCAAAACGAAAGGTTGTCAATAACAATTTATATATAAAGAAAAGTTTTCGATAACAAACTTTTTATAAGAAATTTAAATTTTTCTATAATGAAAAATTTTCCATAACAAATTTTTTATAAGGAAAGTTATCGATAATATTACATATTTCTAAAACGACAACAACTTATCTATAACCAAAAGTTGTCGATAAAAACTTATCTATAACAAAATCTTTGTCTGTAGCACCTTTCTCAAACGAGAAGTTGTCGATAACAACTTTTCTATAACGAGATGCTGCCGATAACAAATTTTCTGTAACGAAAAGTTGCCGACAATAACTTTTTTGTAACGAAATGTTGCAGATAACTAAGTTTCTTTAACGAAACATTTTCGACAAATGCTTTTCTATAACGAAAAGTAGTCAATAACAACGTTCTTATAAGGGAAGAATTTCGATAACAACTTCTTTTAAACTGAAAATGTTCGATAAAAATTTCTATAACTCTTCTGATACGAAAAGTTGTCGATAAGAACGCTCTTATAACGCTCTTTTGCTAACAAATTTTTGTAACGCAAAAATTTTCGATAACAATTTTTCTATAACTAAAATTCGATGACACATATCTTAGTGAAAATTGCCGATAATTTTTTTTTATAAATCTGGGTACACACCATCAGTTTTGTCTGCCGCTTTGACCTCATATATCGATCGCTTGCCAGTGTGGTGATCGCTAGTCATGAGGCAAACACCGGAAATTCCAACACTCTTTTCAAAACTTTTCTTTAAAATAATATTCGATAGCAACATTTATTTAAAGTGAAATTGTCGATAACAATTTTCTTTAACAAAAAGTTGTCGTTAACAACATTGTTATATCGAAAAGATGTCGATAACGGCATTTCTAAAACACAAAGCATTCGATAACAAATTTTCTTTAACGAAAAGTTGTCGATAACGACTTATCTACAAGGAATAGTTGTCGATAACAACTTTTTATAACGTAAGTTGCCGATAACAAATTTTCTATAAAGAAAAGCTTTGCTGTAACGATTATTTATCTAAAACAACTTTTCTGTAACGAACAGAGAAGTTGTCGATAAAAACTTTTTTGTGACAAAAAGTTGTCGATAACATTTTTCTAAGAAATTTATCAATAAAAATGTTTTGTAAAGAAAGGTGTCGGTAAAAAGATTTCTATAACGATATATTGTCGATAATACCTTTTCTATAACGAAAAGTTGTGAGTAACAAATTTCTTATATCGATTACCACTTTTATATAAGGAAAAGATGTCGATAACAGTTTTGTTAAGAAAAATTGTCGATAACAATTTTTCTGTAATGAAACGTTAGCCAAAGAAGCTATAACGAAAATTTGTCGATAACAAATTTTTATAACAAAAAGTTGTCGATAACAACTTTTTTATTAAGAAAATTTAGCGATTACAATTTAATGAAAAGTTATCGATATCAACTTTCGCACAATGAAGAAAAGTTGTCGTTAACAACTTTTCTATAAAGAAGACGATAACAACTTTTTTATTAGGATAACAACTTTTCTATAAAGAAAAGTTGTCGATAACAAATTTTCTACAAAGAAGAGTTGTCATTAAAAATTTGTTTATTATGAAAATTTGTCGATAGCAAATTTCTTTAATGAAAAGTTGTCGATAACAATTTTTCTATAATAAAAAGTTGTCGATAACAATTTTTCTATAACGAAATTTGTCGATAACAACTTTCCTATAACAAAAAGTTATCCATAACAACTTTTCTATAAAGTATAGTTTTCGATAACAACTTTTTTACAAAAAATTTTTTCGATTACAACTTTTAAACAAAAGTTTTCGATAACAATTTTGTTTCTATAACAAAAATTGTCGATAACAGTTTTTCTATAACGAATAGTTGTCAATAAAAATTTTTCTATAACAAAAAGTTGTCGATAACTACTTTTCTAAAACGAACATTTTTCGATAACAAATTTTTATAACAAAAAGTTGTCGATAACAACCTTTATATTAAGAAAAGTTAGCAATTACAATTTAACGAAAAGTAATCGATGTCAACTTTCGTACAATGAAGAAAAGTTGTCGTTAACAACTTTTCTATAAAGAAGACGATAACAACTTTTTTATTAGGATAACAACTTTTCTACAAAGAAGAGTTGTCATTAAAAATTTGTTTATTATGAAAATTTGTCGATAGCAACTTTCTTTAATGAAAAGTTGGCGATAACAACTATAAAATGTCGATAACAGGTTATCTGTAATAAAAAGTTGTCGATAAAAATTTTTCTGTAATAAAAAGTTGTCTATAACAAATTTTTTTTAACAAAAAAAATTGTCGATAACAATTTTTCTATAACGAAATTTGTCGATAACAACTTTTCTATAACAAAACAGTTATCCATAACAACTTTTCTGTAAAGTAAAGTTTTCGATAACAGTTTTTATAACAAACTTTTTTCGATTACAACTTTTCTTGAAACAAAAGTTTTCGATAACAACTTCTTTTCTATAATGAAAATTGTAGATAACAACTTTTCATAACGAATAGTTGTCGATAAAAATTTTTCTATATATTTTTCTATATTTTTTATATATAACAAAAAGTTGTAGATAACTACTTTTCTAAAACGAAAAGTTATCGATAACAACTTTGCTATTACGAAAAGTTGTAGATAACAAAACTTTTATAACAAAAATTTGTCAATAACAACTGTTCTGTAACGAATAGTTGTCGATAAAAATTTTTCTATAACGAAAAGTTGTCGATAACTACTTTTCTATAACGAATGCTCGTCGATAAAAATTTTTGCTATAACAAAAAGTTCTCGATAACAATTTTTCTGTAATGAAAAGTTGTCAATAACAACTTTTCTACAACAAAAAGTTATCGATTACAAATTGTCGACAACAACTTTTCTGTAACGAAATGTTATCGATAACTATTTTTCTATAACGAACAATTGTCGATAACAATTTATCTATAAAGAAAAGTTGCCGATAACAACTTTTCTATAAAGAAACATTGTTAATAAAAACTTTCTTATAACGAAAATGGTATATAGCAACATTTCTGTAACGTAAAGTTGACAATAACATCTTTTCTATAACGGAAAATGTCGATAACAAGTGTTATATAACAAAAAGTTGTCAATAAAAACTTTCTATAACGAAATGTTGTCGATAACAACTATTCTGTAACGAAAAGTTGTCAATAATAACTGTTCTATAACGTAAAGTTGTCAATAACAACAGTTCTATAAAGAGAATTGTCGATAACAACTTTTCTATATCAAATAGTTATCGATAACATATTTTTTATAAAAAGTTAGACCATAACAACTTTATAATTTATAAATTACTTTATAAATTACAAGCTACCTCTTTATTCTACTGAGATGAGTATGTGCTGACAGCAATATTTAACAAGGCTTTAATTAAACGAATAACTGGCAAATGCCAGTTGATTGGATGCCAAGCCTTCAATTTGCATACTTCAATAAATTCGTGGGAAGCAGAAAAGGAGCAACACAAAAAGACAAGGAGAAAGAAACAATACCATAAAAAGGAAGGAACTACAAAAATATATAAAATAAGAAAAAAGTAAATTGCAGTGGCTTCTTCGTAGATGAAGCAATAATGTGAGGACCAATAAATTTTCGTAGAATTCTTGAAAATCCACGAACAAATAAGTAGGAATATATTGTGAAAAATATTTCCTTGGTCCTCTGGTCCTCATAAAATTTAATGGAGGAGCTAATGAGGGTCTAACTATGGTCTAAATAAAATAAAGTTAAATTATTATATAAATATTTTATTTTTAACCGAATCTTTCCTAGTTAAACATTAAACGCTGTCTTGATCTTTTCTCTTTTATAAAAATAAACGGATCCATACACTCTTTCAAAATTAACTCTTTTAAAAAATGATTTTCTTTCTGTCATTGCTTTCATTTTTCCTTTTATGTGAATGTCGTGTGCCTCTGTAAATGCATGTCTTTGTCTCTATCTGTTTTCACTGGTTGTCTTTTTTACCTTTCATCAAATGAACTCCATTTATCAAAGAAGGGGAGAAAATAGTTTAAATGAATTGTTCCACTTTTCATTGCAAATTAATGGAGGAAACAGAAAGAGAGAGAGAACAACTCACACACATACCCCACAGCTTTAATTCAAAGAAAACATCAAACGAATTGTATGGGCGTAAATTGTGCTAATTGTTCGCTTGTCTGTTCTATACCGGACCATACGTCGGCCTGTCCGTCCACCATGCGTTCTCCATGTATTCGCTACGCCCTTTGGGCTCAGCTGACTTTTGTTTTTCGTATGCCAAAATGTTGTTGCAAAAATGCTACTTCTTCAACAACTTCATTCTGTACACACACACACACACATGTTACCAATGGGTATATTTATTTGTGTGTGTGTGCTGTTTGTGCGTGAGTGATTTCCTCCTTGGTTTTTTTGTTTTTGTATTTTTTCTTCATCTGGTTAATCAACTTGAATTTGCTTTACACGTTCCGGCCAGGATATAAAAGAGTCCGGCATCATTGACAGCATTTAATCGAAGAACAATAATTTATGCACTCCCTCCGTTTAACTGTCATACACAGTTGTTGTAAGACTTGGCATTTTGAATGGCATCGCAAAACGTGTACGGCCGCCTATCCGTGCCGCTGCGTAATTACTTTGTGGCTTTAATACTGTTTTAGGGTTAACTTTAAATAGGTTGTTTGTAAGGTCGGACAATATAACGCCAAAAAATTCCTTTTCTAGGACGATAAAAACTCTTTTGAATGATCAGCAGCCGACAACTGTTACGAACAATTGTCGATAGTTAGTTTGACAAATTTCTGTAAATAAATATAGCCGATAACTACTTAGCTACAGAAAATTTAGTCGTTAACAACTCTTATATAACGAAAATGTTCCTGTTGAAGCAACTTCAACAACATAGCATAAGATACAACATGAACTAAATTATTCTATTTCAAATTTATTCAAATGTAAACGTTAAAGCCAAAGATGGCAACCCTTATCCACTAGAACCTGAAGCTTTTACTCAATGGATAAGGAGTTTTTTTCATATTATTTGTATCGCCTTTTGTCCTAAAGAAAGTTATGTTGAGAGGGCACTTGTATCAAAGCATCTCAACGGTAAGCAGCTCTTTAAATAAACCGGACATTGCAGAAATCTACGCAAAAAACCTTTTTTTTCTTTTTATTTTCATGTACATGAAATTGGGAAGGTTTTTCCATAAATTTAATTGAAGCTAATACAAACCGCTAACTACAGTCCACTTTTTTATCCGCAGACGCATTAGCTCATTTGTTCAGTGCCGATAAATACATTTCTGCAATGAAAAGTTATCGACAAAATTTTTTACTATAAAGGAAAGTCGCCACTGACGACTTATTTAATAACGAAAAGCTCTCGATAATAATTTTTATAACTATAAAATTGTTAACGACAACTTAAAACGAAAAATAGGCTATTACAAAATTTATAAAACAAAAAATCGTCAGCCTCTCTGTAACAAAGATTATAAGGATTTTTTTTAAACTGTCGTAACAGCGTTTCATTGCCGATAAATACTGTTGTAAAACGAAAAATTTTTAAAAAAAAATTTTAAAATTTTGTTTAACGATTTTCAGTAATAAAATAGTGTAGGAGACAAATTTTCGATAGATGCAGGTTGTCTATAACGGCCTTTCTATGATAACAGTGTCGATAACAACTCTTCTGTAACGAAAAGTTATCAATAACAACATTTCCATAACGAAAAATTTTCGATAACAACGTTTCTACAACGAAAATATATCGATAGCAATTTCTCTATAAGGAAAATTTTCGATAATACATTTTCTATAATGAAAAGTTGTCGATAACAACTTTTCTATAACGAAAAGGCGTCGATAAAAACTTTTCTTAAACGAAAAGTTTTTGATAACAACTTTTCTATAACGGAAAGTTGTCGATAACATCGTTTCTATAGCGAAAAGTTGTCGATAATAAATTTTCAACAGCAAAAACTTGTCGATAACAACTTTTCTTTAACGAAAATTTCTCGATAAAATTTTTTCTGTAACAAGAAGATGTCGATAACAATATTCCTAAAACAAAATGTTGTCGATAAAAATATTTTTATAACGAATACTGGTCGATAACAACTTTTCTAGAAGGAAAAGTTGTCGATTAACACTTCTGTATAAGGTAAAGTTGTCAATAACAACTTTTCTATAACGAAAAAAAAACTTTTATATAAAAAAGAGTTATCGATGACAAATTTTCTATAACGAAATGTTGTCAAAATAACTTTTGTATAATAAAAAGTTGTCGATAACAAGTTTTCTTTAAGAAAAAGATCTCGATAACAATTTTTCTTTAAGGAAAGTTCTCGATAACAATTTTTCTATAATGAAATGATGTCGATAACAAATTTTCTTTAAAAAAGTTGTCCATAACAATTTTTCTATAACGAAGACTGGTCGATACAACTTTTATATAACGAAGACTAGTCGATAACATTTCTATAAAGAAAAGTTGTCGATAAAAAATTTTCAACAGCAAAAACTTCTCGATAAACCATTTTCTACAACAAGAGGATGTCGATAACGATTTTTCTATAACGAAAATTTTTCGATATAAACATTTTTATAACGAAGACTGGTCGATAACAACTTTTCTATAAGGAAAAGTTGTCGATTAACACTTTTCTATAACGTAAAGTTGTCGATTAACACTTTTCTATAACGAAAAAAAAATTTATATAAAAAAGAGTTATCGATAACAAATTTTCTATAAGAAAAAATTGTCGAAACAGCTTTTTTATAACAAAAAGTTGTCGATAACAACTTTTCT
This sequence comes from Musca autumnalis, assembly GCF_047663935.1. Taxonomy (NCBI): domain Eukaryota; kingdom Metazoa; phylum Arthropoda; class Insecta; order Diptera; family Muscidae; genus Musca; species Musca autumnalis. The sequence continues at coordinate 22,221,432 of NW_027411644.1, read as the reverse complement.
TTAACGAAAAGTTCTCGATAATAATTTTACTATAATGAAAAGTTGTCGATAACAAATTTTCTATAAAAAAGTTGTCGATAACAATTTTTCTATAACAAAGACTGGTCGATAACAACTTGTTGTTGTCGATTAACACTTTTCTATAACGTAAAGTTGTCAATAACAACTTTTCTATAACCAAAAAAAATCGATAACAAATTTTCTATAACGAAAAGTTGTCGAAACAACTTTTCTATAACAAAAAGTTGCCGATAACAGTTTTTCTATAATGAAAATTTGTCGATAACAATTTTTAAACACTAAGAAGATGTCGATAGCAAATTTTCTATTACGAAAAATTGTCGATAAAAACACTTTTATAACGAAGAATGGTCGATAACAACGTTTCTATAAAGAAAAGTTGTCGATTAACACTTTTCTATAACGTAAAGTTGTTAATAACAACTTTTCTATAACGAAAAAAACTTTTATATAAAAAAGAGTTATCGATAGCAAATTTTCTATAACGAAAAGTTGTCGAAAATAACTTTTCTATAACAAAATGTTGTCGAAAATAACTTTTCTTTAACGAAAAGTTCTCGATAACAATTTTTCTATAATGAAAATTTGTCGATAACAAATTGTCTATAAAAAAGTTGTCGATAACAATTTTTCTATAATAAAAAGTGTCGATAAAAATTTTTCTATAACAAGAAAATGTCGATAACAACTTTTCTTTAACGAAAAGTTGTCAATAACAACTTTTCTGTAACGATAAATTGTCAATAACAACTTTTCTACACCTTTTTCAGATGTAATTCGAAACATTTTAGTTGTCATTCGTAACATTTCATTTGTAGTTCTAGAATTCTATTTGTAATTCGTAGCTTTCAATTTGTAATTCGATTTATTCCATTTGTAATTCGGAATATTCAATTTGTAATTCGAATAATTATATTTGTAATTCGAATTATTCTATTTGAAATTCGAGTTATTCCATTTGTAATTGGAATTATTCCATTTGTAATTCGAATTATTTTACTTGAAATTACACATAAAATCATTCAAATTACAAATGGAATAATTCGAATTTCAAACGGAATAATTTGAATTACACATGGAATAATTCGAACTACAAATGGACTAATTCGAATTACAAATGGAATAATTCTAATTTCAAATGGAATAATTCGAAATACAAATGGAAACTTCGAATTGCAAACGGAATAACTCGAATTACAAATTGAATAATTCGAATTACAAATGGAATTCTCGAATTACAAATGAAATGTTGCAAATTACAAATGGAATTCTCGAATTACATTTACTAAAAGTTGTCAATAATAACTTATCTATAACGAAAATTTTTCGATAACAGATCTTCTAATTTAAAAGTTGTCTATAACAGCTTTTCTATTAAGAAAGTTGTCGATAACAACTTTTCTGCAATGAAAAACTTGTCTATAACAACTCTTCTATAGCGAAAATTTGTCGATAACAACTCTTCTATAACAAAAAGCTGTCTACAAGAAACTTTTTTTAAAACGAAAATTTGTCGATTACAACTTTTCTGTGACGAAAGGTTAGTGATAACAACTTTTCTATAACGAAAGTTTCCTATTACAACTTTTCTATAATGTAAAGTTTTCGATAATAACATTTCGGTAACGAGATGTGGTCGACAACAACTTTTCTATAACAAAAAGTTGTCGATAACAATTCTTCTGTAACGAAAATTTGTTGATAACGAAAAGTGGTCGATTATAACTTTTCTATAACAAAAAGTTGTCGATAACAACTCTTCTGTATTGAACATTTGTCGATAACAACTCTTCTATAACGAAAAGTTCTCCATAGCAACTTTTCTGTAACGAAAATTTGTCGATAACAACTATTTTACTACGATAACAACATTTAAGAAACGAAAAGTTTTTATCACGAAAACAATTGGATATTTCTATTAAGAAAAGTTGTCGATAGCAACTTCAAGATGCATTCTATAACAAAAAGTTGTCGATAAGAACTCCTCAATAACGAAATTTTGTTGATAACGAAAAGTGGTTGATTAAAACTTTTCTATAACAAAAAGTTGTCGATAACAACTCTTCTATATTGAACATACATTTGTCGATAACAATTCTTCTATGACGAAAAGTTGTCCTTAGCAACTTTTCTATAACGAAAGTTGTCCTTAGCAACTTTTCTGTAACGAAAATTTGTCGATAACAACTATTCTATAACGAAAAGTTGTCCATAGCAAATGTTCTGTAACGAATATTTGTCGAAACGAAAAGTTTTTATCATGAAAATAAGTCGATATTTCTATTAAGAAAAGTTGTCGATAGCAACTTTAATCAGATGCAATTTTCTGCAACGTTTTAACCACTTTACTTGCTCAAATAACACAAATAAATATTTAACAATTTCTTGGGAATACGTCTTGAATATTCGAATATTGTCTCCCGCTTCGATCGTAATATGTTATTACCTCTTCTTCGTCTGTGTTTCATTTGCTTTTATATGACTTGTTGTTTGTTGTTGTTGTTTTTATTCGCATATGCATTATTTATTATTCAGCAGTCATTTGTATGGTAGCCAGCCATGCCATCAACACCATAAGCCGCGGCGTTATGTGTGTGCGTGTGTCTGTTGGCAGCTTTCAAAACATTAAAAATCAAAATATAACTGAGTTGCAGAATATAAAAAAATGGGCTTTCATCTCGTTATGGCCCAAGATGATGGTGGCATTTGTTGCCTCTGGAGGCCAGCGATGGGGGTTGCCATAAAGGCAAATCCAAGCAAATTTCTTAACATTGTTTTACATTAGCCCCAACCTGCTGCCTCCTCCCACTCTCCCTGCCACTGTATTGTTTTTATGGGGAAAATATTTACACCATATTTATTTACACATTGTAGTAAGTATTTATTGGCCAAAAGGCATAAAAGCATAAAGAAACGTTTTTAGAATATTAAGACATAAATAACGTAAGGACGATGAACAGGCAAACAAACACCAGTCAGCCAGCTAACCAGCAGCGATGGCAACGATGTGGACGAGAACGACGACGACGATGAGTGAATTGCAAATAAATGAATGTATGCTATTTTTATAGGTTTATTATGAAAATGTAACAACAACAACAAAATAGCAAAGAAAACCATATCACTCATCATATTTATATGACTGTGAATACCACCACACACACGCATTCGGCCTTACACATTGACATTGATATGTGTGCATGCATGAATACATGTCATACCTTTAGATATCCTTCTTTTTTTTGCTTTTCTGCCCACCAAGTCTAAGTAGGGAGTGGAAATATTTCCGTTATGGTCATAGCTTTACATTGTGTGGCATTTGTGATTTGATGATAAGGCACATTTCAAGCTTCTTCCAATTTCGTATTGTTATTGTTGTTATTTCATTGTTTGGCCATTGGCTATCGAGAAGTGAACGAACGAAAAAGAAGAAGGATAAGACGAGAAAAAGGTATTTTGATTAAGTGGCATCTTGATTTGAATTCAGGAAATTTTCCTTTTTCACATTTTTCATATTTGTTGTGCCTTGGAGATTTTATCACGTTTCTGTTGCGTAAAACCTATCCCTTCCGGATTCATGTTGATTTTCTTTGTTCTTGTTGTAAACGAAGACCTTTATTATCATACTCTTGTTATCAATAAGGCAGATTTTTGGCAAAAAAAAAAGAGGAAGCAATGGACGTGAGGCTCATTTCCAAGCTAATAATACATGAAGAGCGGAAGATGGAGAAGGGGGAAGGATGAAGGGAAATACCATATTAGTTAATTATAGTTCGGAATGCCATATAGAAAGTGTGAATATCGATAATATATTTAAAGCAAAAATTATTGCTAAATTTTTCTCCATAAAACACTTTGAAATATTTATATTTCAATATAGAAATTGTTATCGACAACTTTTCGTTCTAGAAAATTTATTATCGACAAATTTTAGATAACATTTATTTCATTATCAAAAAAATTCCCTTGCTGAGGAGATGCTACCGAAAAGCTTTTTACCGACAACTGTTATAGAAAAGTTGTTATTCACAACGGTTACAGAAAAATTGTTACCGACAACCTTTCGTTATACACAAGTTGTTATCGACAACATTTCGTTATAGAACAGTTGTAATCGACTACTTTTCGTTAAAGAAAAATTGTTATCGACAACTTTTCGTTATAGAAACATTGTTATCGATAACTTTTCGTTATAGGAAAGTTGTTATCGACAATATTTCGTTATAGAAAAGTTGTTATCGACAACGTTTCGTTATAGAAACGTTATTATCGACAACTTTTCGTTATATAAAAGTTGCTATCGACAACTTTTCGTTATAGAAAAGTTGTTATCGACAACTTTTCGTTATAGAAAAGTTGTTGTCGACAACCTTTCGTTATAGAAAAGTTGTTGTCGACAACTTTTCGTTATAGAAAAGTTGTTATCGACAACTTTTCGTTATAGAAAAGTTGTTATCGACAACTTTTTGTTATAGAAAAGTTGTTATCGACAACTTTTCGTTATAGAAAAGTTGTTATCTACAACTTTTCGTTATAAAAAGGTTGTTATCGACAACTTTTCATTATAGAAAGTTTGTTATCGACAATTTTTTGTCATAGAAAAGTTGTTATCGTTGAAGAAAATTTGGTATCGACAACATTTCGTTATAGAAAAGTTGTTATCGACAAGTTGTTATCGTTAAAGGAAAGTTGGTATCGACAACTTTACGTTAAAGCAAAGTTGTTATCGTTGAAGAAAAGTTGTTATCGACAACTTTTTATTATAGAAAAGTTGTTATCGTTAAAGAAAAGTTGGTATCGACAAAGTTGTTATCGACAACTTTTCGTTATCGAAAAGTTATAGAAAAGTTGTTATCCACAACTTTTCGTTATAGAAAAGTTGTTATCGACAACTTATCGTTATAGAAAAGTTGTTATCGACAACTTATCGTTATAGAAAAGTTGCTATCGACAACTTGTTATAGAAAAGTTGTTATCGGCAACTTTTTGTTATAGAAAAGTTGTTATCGTTGAAGAAAAGTTGTTATCGACAACTTTTCGTTATAGAAAAGTGGTTATCGACAAATATTTGTTATAGAAAAGTTGTAATCGACAACTTTTCGTTACAGAAAAGTTGTTATCGACCACTTTTCGTAATAGAGAGGTTGTTATCGACAACTTTTAGTTATAGAAAAGTTGTTACCGACAACTCTTTGTTATCGAAAGGTTGATATCGACAACCTTTCGTTTTTGAAAACTTGTTATCGAAAACTTTTCGTTATAGAAAAGTTGTTATCGACAGCATTTCTTTATAGAAAAACTGTTATCGACAAATTTTCGTTATATCAAAGTTGTTATCGACAACTCTTTGTTATAGAAAAGTTGTTATCGACAACTTTTTGTTATAGAAAAGTTGTTGATGACTACCTTTTGTTATAAAAACGTTCTTATCGACAACTTTTCGTTATAGAAAAGTTGTTATGATTTATTATAGCAACGTTGTATTCGACAGCATTTCATTATAGAAAAGTTGTTATCGACAACTAGTTGTTATAGAAGCGCTCTTGTCGACAAATTTTCGTTATAAAAAATTTTGTTATCGACAAAAAGAAAAGTTGCTGTCGACAATTTGTTATTATAGTAAAGTTGTAATATAACATTTGGTAATAGAAAAGTTATAATCGATAACTCTTCGTTATAGAAAATTTGTTATCGATATCTTTTCATTATAAAAATTGTTATCGACAGCTTTTCGTTATAGAAAAGTTGTTATCGACAGCTTTTCGTTATAGAAAAGTTGTCATCGACAACTATTCGTTATAGAAAATTTGTTATCGACAACTTTTCGTTATAGAAAAGTTGTTATCGACAACTTTTCGTTATAGAAAAGTTGTTATCGATAACTTTTCGTTATAGAAAAGTTGTTATCGACAACTTTTCGTTATAGACAAGTTGTTATCGACATCTTTTCGTTTTAGAAAATTTGTTATCGGCAACTTTTCATTAAGAAAGTTTGTTACTGACAAGTAAAGCTATTTTCGTCAAAGAAAAGTTGTCACCGACAATTTTTCGTTATAGAAAGTTTATTATCAACAATTCATTGTTATAGAAAACTTTTTTGTTATAGAAAAGTTGTCACCGACAATTATTCGTTACAGAAAAGTTGTTATCGACCACTTTTCGTAATAGAGAGGTTGTTATCGACAACTTTTAGTTATAGAAAAGTTGTTACCGACAACTCTTTGTTATCGAAAAGTTGATATCGACAACCTTTCGTTTTTGAAAACTTGTTATCGAAAACTTTTCGTTATAGAAAAGTTGTTATCGACAGCATTTCTTTATAGAAAAACTGTTATCGACAAATTTTCGTTATATCAAAGTTGTTATCGACAACTTTTTGTTATAGAAACGTTCTAATCGACAAGTTTTTGTTATAAAAAAATTTTTTAACGACAATTGTTCATTATAGAAAATTTGCTGTCGACAATTTTTTTATTTTAGCAAAGTTGTAACATAAGTTGTCGATATATTTTCGTTATAGAAAAGTAGTTATCGACAACTTTTCCTTATAGAAAAGTTGTTACCGACTACTTTTCCTTATAGAAAAGTTTTTACCGACAACTTTTTGTTATACAAACGTTGTTATCGACAACTTTTCCTTTGCAAAATATTGTTAGTGACTACATTTCCTCATGGAAGTGTTATCACCGCCAATCTTATATAAACGAAACACTATTTTTCATATTTTTGTATTTTAAACTTTAAAAGCTCATATGAGTTTAACTTGTTTTTTAACTTTATTCAAATTAAACCCACAAAATACACCGCTTTATTAAAATAAATTATCATAATCTCTACGAGGAAAAAAAGAAATAAAACTCTTTAAAATTCTCGACTGACACATTCAGAACCACCGAACAGCACTGGCTGTGAAAATAATTTGAACAAATTTCCAGCCAAATGTGTTACCAAGTTAAAATAAAAAAGGCGGAATATTCGCATAAATTTCGGCCCACAACACAACCATCCATGGTTGGTTGGTTGGTTGGCATGGCCTCCAACAATGATGACACTTCATACGAGATTTAAAAATATGCAACATTTAAAATAAAGAGGTGTTAAAATATAAAACCAACAGCAACAACAACGACAAATAGTAAAAAAGGGAAAACTAAACCAAACGAAACGAACAACAGAAAAAAAACGAATGTGTAAAAATACAAATTCGTTGAAATATTATCATCGTGCCAAAACCAAAGAGAAGAGATGAAACAAAAAAAGAATTAACGTTTACATTTGACTATGGACAGTTTGTGAGTGTGGCGGGCGGAGAGCAATCTAGGTAACTGGAAGTTTAATCCAATAAAAATATTCCAAAAAAAAGCTCTGGCATTTTTTGTTTTAATCTACAAATAAAGTTGACTATAAAATCTATGCCAATCATGGACAGCAACGATTTTTTGAAAACAATAGAAAAACACGAGCAGTTGAAAACAAAACCAACAACAATAAAAATTGAAAATTGTGGCACTCAAATAGCCTGGATAAATGAAGTTAGGTCATTTAATACTCTGGCTAAAACGTATCAACTTTTTGAGAAATTTAATATTCAAATGTGCATGGAAAAATAAATGGTCGTTTGGCTGTGTTATTTTTTTGGTTAAAATAAAAAGAGTAGACATTTTTAATTAATTTCAGCACAAAAAAAAAAACCAAATGACTCAGTAAGTTGCTATTATGCTACAACAGCAACAAAAACATGAATTTTACAACCATTAGCGGTGGCAATGTTTTGCCCAACAGTCTCAACAGAGGTCTCGAGGTCTTTCATATTCAAAATTACATTTAAAAAACCCTTCTGATATTTTGATTTTGGCTCTGATAATTCTTGACAAATATTCTTTGAAAATTCAACTTTTGGTGGCACTGATAATTTTTGAAAATTTTTGTTTAAGAATCCACGTTTGGTTGCTCTGATAATTCTTTAAAAATCCACGTTAGGTGGCTCTGGCAATTCTTTAAAAATCCACGTTTATTGGCTCTGATAACTTGAGAAAATTTTTGTTTAAAAATCCACGTTTGGTTGCTCTGATAATTTGAGAAAATTTTTGTTTAAAAATCCACGTTTGGTGGCTCTGATAATTTGTGAAAATTTTTGTTTAAAAATCCACGTTTGGTGGCTCTGATAATTTTTGAAAATTTTTGTTTAAAAATCGCCGTTTACTGGTCCCGTTAATCCTTGTAGATATAGGTATTCTTTAAAAATCCGTGTTTATTAGTCCACATAATCCTTGAAGAAATATTCTTTAAAGATCCACGTTTGCTGGCTCTGATAATTTTTGAAAAATATTCTTAAAAAATCCACATTTGCTGGCTCTGATAATTTTTGAAAAATTTTCTTAAAAAATCCACGTTTGCTGGCTCTGATAATTTTTGAAAAATATTCTTTAAAAATCCACGTTTGCTGGCTCTGATAATTTTTGAAAAATATTCTTTGAAAATCCACGTTTGCTGGCTCTGATAATTTTTGAAAAATATTCTTTAAAAATCCACGTTTGCTGGCTCTGATAATTTTTGAAAAATATTCTTTAAAAATCCACGTTTGCTGGCTCTGATAATTTTTGAAAAATATTCTTTAAAAATCCACGTTTGGTGGCTCTGATAATTTTTGAAAAATATTCTTTAAAAATCCACGTTTGGTGGCTCTGATAATTTTTGAAAAATATTCTTTAAAAATCCACGTTTGGTGGCTCTGATAATTTTTGAAAAATATTCTTTAAAAATCCACGTTTGCTGGTCCTGATAATCTTTGAAAAAATTTCTTTAAAAATCGTTTGTTGGACCTGATAATCATTGAAACAAATTTCTTTAAAATCCACGTTTGTTGGTCCTGTGCTTTAGTAAAATTCTTTAAAACTTCATTTTTTCATATTCATCAAAAATCCACGTTTAATGCCTGACAAAAATTCTTGAAAATGTTTTTGCTGCTGTTTCCTTACTTTAAACCCCTAGCCCATACCTTATATCCACAAGTGAGTTCAAAAATAAATAAATATGCAAAATAAACAACAACAACAAAAACTCCAAAATACATTTCCATCAACTTGACCAACATAAACATTGACGTTAAGGGCTGATGTTGACGCACCTCAACCATGCGGCGAGTGATGACCCCTTAAATGGTTTTCATAATAGGTAAAAAGGTTCTTTGTGCTGAGCTACCAACAAAACCATGAGAGAGAGAAAAAAGCACCCAGAAACAAAATGTTAGCTGGTTACAGAGGGAGCAATACTTTTGTCAAAAAACAAAAGGACGACAGCAAAAAGAAGCCAACAAAAAAGTACAATGAAAAATACGAGATAAAATTACAGCAGGATAAAAAACGCCAAAAACGTTTATCAGAAAACATAAAAAAAAAAAAACAGAACTAAACCAAAAACAACAACGGAATTTATACAAACACACAAAAACACACACATACACCGCAACACAAAAACCTATTCAATATGAACCCAAACACAGCAAAAAAAAAACCCACTTCTACTTAATCGTAACAATACCAACTCCCCAGCACAAAAGGATCTTGCAATAAATAAAAAAACAACTGATGCAGTTGGTCCAAAAAATGGACCACAACGACGAGGAGGCAGCTGGAGGTGGTCTTATGTTGTTTTATTGTTTTATACAACCGGTTTGTTTTGTGCTGCTCGTATATTTTCGAAGAGAGATTATTCCACTTTACTCTTGGCTTGTAAAGCAAAACTTGTCTAAGGCAATGGTTGAGGAGTTGGGGATGGTTGAGGTAGTGGGGAGCAATAAAAATATAACAAAAAATCCAGCAACGTCAGCATGGGAACCCGGCAGCCAAGCTGCACCAGTTAGCTCGCTAGCTAGCTCTCTAGGTTTCTGGTGAATGCAATTCAAACATTGACCTCTTGTGGCAATAAACAACGGAAAATTTTAACTTTTTCGCGATTTCGTTTGTAAGCAAAGCTAGGCAAGCGGCTGGCTTTGTCTATATGGGAAATGGCCAACACAAATAAACAAACAAACACTTACATACATAAAATGCGGACACCACATGAACACGACCACCATTCATTCATTTAACTAACAACTCTTCAACATGGCAAAAACACACAAACACACTTACACATACATACATGTGTTATCATATATGATGCTATGAAATTTCACTACACTCCTATTGCACTCTTTGCCATAACCATATGGAAATGTTAGTGTTTCTATATGAGTGTGTGTGTGTGTTGCAATCCAATATTTTTCCCTGCTTCCACCCTACATGACTGTGTCAGCTAAGTCACTGAGGCTGTGTGGTGGAAGAAATATAGGTAAGTGCTTGCTGGGGTCCATACAGAACAACATTGGTAACAATATACAAAAATAATGTATCTACACAACACAAGAGAATACTACTAACATAAACAGAGGCACACACACTTGCACAGAAACGACAACTAGCTAAAGCAAGTTAATTAAAACAAAACATTTTCAATTATACCATTAAACCACCGCCAGGCATTCAAATGTAGAAAAGGGAAGGGGAGAGACGAAAGGTGTATGTGTGATGTAGCATAAATGCCAGGGGTTATTCATTTGTGAGTGTATGTGTGATAAAGAAAGATGACATTTTGTGATAATGTGGAAATCAAAAATTGGTTTCAGGAAAGTGAATTTGAAATTATTTGTTTCTAAATATAAAAAAAATGTTGGGAAAAATTATTTAAAATTCACGCTTGGTGGTTCAGGAAATCTTTAAAAATATACTTAAAAAATCCACGATTGATGGTTCAGAGAATCTTTAAAAATATACTTAAAAACTAAATTGGTGGTTCAGAGAATCCTTACAAAATATGTTCATACGACGTCGGTATTCACCTTCAACGCATATTGGTCCATAAATCTTTCGAAGAATTTTTTTCTCCAACACACTAAGTTCCGCCTCATCTGCTCAGATACATACATAAGAGCGGGTAGCATCAGTGTCCGGTAAAGTGCAAGTTTTGTTTGACGAGAGGTGGTTTTGCTTTTAAACTGTTTATTTAGACCAAAGTAGCATCTGTTGGCCAATATTATTTTTCTCTTTATTTCAAGGCTTATATTGTTGGTTTTATTTATGGGGGTGCCGAGGTAGATATAGTCATTTACTATCTCAAATTTATAATTATCAACATCCACAGTTGGTCCAAGTCTACTGGACGAATTGCGTGTTGATAGCATAAACTTCGTCTTATCGCCGTTGACTGCCAGACCCACTTTGGCAGACTCTTTTTAAATTTTTGCAAAGGTGGCTGTTACGGCTCGCGCTGATCTACCTACTATGTCTATGTCATCTGCGTATGCAAGCAACATTACATCTTTATTGTATATCGTGCTGTTTATGTCTCTGTCCGTATATATATTCGCATCTCGTATGACTTTTTCCAGTAGGATATTAAATAGGTCACACGATAGAATGTCACCTTTTCTGAAACCTCGTTTTGCCGCAAAAACCATACTTGGAAGGCTCGGAGAGGTTCTTTCCTATTTTAACCGCTGATCTTGTGTCAGCCAATGTCATCCTGCATAGTCGAATTAGTTTTGCAGGGATGCCAAACTCAGACATGGCTCGAACGCGGCCTTATATTCGACGAATAGGTGGTATGTGTGGATCTATCTTTCGTGGGTCTTCTCCAATATTTGGCGCAGTGTGAAGATTTGGTCAATTGTCGACTTACCAGGTCTAAACCCGCATTGGTATGACCCGATTATTTCATTGACCATGGGTTTTAACCGCTGACACAGTATGCTCGACAACACTTTATATGCGATGGGAAGGAGACTTATACCTCGGTGATTTGTACACACCGTCTTGTCTCCTTTCTTGTGTATGGGACATAGGAGGCTGAGGTTCCAATCGTTGGGTATGCTCTCTTCCCGACAAATTTCGGTAATTAACTGATGCATACTCCTTATCAGCATTTCGCCACCGGTCTTGAACAATTCGGCGGGAAGTCCATCAGCTCCTGCTGCCTTATTGTTTTTCAGACGACTAATGGCTGTCGTAACCTCGCTTTGGCTAGGTGGTAGACATTTAACATTGTCATTTACGATTGGTTCTGGGGTATCTTCATCGCCATCCATATTCGATACCAAAAGCTTCATAAAGTGCTCCTTCCAGATCCTCAGTACGCTATCTGTATCAGTTACCAGATTCCCATGGTCATCTTTGCAGGAGAATGTGCCTGCACCATATCCTTGAGTCTGGTGTGTTACACTCTAGTAAAATTTTCGGACTTCATTCTGACTCCCGAACATCTCGAGATTCTCACGCTCACGTTTTTCTTGCTCCTTCTTTTTTCTCCTGAAAATAGGCTTTTCCTCACTCCTCTTCTCACGATAAGTTTCTTTCGTTCTTCGTGTTGCTACTGAATGCAGTGTTGCTCTATATGCCGCGTTCTTTTCTTCTGTAGCTTTACGACACTCCTGATCGTACCACAAATTTTTAAGTGGAGGTTTTTGGTACCCAAGTATGGTTTTTGCGGCAGTCTGAAGGGAGTGGGCTATTCTTTGCCAACGTGCTTCTACATTATCGGGACAAGGAGTGCTGTTTTCCAGCATGCGAGTCAGTTGATCGGAGTAGGCTTGTGCTGTCTGTTGTGTTTGCAGCTTCTCGACATCCAGCTTCCGTCCTGTGTTAGATCGCATTTTTGCCGCAACATTAATACGAGTACGTACCTTGGCTGCTACAAGGAAATGGTCCGAATCGATGTTCGCACCTCGAATCGATCGGACATCTAACACAGTGGACGAGTGTCTTCCATTAGAGTTGTGCCAAAGGAACTATATGGAACTATCTCGTTCACTTCGCAGTTCCAATGGCCCACATTTTTTTCTTTGAACAAACTGCGTATACTTAACAACACACGTCACATTTCATGATGTTGCTCATACGTTTTGGAACTAGTACAAGGAACTAGAAACTAGATTACCCAACTCTATCTTCCATCTATCACATCATGATCAATCTGATATTTTGTTTTCCCATTCAGGGATATCCACGTAGCCTTGTGTATGTCGAGGTGTGGGAATCTGGTGCTGCTCACTACCATGTTCTTTGACGCTGCAAAATCAATCAGCCTCATTCCGTTGTCGGATGTTACCTCATGAAGGCTGAATTTGCCGACCGTGGGAACAATCTTAATGTCATGGCCAGGGCAGCGGTCATATACTCTCTCTAGGGGCTCGTAGAATATATCCTTGGCCTGTTCGTCTTTCTCTTCGGTCGAAGCGTGTGCGCAGATGAGACTGATTTTCAAAAACTTTGCTTTTATAAGGATTGTGGCAATTCTCTCATCAACCGGAGTAAAACTGGATACACGATTTTTAAGCCTCCGGTTTACCATGAACCCAACACCTAGCTCATGCTTCGTTTCGTGGCAGCTATAATACATTGCGTAATCGTTTGTGATCTTTACGTTTGCCCGATTCCATCGCTCTTCCTGTAAGGCGATAATATCAGCATTGTACTTGTCAAGTACATCCGCCAATGCGTAAACTGCACCTACTCTGTAAAGAGTCCTGACATTCCAGGTGCAGATTCGCAGATCATGGTCCTTAATACGTTTGCGGGGGTCGTCAACTTTAGAGGTGTTTGTTTTTCTTCTTTTTTTTTGTTTTTCCATAGTAAGCTGTTTTGACGGGGTGAGTTACCCAAGTTTTTATCGTTCTTATGGGTGAACGCGCGGCACATGTTAGCTCACTACCTTTAACGGGCGTTAAAGGCAGCTCCCCAGGTGACACCAAGGGGAGGTCAGTGTCCACTTGAGATGAATGAGGGACCAAGATATGTCCTGGGCTTTGCCATGTTAAAGCCGGTCAAGACCTTCCTTGGTATCATTTATCCCCTACGTCACCCAATCTTTAAAAGCTATTCTTTAAAAATCCACGATGGTAGTTCAAAGAATCCTTAAAAATATACTTCAAAAATCCCCGCTTGTTGGTTCAGATAATCCTTTAAAACTATTCTTTAGAAAATATTCATTAAATATACACGTTTTGTAGCCCTGAAAATTCTTAAAAAATATTCTTTAAAAATCCACGCTTGTTGCTTCAGAGAATCCTAAAAAAATATTCTTTACAAATCCGCCTTTTTGTAGTACTGAAAATCCTTAAAAAATATTATTATTTTCTGAAAAATCCTTAAAAATATTCATTAAAAATCCACGTTTTGTGGTCCTGAAAATTCTAAAAAAAGGTTTAAAAAAGCGCGTTTTGTGGTTCTGTAATCCTTAAAAAAACATGCTTTAAAATACCACGTTTTGTGGTCCTGAAAATTCTTCGAAAAACAGGCTTTAATCCAAGTTCTGTTGTCCTGAAAATCCTTAAAAAATATTCGTTCAAAGTCCCCGTTTTGTGGTGCTTAAAATACTTAATAACATGCATTAAAAATCCACGTTTTGTGGTCCTGAAAATCATTACAAAATATTCTTCAAAAATTCACGTTTGGTGGCCCTTAATATACTTAAATACATTCGTCTAAAATCCACGTTTGGTCCTGAAAATCCTTAAAAATAATCTTTAAAAATTTAGGTTTGGTGGCCCTAAAAATCCTTAGAAAGTATTCTTTAAAAATCCAGGTTTGTCGGTACTGAAAATCCTTGAGATATATTTTTTAAAAATCCACGTTTGGTGGTCCTATACGGCGTTCAACATATTTTTTTTTTTAAATCTACGTTTTGTGGTCCTGAGAATTCTTAAAAATATTTTTTACAAATGCTAAAAAATACGTTTAAAAATTCTTTAAAATGTTTACAAATATTTTTAAAAAATTTCTTAAAAATGCTTGAAAGTATTTTTGAAAATCATTAAAAATATTCTTTAAAATCATTAAAAAGCTACGCTTGGTTGTCCAGACCAATCCTTAACAATATTCTTTAAAAATCCACGTTTGGTGGTTCTGTTAATCCTTTTTTTGTTTTATTTTTTTTTATTTTTGTTTATTGTTCATGAATTTTTATTATATTTTTTCTTTACCCAAAGAAAATAACAACTATTTGTATTCACGTACATACGTACAATATCCCATAAATAAATATTACTGCAGTGTTTCAGAGGTCTTTATGTTTCAACACATGTTGTATGTTGTGTTGTATTTTTTCATAGTTCTCTTTGTGATGAACAACAAAACCCAGCCAAAGTTTGAATTTGTTTTCCACCAAATTCTCAACGTCCCTTGATCCTTTTCCCTTCCGCGATTGGCGCTAAATCCTCGTACATATATCCTTTGAAATGTGATTCTTTATATTCTCCAGCATCTTTTCGTTTTTTTATGTGTCATCATATCACGACATTAAGTGTCATGTGAGTACCTAGTCGTTTATTCATTCATTCAGAGTTGGTTGGTTCGTTTTTCGCGCTCTCTTTATTGTCCTTCTAGTATGTGTCCTTTATAAATGGTTTCAATATTTTTCACGACAGCAATATCATCAATTGATAGCACAAGTGAAGAATGTTTGTTCTAAACAGCAGCGAATCGTTTTTTCTTTATTAGTTTTTTTTTTTTTTTTTTTTTTTTTTTTTTTTTTTGTTAAATATACAGAGCAAAAGAATGAACTGAAAGTAAGCACTCTCTCTCATTCTCATTCCATGCAAAAACAAGCAAAAACGAAAATGAATGACAAGCATACCCATGCAGCAGTCATTGGAACGAGTAGAAAAATTTGGGTCAACTGCATTAATGGGACTGAAGCAATTTATTTTCTTACAGTTGAAAGATTTCATTCATTTTAAAAATTTTCGGAATTTTTCTCTTGTTTTTATTCTTTAAATCAAATTTCTTGATTATGTTTTGGATTATTTTTGGGTCAAGGAGATATTTGAGTGCTATAAACATATTATGGATGGTGTAGGGCAATAAAAGAAGATTTAAAAGCTTGTTATGTCAAGCAAAGTCCTACCGAAGGGGATCCGTCTATAGTTTATTGTTTTGCATTATTACCTAGAATGAATTTGCTTTATATATTAAATACAAAATATTTAAATATTGACATGCACAGATATGTATTTTGTATCTATCACATCCATCAAATATACTCTTGTATATGTGTATATACATATACAGCCATTCTTGTAATGGATAATTAAACACACACTGACATGCCAATAAAATTGGTCGCCCCACTCTGTCGCTTTTTTAAGCATCCCATCAATCAGTGGTGATTAAATGTTGTCGATTTTAATTAACGCTTAAAAAACATAACCATAAAAATAGACTCTCTCCTCGGACGTTTTCTGTTATCTCTCATTGTTGATGCCGCAGCAATTGCTTTCGTTGTATTTTGCTGCTATCCAGGGTAAAATTAAAATACATGTCCCATTGAATAAAACTAATACATACACGTACACATACATATATTGTTCGTACCATCGGCTGTTTACAACTGTAGAATTGGCCAACTGTAACACAGCCATGTTATGTCCAACTATGTTTTTACACAACAACAACAACTGTTCTTCGTTGTATCTTTATTTATAGCTACAACAAAATTTATATGTCCGCCAAGGTGAGAGACAGTTTTGTGGTAAATTTAACATAACATCCTTCATTTGATGGTGATGCAAGGTGATAGGGATGCCAGTGTTGAGATTTTCGGCAGAAAGACAATTGGGAAAAAATTGTGACATTTTGCAATTAATAGGCCATCAAAAACTCTTTCTTTTTTAAAAGTTTGTCATAGCTTGAAATTTTCAGAATATTTTCAAATATTGTTGTGGCGATTAAATGTGGACTTTTTAAAAATAGTTTTTGGGATTTTGCTGTTGTACCAAATGTAGAATATGAAGAATATTTTATATTAATATTTAATATTAAAGAATATTTTAGAAAGAATTGTCAGAACCAATAGACGTGGATTTTTGGAGAGTATCTTTTGAGGATAACCGGAGCAACCAAATGTGGATATTTTTAGGAAACTGTTTGAAGATGATCTGAGCTACAAAATGTGGATTCTTAACGACAATTTTGGAGGAATTTTCAGATCCGCAAAAAGTAGATTTTTTAAAAACATTTTTAATGAATTACTAAAAATATTTTATTCAACAATCCACGTCGTTTTTAAAAAAAAATTTTCAAAGGCATGGATTTCTTTAAAAATATTGACTTACTTATTTTTCAGTATATTTTCTAAAGACGTAAATTTTAAAAATATTTTTTTCAAGAACCAAAATTTATTTTTCTAGGCCGTGGTTATTTTTTAAATATTTTTCAAGGTCGTAGAATTTTAAAAAATCATTTAAAGAGCGTAAATAATTTTTCCAGGAAATGGATATTTTTAAAAATATGTTTTCAAGGACATGGAAATCGTGGACATCTTTCTAAGTTCGTTTTTTTAAATAATTTTCAGGGAATTTAATATTTTTGAAAAAAATACTGACCTCTATTTTATAAAAAGACTGGATTTTTAAATTATTTAAAGGACGCAGATTTTTAAAGTCTACGGATTTTTCTAAAAATATTTTTCACAGGCGTGACTTTTTTTAAAAATACTTTTCACAGACGTATATTTATTTAAAAAATATTTTTCAAAGTAGTGGATATGTCTAAATCTATTTTCCATACACGTGGATATGTTTAAAAATATTTTCAAAGTCGTGCATTTATTTAAAAATATTTTTCAAAGACGTGGATTTATTTAAAAATATTTTTCAAAGACGTGCATTTATTTAAAAATAATTTTCAAAGACGTGGATATATTTAAAAATGTTTTTCAAAAACATTGAATATATTTAAAAATATTTTTCAAAGATTTATTTAAAATATTTTTTTTAAAAACGTGGATTTGTTTAAAAATATTTCTCAAAGATTTATTTAAAAATATTTTTCAAAGACGTGAATATATTTGAAAATATTTTTCAAAGACGTTGATTTATTAAAAATATTTTTCAACGACGTGGATTAATTTAAAAATATTTTTCATTTAAAAATATTTTTCAAAGACTTGGATTTATTCAAAAATATTTTTCAAAGGCGTGGATATATTTAAAAATATTTTTCAAAGACGTGGATCTATTTAAAAATATTTTTCAAAGACGTGGATTTATTTAAAAATATTTTTCAAAGACGTGGATTTATTTAAAAATATTTTTCAAAGACGTGGATTTATTTAAAAATATTTTTCAAAGACTTGGATTTATTCAAAAATATTTTTCAAAGGCGTGGATATATTTAAAAATATTTTTCAAAGACGTGGATTTATTTAAAAACATTTTTTCAAAGACGTGGATTTATTTAAAAATATTTTTCAAAAATTTATTTAAAAATATTTTTTAAGAACGTGGATTTATTTAAAAATATTTTTCAAAGATTTATTTAAAAATATTTTTCAAAGATTTATTTAAAAATATTTTTCAAAGATTTATTTAAAAATATTTTTCAAAGATTTATTTAAAAATATTTTTCAAAGATTTATTTAAAAATATTTTTCAAAGATTTATTTAAAAATATTTTTCAAAGACGTGGATGGATTTATTTTAAAAATTTTTTCAAAGTCGCGGATTTATTTAGAAATATTTTTCATAGACGTGGATATATTTAAAAATGTTTTTCAAAAACATTGAATATATTTAAAAATATTTTTCAAAGATTTATTTAAAATATTTTTTTTAAAATCGTGGATTTGTTTAAAAATATTTCTCAAAGATTTATTTAAAAATATTTTTCAAAGACGTGAATATATTTAAAAATATTTTTCAAAGACGTTGATTTATTAAAAATATTTTTCAACGACGTGGATTAATTTAAAAATATTTTTCATAGGCGTAGATATATTTAAAAATGTTTTTCAAAGACGTGGATTTATTTAAAAATATTTTTCAAAGACGTGGATTTATTTTAAAATATTTTTCAAAGACGTGGATCTATTTAAAAATATTTTTCAAAGACGTGGATTTATTTAAAAATATTTTTCAAAGACGTGGATTTATTTTAAAATATTTTTCAAAGACTTGGATTTATTCAAAAATATTTTTCAAAGGCGTGGATATATTTAAAAATATTTTTCAAAGGCGTGGATATATTTAAAAATATTTTTCAAAGACGCGGATTTATTTAAAAATATTTTTCAAAGACGCGGATTTATTTAAAAATATTTTTTCAAAGACGTGGATTTATTTAAAAATATTTTTCAAAAATTTATTTAAAAATATTTTTCAAAAATTTATTTAAAAATATTTTTTAAGAACGTGGATTTATTTAAAAATATTTTCCAAAGATTTATTTAAAAATATTTTTCAAAGATTTATTTAAAAATATTTTTCAAAGATTTATTTAAAAATATTTTTCAAAGATTTATTTAAAAATATTTTTCAAAGACGTGGATGGATTTATTTTAAAAATTTTTTCAAAGTCGCGGATTTATTTAGAAATATTTTTCATAGACGTGGATATATTTAAAAATGTTTTTCAAAGACGTGGATTTATTTAAAAATATTTTTCAAAGATTTATTTAAAAATATTTTTCAAAGATTTATTTAAAAATATTTTTCAAAGACGTGGATGGATTTTTTTAAAATTATTTTTCAAAGTCGCGGATTTATTTAAAAATATTTTTTAAAAATTTATTTAAAAATATTTTTCAGATTTATTTAAAAATATTTTTCAAAGATTTATTTAAAAATATTTTTCAAAGATTTATTTAAAAATATTTTTCAAAGACGTGGATGGATTTATTTTAAAATTTTTTTCAAAGTCGCGGATTTATTTAGAAATATTTTTCATAGACGTGGATATATTTAAAAATGTTTTTCAAAGACGTGGATTTATTTAAAAATATTTTTCAAAGACGTGGATTTTTTTAAAAATATTTTTCATAGACGATTTATTTAAAAATATTTTTCAAAAATGTGGATTTATTTAAAAATAATTTTCAAAGATTGTTGTGTATTTATTTCAGCTAAAGTCCATATTTTGTTGCTTCAAAATTTGAAGAAACAAAATCTTTAACAGTGGGTATTGAAATTGATTACTACGAGCGGAGGCAGAGAAGACTATAGTTTCGGAAGCAGCCAAACTTCCTCATCAGTTCTCTTAACCGCTGACTCTGTATCAATAAACAGGTCAATAAGAGTGACCAGAAAATTAAACAGAACGAGAAATTTTCTGTATCCTCCTAAATCTGTTGACCGCACAATTGAGTCAGAATAATCAAAATCATATACCCACTACTGTTTGCATCGATGCAAAGACAGCATAAAGACAGCGTAAAAGGAACCTATTATCTCAAAATATTTTTTCAAGGTACTTAATTTAAAAAAAAAAATTTCAATGAATTTCTCCAAAGACTTGTATTATTTAAAAAAAAATTTCAAGGACCTTAATTTTTTAAAAAAGTATTTTTTCAAGGACACGTTTTTCGAAGACGTGGTTTTTTTTGAAAAATTGTTTCAAGGACAACAAAATCACGTCCTTGAGTTAAAAAAAGGAAGTAACTTTTCTAAAATCCTTAAGAGTATATGGTTTAAAAACAGCAAAGACGTGGATTTTTAAGGAAGTATTTTTTATGGACGTGACACTTTTAAAAAATACTTTGTCAAGAACTTTGAAATTTTTAATAGTAATTTTTCAAGGACCTGTTCTTAAAAAATAAAGGGCATAATTTACCAAAGACTTGGATTTTTTTTTTTACAATTTTTAAGGACAATTTTTAAAATATTTTGTCAAGATGTTTTTTTAATATTTTTCTAAGAGCGTGAAATTTTCAAAGAAACAACATTTTTCAAGAGCCAGTTTTTTTTTTTAATTTTTTAAAGGAACCTAAGATCTCAAAAATATTAGATATCAAAATATTTTTTCAAGGTACTTAATTAAAAAAAAAATATTTTTCAAGGACTTATTTTTTTCAAAGACTTGTATTATTTTTAAAAAATTTTTCAAGGACCTTAATTTTTAAAAAAATATTTTTTCATGGACATATTTTTCGAAGACGTGGTATTTTTTTTAAATTGTTTCAAGGACAAAAAATTCACTTCCTTGAATTAATAAAAAAAGGTTCACAGAATTGACTTTTCTAAGATATTCTTAAGGGCGTGGTTTAAAAACATGAAAGACGTGGATTTTTAAAAAAATGATTTTTTTCAGGGACTTGACTCTTTAAAAAAAAGAGAAATTTTTTCAAGGACGTGACTCTTAAATTTAACTCTTTAATTTTTCAAGGACCTCGACTTAAGAAATAAATGGCATATTTTGCCAAAGACGTAAATTTTTTAAAATTTTTAAGGACAAATTTTAAAAAATTTGTTGTCAAGATGTTTTTTCAAAATATTTTTCTAAGAGCGTGAAATTTCCAAAAAAAAAAAAACATTTTTCAAGAACCAGGATTTTTTTTTAATTTTTTAAGGGAAAATATTTTTTCAAGATACTTAATTTTTTAAAAAATATATTTTTTTCAAGGACTTTTCTTCAAAGACTTGTATTATTTTAAAAAAATGTCAACGACCTTAATTTTTTAAACAATATTTTTTCAAGGACATGTTTTTCGAAGACGTGTTTTTATTTTTAAAGTTGTCCTTGAGTTAAAACAAAAATTCAAAGCAGTGACTTTTCTAAAATATTCTTAAGGGCGTGGTTTAAAAGCATCAAAGACGTGGATTTTTAAAGAAGTATTTTTTCAAGGACGTGACACTTTTAAAAAATACTTTGGAATATTATTTGGAATACGTTGGAAATTTTTAAAAATTTAAATTTTAATTTTTTAAATTTTTTAATTACAGTTTTTTAAAATATTTTTTTAGGAGTTTTTCAAAATATGTTTCTAAAAGCGTGAAATTTTCAAAGAAACCCAATTTCCAAGGACCTGGATTTTTTTTTTAATTTTTTAAGGATCTTAATATTTCAAAACATTTGTTAACCGATTTAAAAAAAAAAAATAATAACTTGTTCGAAAGATATAATTCGCCCCTTCAAAAGGAAGAGGGATCAATAGAAATCCGATGTGAAAAAAGAAGATATGTCCATTTAAATTTGAAAATGTAAGAAACCCAGATTTTCACTACTTTTACCGTTATAAAAAATAAAACGAAGTGACCCAAACGAACTAAAGGCATTGTCGTTGCCCATGGATCCCAGCACTATATTATTTTGCATCAGAACGCTTGAATATTTTTCTGGTCAACTTTTGTAGCACAGTGCAATTTATCGACATTTTTAGAAAAGGTCAAAACTGCGTTGCATTGCTTTCGCGATGTATTAGAGAGTTCTTAATTACTGTCTTGGCTAGAATTTTTGTCCTTGTGTTCGATCGAAAATCTCAATGGTTTGGCTGTTATATGCCAACATGTCCAAAAAACGTGGATAAAAAATCGGGAGGCTCGATTTTCACCGTAGACCTATGGTCTACACACTGCTCTTGAAACAAATTTAAATGGAAGGTGCTTACACCTGGGAAGTTTTTGCAGATTCTGAAACTACAATGTTCATAGATGAGAAAAATCAAAAAACAAAAAAAATCGCCGGAGAGCTTTTTAAATAAATCGCGATTTAAGTTGACATTTTTAGGTGTTGTTTAGGTTTTTGCAATTTTGTTTGGAAACCGCAAGTCCTATCAAAATAGGAATAAAGAAAATGTTGTAGCTATCAAAATTCTCTACAAGGGTGACCTTTATGATATTTTCGTAGGCTTTACCGTTTTTAAGATATAGAAGTTCCAATTTGGACAATTCAAATTCTATTCAATTCTGTATCGTCTCCTTATAAAACAATGTCATGACTGCAATTTCCCAACTCAAACTTATATATCTAAAAAAATGGTACAACCTAGGAAAAATTACATAAGCCAGTCTTGTAGAGAATTTTCACAGCTATAAGATTTTCTCAGGTCCCTTATTGATAAGACTTGCCGCATTCAAGCAAAATCGCGAAACCCTAACAAAAAATCTAAAAATGTAACCTGAGCATATTTATCTCAAAAATGGTACAACCTGGGAACAAATCATAAACATTAATCCTCTAGAGAATTTTCACAGCTACAACATTTTCTTTAGCTCCATTTAGATTGGACTTGAGGTTTTCAAGTAAAATCGTGAAAACCTAAAAAACGCCTAAAAATGTGAATTTTGACCGCGATTTATATAAAAATCCATTTTTGTCTTGTTTTGAAAATTTTCTCATCTATGAAGATTGCTGTTTCAGAATTCACAAAAACGTCCCCTGTGTAAGCGTTTTTCATTAAAAGTTAGTTAAGGCGCACCCTTCATGATATTGTTTTATAAAGGGGCGATACAGTCAGTGTATTGTTCCAATTTGAACTTCTATATCTCAAAAACGGTAAAACCTACGAGAATAACGTAAAGGTCACTCTTGTAAAGAATTTTCATAGCTACAAGATTTGCTTTCGTCCAATTTCGATAAGACTTGCGGTTTGCAAGCAAAATCGTGAAAACCTAAAAAACCCTTAAAATGTCAACTTGAATCGCGATTTATTTCAAAAGCGCTCCGGCGATTTTTTTTTGTTTTTTGATTTTTCTCATCTATGAACATTGTAGTTTCAGAATCCGCAAAAACTTCCAGGTGTAAGCACCTTCCATTTAAATTTGTTTCAAGAGCACCGTGTCTAGTGGACGTTTTTGCTCAGTTAAATCCCAGGAATAAGAAACGCGAAGGGCCTATTAAGTTTTTTTCCTTCATACAAATCGCCCCGGCCTAATGTAAATATTTAAATATTCTTCAAGGACGTAAAATGTTTTTAAAAAGATATTTTTAGAATTCGCATTTGTTAAAAAATAGTTTTTCAAGGTCCTGTAAGTTTCATTAAAATATGTTTTCAAAGACTTGTTTTATAATATTTCAAACGTGATTTTTAAAAAAAAAAATGTTGTTTCCACAACTTCCAGTCTTTTAACAGCATTTAAGAGCGACCATTTTTTAAATATATTTTTCAAAGACGTAGAGTTTTTTTACAAAATAGTTTTCAAGGACTTATATTTATAAAAAATGGATTTTTTTCAAGGACATTTTTTAAAGACTTGAATTTTTGTTAAATATTTTTCAAGGACGGCTAATTTTTAAAAATATTTTTCAAGGACGATGTTTTGAATTTTTTAAGGACTTGGATATATTTAAACCTATATTTTCAAAGAAGTCTCGATTTTAAAAATGTAAAGTCTAAAATATAAATAAATATTGAAATTTGTTTAAGGGCCTGTTTCACTACGTCGAAAGAAAATGTTTGCGAACGAAAAACACCTAAACTTTAGTTTTCATGGCAATACTGTTTGCTTTAAAACAACTACAAAATTTAAAAATCATACACGAGTTTAGTTGTTTTTGTTTCGTTTTCATTTTCGTTCGGCATAGTGAAACATGCTGTTAAATATGTTTTGAAGGTCATGGATTTTTGTTTATTTTTGACATCTATTGCACATGGTAATATTTCTCTCACACGTTAATCAAATTCGAATATGAACTTCGGGTACCTCTCAAACAAACATATTCAAATTTCTTCCCAATAGTGCATTTTAAGGACATATTTCAGTGAGTTTTGAAATTTTCGCGGCTCACATCACGACTGTATACTTTTTCCGGGGGTTAGTCCTACTGCCACCATTTGGTGAGCTACATAAATCGTGGAGGACGTCTCCGATTTGTTTCAAACAAACAGATAATGATTACATTCCTTATCAGCATTTCGCTTATGACCAATCTTGGGGCTTTTTCAACAATAACTGAGTGTGTTGTCTACAATGGCCACTCTAACTGCCCTTATAGCATCAGAATCGTTCATGTAGTTGTTATTGTCGTCTGTTGTTGCAAAAGATATTACCACAGAGAGTTAAGGTAAATTATATTGCGTAAAATGTATAAACAACAGCAGATGGAAATAACGCTATAACCACGTTTATAGTAAAGTTAAAAGAAGAGCAAAGACAACAACAGCAGCAAAAGTGTCATGTGTGCGTTGGTTTGGTCATAAAATAGGTCATTACACAATAAAAACAATATATGTTCTGATTAATTTTCTGGAAACCTGAGGGTGTGGGAATGGTTACATACAACATCCTCTCATATTAAGGGAAATGAAATAATTGTTCCTAGCAGAGACAAAGCCACGATGAGTGCAAAAAGGGTAATCTTGGTCCTGTTAAGCTAAGGCCTTAAAATTCAAGCGGAATTTGAAAAGTGAAAACCCTAATAGGGGTTTTGTCGATTGCAAGTTGTATTCATTTTCAGTATTAAACAGTGTAATACAACAATCGTAGTAAACAATTGTATGTAGAATCGATAATTTTTACGAAAATAAGGTAACTTCACTTATTGCACCAAAGGTAGTTTGTTCATGGGTGATTTTTTCACGCATAAACTAAAGTCGCTTTTATTTCTTCAAATAGTAATTTATCTTACAGACATATCTTTGGAAATCGGTCTTTATATTTCTCTTTATATTTCAAAATTACACCTTCAATATTTTCACTCTTGTTAAACACAAGTGAAAGGTTTCCTACTTTTGCTTCCTCCCATATATTATGGGTGTGTGTGCGCAGCTGTGTGCTTTAGCCTCATTTATTTTTCATTTTGTTTCATATATAACAAAAAAACAATTTTTATACATTTTTTATTGTATATTGAATAATGCATATAAACTACTTTTGAGGTTAATAGTACTTCGAAAACATTTGATATGCGGTTCATTGCGGCTTTGTGCATTTAGTTTTTTGCTTCACTCCGCAAAATGTCGATGCTGTTACGTTTCTGTTCTTGTTTTCTCTCCACTGATATTTGCTGATGTTTTTCCTTTGCAGGTTTATTAAAAATTGAATACGTAAAAGCTTAACAGAAAATCAATTTAAGCCAGAGAGTTTTTGTTTTTTGGACAGCGGATACCTGTTCGTTTGTAATACCTTTTAAATAGGCATGATGTTTTTTGTGTTGTGTCTTTGTAAAAAAACAAGTGTTTATAAATTTCTTATAAGCTACCTGAGTGTTGTAGAAGTTATCTCGCATGCTATTTAAATGTTGGTAGGGAGATTTAGGCAGCTGGAAAAAAAAACAAATTTAGTTTGGCTATTGGCGATTTTAAGAGAAAATATGAAATATACGTAGTGCTGGTGTCCTTCCCCTTTGACATTTACCGGCTTTTTTTAGCATGGCATCATTTTAAGACGCTCCTTATTTAGACTTCTCCAACTGGAATGCCTGTCTGGAGCTAGAATTTTGGCCTTCCCCTTTTACAATTATCGCCCCTAATATGGTGGCTATGAGTGTCATTATTTACAGTCTCGATATGACATAGCCAACACAATCACTGTAATTCCATACCTTCACCTATGTATGTATATACCGCTATATGGTTGGTTCTGCCCGCGATTCATTCACCGGTGTTTAATTGTTATGTTCATTAGTTTTTATTTAGATGTTCCACTGTTCTTTCTGATTACTTGATTCGTCCTTACGAATCCCCTCTGTTTTTTAGGTCGTGCTCACACTTTATTGTTCGGCTTTTGTTGTAAAATTGATGCTAAGACTTTTTCTTTGTTGTTCCCATTTGAAAAGAATATAAAAACCCTCTAACAAAACAATAACAAGAACGCGAATGAGAACTGAAAAAAAATCTCCTTCTACACAATACAATACCAGAGTAAAGCATCAAGAGGATTTGCATCAATTTCCGTTACGAGTGAGGAACTCATCCGTTCAAAATATTTCCGTTTATTTGTTTGTCCAGTTAGTTGATGTTGTTGTTGTTGCTGTTTTAGGTGCTGGCGCTTTTTCCGGCAATGGCGAGCGGCTTAAGACATATTGTATGCCCAAAGAGAAGAGAGTGAGTGCTATATTTTGCTGTATCGCATAGACATTTTTTAACGGTAATGGTCAGATTCCTGTTTGTTTGGCCTAAAAAACAAGAAGTTTAATAAACTCTCGTTTTATAGACAGCAATCATTTGAGCTGTTTTTTTCTTTCATTTTGGTTTAGGTAGCGACCTTTTGTTGTCCTGGCGGAAAATGAAAATTTAATATTTTAAGCTCTAAAAATGTGCATTTATGTATTTAGGGGATCAAGGCATAACAAGGTGAGTTTTAGGGAATTGTTTTGTGGGTAAGGGCATGGTTGGAAAATGAACTTCCGTTAAATGTTTGGGAATTTGCTTATAAAAAGAACAGAAATTACCATAGTGTCGTTTTGTGTAGGAGTTTCCATTTTTACCTTCTTTGCTATGGGTTAGACAATAAGGATTTCACACTTGAAATAATATGCATTCATTCCTTAACCAAGTAACTTGGGTATTACTTTAACTCTGAAAAAAACCGTTAACCCGTGTTATTGGTTGTTTTTCTTTCTTTCTGTTTTTCTGCTTTCTTTCTGTGTAAAGGCTATAGGCACGGTATGGTATAATGTTACCTGAAATGACAGGTATTTGTTTAGTCAATGACATACTGGAAATGTCATGGATTGAATTTTAAGGAGGATGGTTATGATAAATTTTGGAAAAACAAATATTAAAAACCATTTAAATAGATATCAATTTTATATGGCGGAAATGAAAATATTCTTTTTCTATTTCATTTATTTTTCTAATATGACAATATTTCCATAAAATGTAAATAATTGTTCCCTGAGGCGTATGATTGTTTTTGCAAGTACTTCTTGGGGGGTGCGTATAATTATTGTTATTTTAAAGTGAAAAATGTATCCAATAAACAAAGCAAAATATGTCGTTGATATAAAATATAAAATATGAAAAATAAACTATAAATTATAAAATTTAAAATATAGAATATAAAACATGTCGCTGGAAGCTCCAATAGGAGTGATTGGACTTATTTATAATTATTATGAATGGAAGCAAATTAGCTAAAATAAAAAAATAATAATAAAAAAGTATAAAATACAAAATATAAGATATAATACACAAAATATAAGATATAAAACTCAAAATATAAAATATAAAAAAAATATATAATTTAAAATATAAAATATAAACTAAAAACATAAATTATAAATTATAAAAATATAAAATAAAAAATATAAAATAAATAATAAGAAATATAAAATATGAAATATAAAGTATAAAATATAACAAATAAAATATAGATATAAAATCTGAAATAAAGAATATAAAATACAAAATATAAAATATGAAATATAAAATTTAAAATGTAAAATATTAAATGTAAAATATAAAATAAAAAATGTAAAATATAAAATATAGAATATATAATATATAATAAATAAAAAAAAAATAAATATTAAATATAAAATTTAAAATATAAAACATACGATATAAAATATAAGATATAAATAAAAAATATAAGATATAAAATGTGAAAAATGAAATATGAGATATAAAGTAAAAAATAAAATATAGAATATAAAAAAAAACAAAATATTAAATTTAAAATATAAAATATAATATATAATATAAGATATAAAAATATAATATATAAAATATAAATTATAAAATATTAAATATAAATATAAAATATAAAATAATAATAAAATATATAGTATACAATTAAAAATATAAAATAAAAATTATAAAATATTAAATAAATAATATAAAAAAATATTAAATACAGGGTGTTTTTTTAAGCTAGATTGAACTTTAAATAGTAAAAAGTAACACAAAAAATTAAATTTTGATGAAACTTTTTTTTATTTGTTTCAGTATACTCTGACAAATCATCATGAATAGACTCACGCTTGAACAACGCTACGAAATTATACAAATTTACTTTGGAAATCAGTCGTCGATTTGCGCAACTTATAGACGCAAAATTGTGTTCAGCAATGAGGCGCATTTTTGGCTTAACGGGTTTGTTAATAAGCAAAATTGCCGCATATGGACTGAGACCAATCCACAAGAGAGCCTACAGACTCCATTACATCCAGAAAAATGCACCGTATGATGCGGTTTTCACGCTGGTGGCATCATCGGACCTTATTTCTTCAAAAATGAGGCCGGAGCTCGCGTTACGGTCAATGGAGATCGTTACCGCACCATGATCAATGATTTTTTGTTTGAAAATATGGATGACATTGATCCGGAGGAGATGTGGTTTCAACAGGATGGCGCTACGTGCCATACGGCGAACGCAACCATCGACTTATTGAAATCAAAATTTGGCGATAAGTTGATTTCGAGAAGTGGACCTGTCAATTGGCCTCCAAGGTCGTGCGATTTGACACCTCTCGATTATTTCCTGTGGGGCTACGTGAAGTCACTGGTTTATGCTGATAAACCAGCAACAATTGATGCCTTAGAGGCCAACATTGTTCATGTTATTCGTGACATACGGCCAGCAGTGCTCGAAAAAGTGGCCAAAAATTGGACGTCCAGAATGGACTTCGTCAAGAACAGCCGCGGTGCCCATATGCCCGAAATCATTTTCAAATGTTAATGTCATGTATTGATCTTTCGAATAAAAAAAAAATTGATTACAATTTAATTTTTTGTGTTATTTTTTACAATTTCAAGTTCTATCGGGCTTAAAAAAACACCCTTTATTAAATATAGAGTATCTATCTTCTATATATGGGGATTTCTGATTGAAATCGGAGGTTGCTGATTTTCTTTATTTTTTGCTGTGTTGATGCTGCTCATAACTCAAAACATTTCAGTATATTTTCCAACGGCTCCTGAGATATCGCGCCTTGAGAAAGTCGAATTCTGTAAAAACTATATGCAAAGAAACATTCATAACGTCTTTAATATTGGTCCAATTTGAAAAAAAAATTATGTTTTGTTTTATCAGTTATTTAATAAAAACAAATAAGAAAAGTCTATAGTCGGACGGAGCCGACCATGGGATACCCTATACCACTATCCCTGGACAATCGCTCTCCATGGAACTTCTTTTCAATGATTGTGAAAATTTAATTATTAAATATCAGAGATGTAATGTATAATACTTATGACCAAAACCAAAAAGTCATCTAGCATGACAAACACATTTTTGTAGCAGGAAAAGAAAATTTAGTATACACAAACTAAAATGTAATGAAACCCACTTATGTAGTACTACTACTTCCGTTGTTTAACCGCTACGTTATTGAAATTTTACCAATTTCACACAAAAGTTTCAGTCCATTTAACCCGCTTAGTATTATCAGATCTTCACGTTGGTTTGTACGCTTCTTCTTCATCATAAACTCAAACTTTGTTTAAAATTTTGCGGGTTATTATTTTGACCTAATTGGTTAAAATTTTGTTTTTGGTCCATTTCATCCCCTGAACATTTCACGATCATCACCAAAAACTAATCATATCTATTCTGGGCCGAACCCAACCTCTTTAAAAAATTCGTTACAATCGGTCCATAATTGCGGCCTTAAGTTTGTTTACAATTTTTAATGGACGGACACACATCGCTAAATCACTTTTGAATTTTGGCATACCAAATAAGGGGTCTAGGACGAATATTTCGTGGTGTTACATAAACTTTTGGAGAGACAATATGTAGCATGGGATAAAAATGTGGTTCTCTACACAGAACCCATTATATATTAGGCAGTAGGCCCGTTATCTAGCAAACACTTTATTGCAATTTACATCAGAGGAAAGGTCAGTAGTTTTTTTTCATATGTAGGCTACTTTGCGAAATATATATGTCCTCAAGGAATTAAAATATCGACATAATAAAATTTTTATATTTTTCATACAAAAGTAATGGTCCATTTCACCCGCTAAAGAATATCAGATCGTCATTCAAAATTGTAGGCATCTTTTTCGACCTATACTCTTACCCGGTGCAAAATTTCGCGACTATTGATGTATAATTGCGACTTCTAGCGAGTTTATTATTACACTACAAACAGATAATATATTAGGCTGTAACTCTGTTATATGATCATGCACACCAACATAGTTGGCATCAATTGAAAGGTCAAGCGTTTCACTTTCAAGTATATCTCACTTGTCCGGAATGTCGCTTCCAGGAATTAAGATATACACTGTAAATTAAAAATTTTCACAATTTTCACACAAAAGTTTTGGTCCATTTAACCCTCTAAATATTATCCGATCGCCATCTCAAATTGCAAGCTTCTCCTTTGTGATATACTCTTACCTTATTTAAAATTACGCGTTGATCGGACTATTATTGAGACCTACAGAGCCGCTAGAAAATTGGATAAATATTATGTTTTTGGTCCATTTCACCCGCTAAATATTTCACGATCATCACCAATAAGAATAGGGATCTATTCTGATCTGAACCCGACCTCCATACAAAATTTCGTGACGATCGGTCCATAATTGCGGCCTGGAGTGTGTTTACAATTTATAATGGACAGACGGACAGACACACATCTCAAAATCGCTTTATCTCGTCGAGATATGAAGATTGGTATACCACATTGGGGGTCTCCGACGAATATTTCGCGGTGTTACATGAATTTTTACCAAAACAAACTTATAATACCCTTTTCCACATTGTGGTATAGGGTATAAATAGAAAAACAAATGCACAGTGGGCTTGGATGCAATTTTCGCGATTTAATATTTAAAATTAATTTTTAACAATGATTGACCCCTTCGATTTTCTTGAAATTTTTATACCCTCAGCCTTTAGGCTAAAGAGGGTATTTACACTTTGATACGACCAAAAATGTGCCTCATCGAAATAATGGTTTTAGACCCCAAGTATGTTTGTACGATATCCGTTTCAGACAATTTTGAGTAGATCTAGCAATGTCCGTCCGTCTGTCTGTCTGTCTGTCTGTCTGTCTGGCTGGCTGGTGCGCACGATAACTCTCGAACGGATCAATCGATTCGGTTCAAATTTTGGGTATCGAAATATTTTGTCCAGATTCGATTTAAGTTCGAAGATGGGACATATAGGTCCACTCCCTTCAGGTACCTCCCCCACAAATGTTCAATAATTGTCGCAAAACTTGTGCGCACGATAACTCTTGTAGGAAATAACCGATTTGGTCCATACTTTGATCATTGTGTAATTTCTACCAAACTTAGATAAGGTTCCAATATGGACTCAATCGGTCCACACCTTCGGGTACCTCCCACACAAAATTACCGAAAAGTTCAGTTTAGGACCTGGTCTCGAATCGCTTTGATTTTTGTTTACGCAAGTTGCATTCGCTGTCCTCTTTACGACGCTGTAAGTTTGATTAGGGGCAAGTCCACACTTCCTGAGAAAATAGCCTGAAAGTTACAAAAAAACCCTATGACACCGTGTGTAGTGGTTAGAGCGCAAGATAACTCTAGAACGGATCTGCCGATTCGTTTTAAAATTTGGCTTTCGTAATATTCTGTCCAAACTTAGTTCAAGTTCAAAGATGGATTATATCGGTCCACTCCTTCCGGTACCTCCCCTACAAAAGTTCAAAAATGTTCGGAAAATTTGTGCGTAAGATAACTCTTGAAGGGAGTAACCGATTTGGTCCATACTTTGCACATTATGAAATTTCTACCAGATTTAGATGAGCTTCCAATATGGACTCAATCGGTAAACTCCTTCGAGTACCTCCCACACAAAATTTCGGAAAAGTTCAGTTTAGGACCTGCTCTCGAATCGCCTTGGTTTTTATTGTAACATCTTGTATTCACTGTCCCTATACGACGGTACAAGTTTCATCAGGGGCAAGTCCATACTTCCTGAGAAAATAGCCTGAAAGTTGCAAAAGGCCCCTATGACACCGTATGTAGAGGTTGGAGCGCAAGATAACTCTCGAACGGATCTGCCGATTCGGTCCAAAATTTTGCCTTCGTAATATTTTGTCCAAACATAGTTTAAATTCGAAGATAAGCCATATCGGTCCACTCCTTCAGGTACCTCCCCCACAAAAGTTCAAAAATGTTCGGAAAAATTGTGCGCACGATAACTCTTGAAGGGAGTGACCGATGTAATCCATACTTTGCACATCCTAATATATCTACCAGATATAGATCAGGTTCGAATATGGACTATATTTGTCTACTCATTCTAGTACGTCTCACACAAAATTTCGGATAAGTTCACTTTAAGACCTGCTCTCGAATCACTTTGATTTTTGTTGAAGCGATTTGCATTCGCTACCTCCATTACGACGATAAAAGATTTTTCAGGGCAAGACCATATTTCTTGCGAAAACAGACCGAAAGGTGTAAAAAACCCCTATGTCACCATATATGTCCTTGAAGGGACCTTAAACACATTCGATCTGTCCGAAGGTGAAAATTTCACTTCACATTGGCTGAGGGTATATATCGGTCGGCAAAGCCGACTGACACTTTTTTACTTGTTTTATATTAAACTACGATCAATTACAAAAAATTTAAGTCCTATTTGGTAGTGGGATTAAAATGATTACTATTTATAACCTCAGCATTTATGCTAACGAGGGTATATACACTTTCATACGGGCAAAATGTGCCTCATCGAAATAATGGTTTTAGACCCAAGTATGTTTGGAAGAAATGTGTTTTAGACAATTTGGAGTCGATTGAGCAATGTCCGTCCGGCTGTCTGTCTGGCTGTCTGGAGCGCACGATAACTCTCGAACGAAGCAACCGATCCAACCGGTCCAAAGATGGGTTACATCGATCCACTCCTTCCGGTACCTCCCCCACAAGTGTTTGAAAATGTTCCGAAAATTTGTGTGCCCGATTACTCTTGAAGGTAGCAATCGATTTGGTCCATACTTTGCACATCGTGAAATTTCTACTAGACTTAGATGAGGTTGCAAAATGGACTCAATCGGTTCTCTCCTTCGGGTACCTCCCACACAATATTTCGGAGAAGTTCAGTTTAGGACCTGTTCTTGAATCGCTTCTTTTCTTTTGCAGCAACTTGTATTCATTGCCCCCATACGACGGTACAAGTTTTATCAGGGCCAGGTCCATACTTCCTGAGAAAATAGCCTGAAAGGTACAAAAAACCTTTGTGACGCCGTGTGTAGTTGTTGAAGCTCAAGATATCCCTCCTTCAGGTACCTCCCCCACAAAATTTCAAAAATGTTCGGAAAATTGTGCGCACGATAACTCTTGAAGGGAGTGACCGATGTAATCCATACTTTGCACATCCTTATATATCTACCAGATATAGATCAGGTTCGAATATGGACTGTATTTGTCTACTCCTTCTGGTACCTCTCACACACAATTTCGGGTAAGTTCACTTTAAGACCTGCTTTCGAATCACTTTGATTTTTGTTGAAGCGATTTGCATTCGCTACCTCCATTACGACGGTAAGAGTTTTTTCAGGGGCAAATCCATATTTCTTAGGAAAACAGCCCGAAAGGTGTAGAAAATCCCTATGTCACCATATGTGGCGTTCGAAGAGCACGATAACTCGCGAACTGTTCAACCGATTTGGCCCAACATTTGGTCTTCGTCATATTATATCCAAACTTAGTTTCACGGGGTACTTCTACCCAATATTTAAAAAATGTCACTAAAATTCTAGGACGATATCACTTGAATGGGGCAACCAATATGGTCCAAACTTTGGATTTCCTAATATTTTGTCAAAATTTAGTTTAACTTCTAAATTGACCCATATCGGTACTCCCTGAGGGTGCCTCCCCCACAAAGGTTCAAGATTTGTGTCTTAGTGCAGTTAATTCCTAATCCACATTTTTGTCGGCAAGTTCAAGTGTCCAAAAAGGGCCACAAAATTCTGAAGAGACCTTAAATACATTCCATCTGTCCGTAGGTGAAAGTTTCACTTCACATTGGCTGAGGGTATATATCTGTCGGCAAAGCCGACTAACACTTTTTAACTTGTTTAAATTATTTTTTATTTTTTAACTTTTTAGTAAATAATTTTTTTTTGAGCACTGAGAATAAAATTATATTCAATTTATGACGAAAATGTAGATAAAAACTTTAAAATGCCTGAAATCGTGTGGTACCGTTATATAAAGGCTATACCAAAACATGGACTTATGTTCATAATTTTTGGTGGGGAAGTTTCTGTACCATTTAGAACTCAAAATCCGAAGTTAAAGACAATTCTGCCTAAAAATGAAGATAAAATCCTTAAAACTCATAAAATGGGTTGTACCGCTATATGGAGGCTATACCAAAACCTGGACCTATATCAAAAAAGTTGAGTGGAGAAGTTTCTGTACCACTGGGGACTCCAAATGCCAAGTTACAGCAAATGCTGCCTAAAAATGAAGATAAAATGTTTAAACCTTTGAAATCGGGTGGTACCGCTATAGGGGGGCTATACCAAAACCTGCACATATGTCCACAATTTTTGGTGGGGAAGTTTCAGTATCAAAGATAAAATCCTCATAATATTTGAAATCGGGTGGAACCGCTATATGGGGGCTATATCAAAACCTGTATCTATGTCCATCCTTTTTAATGAGCAAATTTCTGTACCAATGGGGGTCCCACTGCCAAGTTACAGCCAATTCGGGCTAAAATGAAGATAAAATCCTCACAATACTGAAATCGAGTGGTTCCGCTATATGGGGGCTGTACCACAACCTGGACCTATGTTCACAATTCTTGGTGTGGAAATGTCTGTATCATTGGGAATCCCAAATGCCAAATGACAGCTAATTCGGTCTAAAATGAAGATAAAATCCTCAAAATACCTGAAATCGGGTGGTACTGCTATATGGGGGCTATAGGAAAAAATTGGCCCATATTCATGTATTGTCATCCAAATCTGAAAGGTGTGCAAAGTTTCAGTTCGATTGGTCAACTGCAACTGTGTTAAAAAATGAGTTACCAGATTTGAACTAAATCGGGTGGTACCGCTATATGGGGGCTATAGGAAAAATGGACCCATGTTGGATTTGGTTTCATATTCATATATTGTCATCTAAATCTGAAAAGTGTGCAAAGTTTCAGTTTGATTGGTCAACTGCAACTGTGTGGAAAATGAGTTACCAGATTTGAACAGCAACCTAAGCTTACCTAAATGAAACTCTGAAAAATGGACCAACAAATTATAATCCTTGGTAACAATTTCTGGAAAAGGGTACTGATCCTTTATGCCCCTCTTTATATGGATTTCAATTGTCAATGAGAGTCCATATCTTCCCTGAACTTGTACTTTTTTGTACAATGAAAATATTTTACATTTTTTATGTTGTTTTCAATATTTTTCAGAGATACTGCTCCTATTTAATATTTTTATAACCCTTTCTTGTTTGCATAAATCTCAGAACCCCTTTGGGACACACATCCAGCCTGCTGATTATACAAGCCTCGTTAATATTAATAGATGTAACACACACTGGCACACACAGATTTATTCATATTTGTATCCCTTTTATGGCTTGACTAACATTTACCCTTTAGACCCTCTAATCTGTTCAAAAATCCTGCCTTGCTAAAGAAAGGATATAATTACATACAACCACATATTCTCACGCACACACTAAAGCAGTTTCAATGAATGTATTCATGTTGTTGTTGTTGTCGGTGTTGTTGCTGCTGTTGGTTTTGGCTCATAAGGTATTCGTTTTAAATACTTTGTCTATCTGTGGGGTTTTCATTCTTTATTTTCATAGGATTTTCAGATATGTGAATGAATATCCAGCAATGAAGCAACCAACAAAAAACATTCTAAAACTGTTGGTCGCTATTACCGGAAATCATAGTAAAATATGTTAGTCTCCACACACACACACACATGAAGTTATTTTCCTTTCATTGAAAAGAATAGTAGGAATAAAGGCTAAAGGCTTATGTGTATGAATATATTTTAGAGTTTATCTGGATAGCCGAGTGTGTATGTGTACGTTCAGGTTTGTCTGTGAGTGTGTTGGTAAAAAAGGCCAAATGGAAATTTTATACTTTCCTCGTTCTGCTGCTCTATTCATACATTCATCCATTTTATGTATTGCTTTAAAAATTGCACAAACACACAAACTCATGATTATTTTATACATTCATAAAAGTTTCGCTTACAAATATGCTTATATGTTTCTCAGTGTGTGATCGTGTGTGTGTGTGTGCGATACTTATACTGCTACTACTGTTTTGTAATATGTATTCCAAATGGGTTTTAACTTCCTAATGTACTCAATTCCAGGTGGCCCCCGTAATTTGTCGGCAATTTGCCTAAGAGCAGCCAAACCGACAACGGCATCACCACCACAACAACAATCCCCGCTCACCTTTGGCTGCCACAAGGCTTTCTTTGTTGTTGGCCAACCCAGCGGCAGGCATGTTAAACGGGGTTGGGAAGGCGCTGAAATGATTATCTCTTGTGTTAAATTGAATGACTGGTGGGTGACTGTGAAATGTGAAAAGCGGCGGCCAATGGGGCTGGTGTGTGTGTGTGCGAATTTTCTCATTTCAATTCAATTTCATTTTGGAAGCGACTATGGTGTTTTGGATAGCTTGTTGGTGGTGCTGCTGCTACTGATGTTCTGGCATTATTATCATAATTTTTAAAATGTAGTTACCTCCTGCTTTATGACACTCCGTCGTCAACGCCACGGCGTTTCGTTTGCTTGCTTGCCATCATCATCGCGGTACCTGCTGTAAAATTTTATGAAAATTAGGTTGATAGCTATTCTACATATTGTAGCTGTATGCCACGTTTTACATGTTAACGTAACTGTTTACTTCTTACTTATCACCTCCCGCTACTTCCTTTTTTGGCTCAATGTTTTTCTCATTTTTTAAATGTGAATATTTTTTCTCCCCAGCTGAAGGGCTAAGGAGAGCTGAAATATTTTTTTATTTATGGTAATTTTGGAACTTTAGGACAGTAGCAGGCAGTGGCACCATCATCAGCACCACTGCCACCACAAGTCGAGGTAGTGAAAGATTCCCTTTCAGCGATGGAGTTAATTATTTTAATGAATGATTTATATTATTTTTGTTTTCATGTCTTTGTTCTTGTTGTTGTTGTTTTTGCGTCCATGGCATTTTGTAATTTCCTGTTTTATGGCCAAAAATAAAGAGAAATGTTATTTTGTTCTGTTCTTCAGTTATTATTTGTCCCATAAAAAAACGTAACGAAACAACCAAGCATCATTAAAAATTATTGAAAAATTCTTAATTATGTTATGAAAAAACAACTATTTATTATTGTGAAGAACAAACAACATTCATGTGCATTTTCTAATGAATGAAGTAGTAAATAGGTATGTAGATGGTTTCAAATGAAATGGGAAGGTAGGGGTGGAGGATATAGGTTCATACATTTCTTGGGTATTTCAGCCACGTACAATTTCTCTACTAGTGGTGGCGTATTATTTGGGGGTCTTGTCTTCGGAATCGATGATAAAAGCGATGTAAATGGTACTGAGAAAATATAATAAATATTAATATTTCGATGATTTTTCGATATAAAAAGGGGGTTCCTGGTCCTTCGGGGATATCCTTGAGAAATAGTTTTTTATCAAATTACCCAAGATTACACTTTCTGTAGATTTTTACCTAATTTTAACATTTCAAAACTTAGTTATGGAACTATTCTCCACAGAAATCTAAATTCAATTCCCTTGTAGAAATGGTAGTATTCTAACCTATGGTGGCATATGAATATGAAAAGACTTTAGAAAATAAGTTTTTCTTTCGCTTCAACTTGAGAAAAGTTCATGTTGGTGACTTTAAACAACATATTGTTGCCGCCAATATTACTGATGATGTTGTTATGGTTGTTGTTGTCGTTGTTGCTGCTGCCTCAGCCATAAACGCTTTAGTAGTTTGTTGCAACTACTATAGTTGCAACTTAAGTATTGTACTTTCATTTATAAGTTTTATTTCTTATATTGTTCGCCAGAAAAAGGATGTGAACAACACGCAATGCCAACGAATACAACTTCAGACATTTCTATGTGAAAAGAAATGCATAGAAATGAAGTACAAGAAAGGATTGAATATACCATATGTATATATGAATGTTTTTTTATGCATTTCACTTTTCCAAAGTAGACGCACGGAAAGAAACTGATGTATATAATTTTCAACTCATTGAAAAGTAAGTTATGCAAATAAGTCTGAAATAAAGAATGTAGATTTTCTATTGAAATTCACAGGCAATTAGTGTCGTACACAAGAAATTGTTGCATAGTTTGTGGGGTTAAAGAAATTTGGTTTGGAACAAACATTTGGTTTGGGGACTTGACCTGAATTAAAATTATGAAAAAGCAAGTAAAAAAATATCAGTCGGCTTTGCCGACAGAGATATACCCTCAGCCAATGTGAAGTGAAACTCTCACCTACGGACAGATCGAATGTATTTAAGGTCTCTTTAGAATTTTGTGGCCCTTTTTGGACATTTGAACTTGCCGAAAAAATGTGGAACCTTTGTGGGGGAGGTACCCTAAGGGAGGACCGATATGGGCCATTTCAGAACATAAACTAAATTTTGACAAAATATTAGGAGATCCATAGTTTGGACCAAATTGGTTGCCCCATTCAAGTGATATCGTAGTAGCATTTAAGTGCAATTTTTTTAAATATTGGGGAGAAGTACCGGAAGTTGTGGACCGGTATTGCCCCATGAAACTAAGTTTGGATATAATATGACGAAGACCAAATGTTGGACCAAATCAGTTGAACAGTTCGAGAGTTATCGTGCTCTCCGACCGCCACATATGGTGACATAGATGTTTTTTTTATAACTTTCGGGCTGTTTTCTCAAGAAGTATTGACTTACCCCTGAAAAAACTTTCACTGCCGTAATTGAGGCAGCGAATGCATGTTGCTTCAACAAAAAACAAAGTGATTCGAGAGCGGGTCTTAAAGTGAATTTATCCAAAAATTTTGTGTGGAAGGTACCCGAAGGAGTGGACAAATATAGTCCATATTCGAACCTGATCTATATCTGGTAGATATGTTAGGATGTGTAATGTATGGACCAAATCGGTCACTCCCTTCAAGAGTTATCGTGCGAACACTTTTTCCGAACATTTGCGAACTTTTGTGGGGGAGGTACTTGAAGGAGTGTTCCGATATGGCTTATCTTTGAACTTAAACTAAGTTTGCAAAAAGTATTACGAAAGCCAAATTTTGGACCGAATCGCCAGATCGGTTCGAGAGTTACCTTGCGCTCCAACCACTACACACGTTGTCGTAGGGGTTTTTTTGTAACTTTCAGTCTATTTTCTCACGAAGTATGGACTTGCCCCTGATGAAACTTATACCGTCATATGGGGGGCAGTGAATACAAGTTGCTACAACAAAAATCAAAGTGATTCGTGAACAGGTCCTAAACGGGACATTTCCGAAATTTGTGTGGGAGGTACCCGAAGGAGTGGACCGATATAACCCATCTTCGAACTTAAACTAAGTTTGGACAAAATATTACGAAATGCAAATTTTGGACCAAATCTGTTGATCCGTTCGAGAGTTATCGTGCGCTCCAGCCAGACGGACGGACATGTCTAAATCAACTCCAAATTGTCTGAAACACATTTCGTCCAAACATTTCTAAAGCCATTATTTCGATGAGGGCAATTTTGCCCGTATGAAAGTGTATATGGCGAAAAACAAAATTTTTTTACAATCGATGAATCCGAGTTTCACCCTTTCAGAATTCGCGAACTGTTAACATATTCTATATAGTATGATATACATTCTTTAAACTGAAGTGTTTTAGGAGGAATCCCATAAGGTCGACCATTAAAATTAATTTACGTGGAAGCTGTGTTGGCATCAATGTAGAAAAATAGGTAAAAATGGGTTGAAGCCAACAAGTTTTTTTATGCTCCCTTCCGATTTTAGGCTTAACCTTACATTTTATAGACATATGCCCAAAGAAAGCCTCAAAGAATAATTCATGGGCAATATGATACTAGTGTATCCTTTTTCGATATATCCACTGCATCCACCTAAAATTGATGCTGACATTTTGAAGCCGGAATTTCGGGGTTTTTTGAATTGTTTTAATAATTCGGACGCGCAACAAGATAATATTCAAAACTCACATTAGGATTATAAAACTCGTGATTCTACGTCGTTTAATGCATATCTCATGAGTGTGCTCCTTACAGCATCCTAGTAATTGGAGTCTAAAGGCCAATATTTGATGCGTGATTTTTTTTAAAAACCTATTTTTTGCGTTTAAAATTTACAAGTGCCATTCAATTTCCTTTGTACCCCGCGTGAATTTAGTTTTTTTACGCGACGGATCTAATGCGACCTTCCGCGATCGAATCCATCCACTAAAACCGCGGATATAGATACCCTGAAAGTAGGAAAAGCAGCAAAAAATTATTTCGACGAATCC